>NW_021703766.1:49263018-49287638 GCF_005190385.1 Monodon monoceros
TGCTCCGCAACGGGAGAGGCCACAACAGTGAGAGGCCCGCGTACTGCAAAAAAAAAAAAAAAAAAAAATCATGGTAGAATGTGTGAAACCCGGAAGGGACTCAGCTGGACCTCTGTTCCACCATCCTGTAAAGGGATAAGGTTGGACAGAATCCTCATCCCTATTCGTTTCACAGTCCCTCTGTCTTCCCAAATCAAAGCACTTATAGCTATTACAGTTGCCTTCCTTTCCAGCACTCACCAGGTACCAGGTCCTGTTCCTAGCTTTTACGTGAATGAGATTGCAGGCAATTCTCACCTTACTCTCCTTCTCATCTGCCATGTGCCTGTACCTGCTGAATGTGGCTGGGCAAAGAGACACACTGCAGTGAGCCTGAGTTTACCGTAATTTCATGCCTGGAAGCCCCCCTCATGCCCATTCACTCTCCCACATTCCTGGAAGCATATTTCACACCTTCTCCTCCCTCCTTCAAACTCAACCACCTCCTCTGTGTCCTCGCTCTCACCCTTGACCCTGCTCCTGTTTTAAATCCATCAGAAGAGAATTTCCGCAGATTCCCAACATATTTACCCCAGCTACCTGTACCAGAGACCCTATTCTCAGCCTTCCCTCCTGCTAATGATGGGAACCACTCCTAGCCAAGGCCACTTCTTCACGTGTGCACTACATCCCATCCCCTCTTGCCTACTCAGGGATGTAAATCAAGCAATTCTCTCCTCTCCTGGGTCATCAACTCTCCCCTCTCTTCTGGATCATTCCCATTGGTGTAAAAACACGGTGTAATACAAACAAGCTTTATTAACCCCGTCTAGCTGCAGCTCCAATGATGTGCTGCTTTTTACAACAACAAAACCCGCCAAAAAAGTTATCTGTACTAATATCTCCAATTCCTTTCCTTCAGTCCTTCTTGAATCACTCCGGTTAGGGTTTGGTTCCCCCACTTGGCCAAATCACCCCTTGAGGTTATCAGGAACCTCCCTATGGCTCAGTTTAATAGTTCAGTGCCCTGCCCACCCGTTACTTGAGCCTTCTCTCAGACAGTCACACCCTCTTCCTAGGTTTATTTTCATCCCTTGACTTCTAAGACACCCCACTCTCATGAATTCCCTCCTATCTCAGTGGCTGTTCCTTCTCAGACTCCTTTGTTGTTTCTTCCTCATCTTTGGGGTCTTTAAACATTGGAGGGTCTTGGGGCTCAGTCTTTGGTCCTCTTCTCTTTTTTTCTCTCTACTCACTCCTTTGGGGATGGCCTTCCCAAATCATTCATCTATCTATCTATCTATCTATCTATCTATCTATCTATCTATCTACTTACCTATCTATCTATCTAGGTTGGACCTCACCCTTGAATTCAGACTCACCTATTCAGCTACCCTCTCAACACTTCCACTTGGAAATCTATTAGGTACCTCAACGCATCCAAAACCAAACTCTCGATCCCCACTCTTCCCCTGCCTCCCGCACCTGCTATTCATCTAATATCAATAAATGGAAACTTCATCTTGGCAGCTTCTCAGCTCAAAAACCTTGCAATCATTTCTGACTCCCCTTTCTCTTCCTCCCAACACCCAATCCATCAGCAAATTCTGTCAGCTCTACCTTTAGAATAGATGCAGATTCTAACCATGTCTTTCCACCTCCACTGCTACCACCCTCAGAAAAGCCACCATCATCTCTCATTTGAATGATTTTTTGGTAATCTTTTGCTTAAAAAATTGTTTTATTGAGGTGAAAGCCACACACCATAAAATTAACCATTTTAAAGGGCACAGACCAAAGGCATTTCATACATTCACAATGTGGTGAAAACATCATCTCTATTTAGTTCCAAAACATTTTCATCCTCCCCAAAGGAGACCCCACACCCATTAAATGATTCCCCATTCCCCTCCTTTCCACCCCCCAACTCCAGTCCCTGGCACTGCTAATCTGCTTTCTGTCTCTATGATTTGCGTATTCTGGACATTTCATACAAACGGAATCATACAATATGTGACCTTTTGTGTCTGGCTTCTTTCACTTAACACAGTGTTTCAGGGTTCATCCATGTTGTAGCATGGATCAGTACTCCGTTCCTTTTTATAGCTGAATAATACTCCATTGTATGGATAGATCGTATTTTGTTTATCCTTTCATCTATTGATAGACACTTGGGTTGTTAACACCTTTTGGTTATCATGAATGGTACTGCTATGAAGATTCATGGAAAGTATTTGTTTGAGCACAAGTTTTCAGTTCTCTCGGGTATATACCTAGGAGTGAAATTGCTGGGTCATTAGATAATTGTATGTTTAACTTTATGAGGAACTGCCAAAATGTTTTTCCCAGGTTGTACCATTTTATCTCATTGGAATTATTCTAACAGCCTATTCTTGGTTTTTTTTTTTTTTTTTTTTTTTTATGCAGTGCGCGGGCCTCTCACTGTTGTGGGCTCTCCCGTGCGGAGCACAGGCTCCGGACGCGCCGGCTCAGCGGCCATGGCTCATGGGCTCAGCCGCTCCGCGGCACGTGGGATCTTCCCGGACCGGGGCATGAACCCGTGTCCGATACATCGGCAGGCGGACTCTCAACCACTGCGCCACCAGGGAAGCCCTAACAGCCTATTCTTAACAGAGTATGACTGCTCAAGACATGAGTAAAATTATGCCCCTGCTGCCCTCCACCTTCAGTGGGTCCCTTCTCACTCACAGCAAAGACCTCACAATGGCTTTTAAGACCCTACACAACTTGGCTTCTGGATCCCTCCCAGACTTCTTCTACCACATTCCCAGTCACTCAATATTGACCTCCTCACTGTACTTTTTTTTTTTTAAAGACTTTATTTTTTATTTATTTTTATTTTTTGGCTGTGCCGCATGTGGGATCTTAGTTCCCCAACCAGAGATTGAACCCGTGTCCCCTGCAGCGGAAGTGCCACGTCTTCACCACTGGACCATCAGGGCAGTCCCCTCACTGTTCTTTAAATGCATCAGGCATGCTCCCAACCTCAGGGCCTTTGCACTCACCGTTTCCTTTTCCTGGCATGCTCTACCCCTGGACCACAAGGCTGGTTCCTTCACTTACTTCCGGTCTCCGCTCTAAGCCAGCTTCGCTGAGACACTTCTTTGACCATCCTGTCCCCTTTACTCTGCTTTATTTTCTCCACAGCACTTATCACCACCTGACATTTATTTATTTGCATTTTATTGTTTGTCTCCCTTTCACTAGAGCATGGGCTTTTTCTGCCTGTTCACTGAGGTACCTACTCTCAGCACATAGTGTCTGGAATATAAAAAAGTGCCTGGAATATAGCAGGTGTTTAGTAAACAGTTGATGAATGAATGAATGCACTGAACTCCATTTACAGATGAAGAAAGTGAAGCTCACAGAAGACATATGGCTTATGGACAGTCCCAAGGTGGTAAGAGGCAGCCTTGAGAGATTATTTTTTTTCCATATGCTTTGGGATTCTAATCCAGGTCTCTCTGATTGCAAACCCCCAAGTTCTTTTTTTTTTTTTTTTTTTTTGCAGTATGCGGGCCTCTCACTGCTGTGGCCTCTCCCGTTATGCGCAGGCTCAGCGGCCACGGTTCATGGGCCCAGCTGCTCCGTGGCATGTGGGATCTTCCCGGACCGGTGCACAAACCCGTGTCCCCTGCATCGGCAGGCAGATTCTCAACCACTGCGCCACCAGGGAAGCCCCCCACCCCCACAAGTTCTTAATAGGACTCTTTAGTGGACTTTATGTCTGGGCCTCCTAATAACCCCAAATGTTAGTCTTTTAGCAATACTCAATCTATAGGTGGGAAAACTCACACCCAGAGAGGGAGGGGGTCCCCACAGCCAGTTGGTGGCAGTGTCAGGACGAGCTATTATGCTTCAGGGCAGGATTTCTGGCATTAGCCTCTGGCACACAGTGGACATTCAATTCAATAGATGCATGATGACAGGTATTCAGAGTGGATTTATAGTAAAGCTCACATAAGCTTCAGGGCCCCTGATTTGCATAGGCCCTTCCATGGCCCTAGCAAGGTGTTCCTGTGGGCTGATGTTTTTATAAGATTCGCAAAAGGAAGGTGTTTAAAATGCAGCTGGTTAAGACCACTGGTTTTTCCCAGTTCTATGTCCCCCTGTTGCATTTGTCTCTACCACAGGTGGGGCTGGAGTCACCCTGGTTACTGGTGGGATCTAGGTGAGGGGAAGGTGAGTTGAGGATACATTTAGGTCGGGTTCCATGGGATGTTCTGATGTGGTTCATAGACACTTTCAGCTGTACTTAAATTACCTAACTAGTTGTCCTGGTGTCTGGAATGGCTTCCAGAATAATCTTATTGTCCAAGGTGCTAACTGACTAGTTACAAGGCCAGTCTGTTGTGGTATGAATGGTCCTCTAGTGGTCTACTCCAGAAGCACCTGCATAATGAAAGGGAGTCAAGAATTAAAAGGACTGAGCTAGAAGCTAGTCTGTGGAAACATCTTCCAAAACATGTAGCTTACATGAGTTAAACTTTATGAAAGTTTTCACAAATTTCCAAAAAACTTAGATGACATCACCAATACTGACTTGTGAAGCTGAACTTTTTCTAAATGATAATGACTAAAAAAAGTTCCATCAAGTATGCTAGAGGAAAGATAATTTACTTTTCTCTTCTCTCTGCAGATCAGGATGTTATGAAATAAGTATAAGCAGCCAGAAGAGTAGGAAACATACCACAGAGGTGTGTCAGGTAGTAAGTTAATAAAAACATTACCTTATCTTTGGAGATTTTGCAATGTTTGTGGTATTTGTCAGCTCTTTTAAATATGTACCATTTAAAAGTAACAATAACAATATTAAAAGTACAATAACAATTATTTCATATCATATTCTAAGTAAATTTTCATGTTCATACCCAGTTTTGTGTTAGTGATTTTGTACTCCTTTTCTTAAAGAACGCTCCCCTCCCCTACTCCCCCATCAAATTCTATAAACAGTATCGTCCCTATTGATGACTCATAAGCCAAAATAGGGGTAGTTTTCAAGCTGTGTGTTCCCAGGCCAGTGGCTGTACCTCTCTGAGCCTGTTTCCTTAGTGGCAAAATGGGTATCATAATAGCCCCTACATTGCATGGTTACTGCTAACTATCAATAAGCCAAGGCCTGCAAACTGCTAAGTGCAGGCTTGGAACGCACTGAACGAGGATAAATCTCAACCAGTCTTCAGGAACGTTTCCGCATCTTCTGTACCCTCAGCCAAGACGTTCCTCTGCGCAGGCGCGTCGGACACTTTCCTCCAGCCTGCCCCTCCGCGTGGGCGTGGCCTGCTCTGCCGCAGGGGGTTATGGGCGGAGTCAAAGAGCTACTTCCGGGATTTCCTTCCCTCTCAGAGGAACAACCTTCTTTGTATGACTGGCAGTAGTTACCGGCCAGTAGTGATTGGAGAGAAGACTGACGACCCGACCCATTTCGGAGCCTCTCTTCTGAGTTGACCAATTGCAAGCATTGGAGGGCGGGTTCTTCTCTGGGGCGGGCTATAGTGACGGGCGTCTGTTTTGACTAATGGGAACTTGGCCGCGAGTAAGCCAGTACCAATCAGAAGCGAGAAGGCCGGATCCTGGGGCGGGGCTGGAGCTTCGGCAGTTGAACCGCTCGCGAGGAGGGTTGTCCGTGGAGAAGGTGAGAGGCGGCGAGAGTAGTTGGTGCGCGGGCTGGGGTAGTGATCCTGGGGGGAGGGGGGTGCTCTGGGGGGAGAGTGGGCTGGGCAGGCAGCAGAACTGGCAGTGTGAGAATCGGGAGGGGTTGCCCTTTAACAGGGGTAGAGTTGTGAGGCAGAGGGCAGTATGTGAGGCGGGGGGCGTTTTCTGTTTCGCAGGAGGCTCTTTAAAGGGGGAAGTGTGTAAAGTAGGAGACAGGAGATGGTAAAATATAGAAATGTCCTTGTAAGATAGCCTTGCGATTTAATGGGAGGTTTTAAGGCAGAGGGTTATTATAGAGCATTGTGGAGTGGTGGAAGTCCCTGCCATCAGTTAAACCTTTGATTTGGGTGGAGGGCAGGTGAAGAACGATATTGAGAACTCCAAGGATGAGGGTGTGCTTTGACGAGGTGTGAAAGCTTATGATACACGTAGCGTTTACTGAAGGCTTACTATGTGCCAGGCACCTACCAAGTGTATTATGTGAATTAACTCTTAAACTTCTTAACCCTACCGGTGGCTAAGAGTGTGGGCTCTGGCGTTGTGTTGCCTGAGCGCGAATGCTGGCTTTGCCACTGGGTGAGTTGTTTAACCCTCTGTGCCTCAGCTTCATCATCAGTAGAATGACCTCCTCTCTTCTCAGTCTGTACCATTCACCTTGTGGCCTCACCCAGTCTCCTGGCTTCATATGCTCTTTATGTAATGATATTTCCAAGTGTCTATCTCCAGTCGGGATATCTACTCTGAACTCAAGACTCATATGTCCAATGGCTGGCCCTTCTCTACTTGGAAGTCCAGCTGACATACAGACTTAAAAACTTGTCCCAAACTAAACTTGGCGTTTTCCCCCTTCAACCTCCAAACCCAGTTGATGGCGGTCCCGTCCTTCCAGGTACTCAGGACAGAAATCTTGGAGTTGTCGTTCACTCCTCCCTGTTCTTTCACCCACGTACTGTCAATCAGCAAATCTCACAGGCCTGCCTTCAAAACACATCCAGAATCCAGTCGTGTCTCACCACCTCCCTTGCTACTGCTCTGGCCTAAGCCATCACCTGTCCTTACCTGATGTTTTGCAGTGGGCTCCTCACTGGGTCCCCTGCCTCTGCCCTTGACCCCGCGGTCAAGTTAATACAGAAGTCAGATCATGTTGCTCCCCTGTTCAGACCCTCCCATGGCTCCCATCTCACGCAGTAAAAGCCTTTGTCAAGCCTACAAGGCCCCACCTGATCCAGCTCCCCCCCGCCGCCGCTCTCAAATCCCACCAATCCCACTTACTCACTCTGCTTCAGCCACCCTGGCCCCCTTGCTGTCCCTCAATCATAGCAAATACATCCCCACTTGGGGAATGTACTTGCTGTCCCCTCTGTCTGCATTGAGTTCCCCCAGATGCCTTTGTGGCATCTCCTTCAAGTCTCTGTTCAAATGTCAACTCCACAGACAGGCCCTCGCTGACCACCCAAACTAAAATAGCTCCTGCCACCCTCTGGCCCTTCACCACCTGGCTTTACTTTTCTTCATAAGGTTTACCATTACCTGACATATGTTAGTGTTTGTTTATATCCACTGGGCTTCTTAGACGCCCCTCACTAGAGCGTTGGCTTCAAGTGGATCTAGAACTCAGCACCTAGAAACGTACATAGTGCTTAAAAGGTGTTAGTTGTACTGTTCCACCATTACCACCATTTCGTGGGGGGTCTCCCTGTGATATAGGGCAGGGTTGTTGAGCTGGGAGGGTGTTGGGGTCTAGATGAGATCATAAACTGGGCAGATTGTGGTGGCCACGGGCAGAAGATCTCAGCTCTAGTTCGTGCTAGGGGAGCTTATAGGAAATGCAGATTCCTGGGCCCACCTCCAGGAATTCTGCTTCTGTAGGTTTGGGACCAGGCCCAGGATGATGCATTGTCATCAGGATCCTGTGTTGATGCCGAAGGTCTGCGGCCCTCACTTTGAAAAACAGGTCGGTTCAGAGCTTGGGCTGGAACTCTCATCATTCAACTCCTCTTCTGTGGCTGGCCCAGTGCTAGGCCATGTTGGGGACTCTGCAGTGATCGAGGCAGCCCTTTACCCAGGCTGGGAGTCAGGGAGGGCTTCCTGCAGGAGGAGACATTGGAGCTGAGACTTGGAGGATGACAAGGAGTGAGCTGAGAAGACCTTGCTTGTATCTCCAGTGCCTTGAACCCCGCCTCCTGGCATCGATCATTAATTCACAAGCAGCCCCCGATCTGTGCCAGGCCCTGGGTGCTGAAGATACAAGAATGATCAAAATGGCTGTGCCCTCATGAGCTTCTGGTCTGGCAACTAGTCATCAGCTAGTTGCACAGATGGTAACGGTTGACCAAGTGCCAGGCTCTGTTTGAAGCACCTTGAATTGACTAATTCAATCCCCACAATAATCCTGTGTGAGGTGGGAACTCTTATTTTCCCCGCTTTACTGATGGGGAAAGGCCCAGAGAGGGTAAATGCCTTCCCGGGGGTCACATCGTGGGTTAGGATCTGAACCCAGGAGTCCCCAGCCTGCAGCGTGTACCGTGCTTAAGGTGTGAGCCCACATTTGGATTTGTGCTGGAAGGAAGAGAGTTACGGCAGGAAAAGGAAGGTAGTCAGGGAAAGGCAGCTGAGTAAGGAGCAGGGGGATGAATGTGCCAGTCCCTCGCTGCAGGATTCCAGGCAAGATGCTTCATCCTTTGTACAATGGGGGACGGTTGCAATACCTACCAGAGAGCAGAGTTACGGGTGAGTCACTGGTTGGTAGGCGTGCCTAGTCCTTATCTAAGGCGAAAAGCATTTGAGGGACAGTGAGGGAGGGTGTCTGATATCCCAGGGGGTGGTGATGGGCTGCGGTGGGCACTATGGGGGTCTGGATTGTGGGTGTCTTAAAGGGCTTTTGGGTCCATATAGTCCAGGCGGATAATGTGGAAGGTTTTGATCTGGAGTGCAGGGCTAAGGGGAAGGGGATTCCATCCAGCCCCAATTCACCCACATGGTGGGGGGCGGGGCAGTGAGCTGGGGGCTCGGAAGAGTCACTGAGGCCAGGCCACGTGTATGAAGGTGAAGTGGGGGGTACGCTGTATTGGAGACTCCAGCTAGGTCATGACTGGCGGGAATATTTGGTGTGGGGCGTGGTGGTGGCAGATGGTGGGAAAACAACCATCGGGTAGGGGCTGCCAGGGGCGGTGATTTACCCATGTCTGGTGTAGGACATGGTGATGTGGACTTGTTTTGGGGGAACCCAGCGTGGAGGACTGTCAACTCCGGTCCTGGGGTGAGGGCTGTGAAATCTGAAATATCCGGGGAGCATAATTCGGGAGGAGGAGCCAGGGGCGGTGATGTCACACTGGAAATGGAGAGGGGGTCACCTTAGTGAAAGATGAGAGGGCTGGGGGTTGGAAAACTGAGTGTGTGTACACGCGCGTGTGCACTGAAGCCATGATGTCATAAGGCCGGAGAAATGGTGTCAGGTGTGTGGACCAGAGTGGGGCGCTGGGGAGTCCACCCGGAGTGCACTAGGTGGAAGTGCTGACGTCGCGGGTTGGTAGGGGCGGGGCCTCAAAGGCACAGCACCCCGGCTGGGTTGCGGAGGTCACTAAGCTGAGGCGAAGAGGAGCTGGGAGAGACGTGCGACTGGAACAAAACCAGCGACCAGGATGGGCCACTGGTCGGCGGTCACAGACCACTGGTTGGAGTCACAGAGCAAGGATGGAGGATGCAGGTAGAAGGACAGGGTCGGCAGTGGGGGCAGGGTGGGGCATGAAGGAGGGAGGGAGTGACTCCGTGCCTGGAAAATTCCAGAACTTGGGGGGGAGGGGGGCTTCAAGGAGGGCTCTCCAAAGGGAAGAGAAGTGGAAAATGGGGGGTGGTGCGGGGAGTTTACATAGAATTTGAGAGGGAACAGAATCCAGGTGAAATATCAGGGTTACAGAATACAGGCTGAAAATGGGGTGTGTGTGGAGTAGAACCCTGGGCAAATATGCAGACAGGATCCAGGCGGAATACTGTGTGTGTTGTGGGGGACAGGACAAAATTCAAGTAGAATATGGGGGGAACCCCAGTAGAACATGGGGGACTAGGAGAAGGGGAGTGACCAGAATCTCGAGGCCATCTAGGGAGTGAATGATGGGGAGCTGGGGTCAGGAGGGGAGAGTCAAGCTGGCTGGGGAGTGTGGGATTTATTCTGTCTAGAAGAGAGGATGGAGGGAGGGAGCGGGCGCAGTTTGTGCAGGTGAGGAGGCAGGTAGGTGTAAGGGGAGAGTTGAATTCGGGAAGAATATTCAGGGGCTTACTATCTGGAGACTGAGGTGTTGGCTGTGTCATCAGGGCAGTGGGATGCAGAAAGGCCCTGTTATCTAATGAAGGCCTATGAATGGGGGGCTTATGTAGGGGAGTGGGGAAGGAGGAGGGCAGGGCCGGGTCCCCTTCTTCCTCTGCCTCCTCGGGAGAGTTGGGTACCAAGAGTGGGGTGGTGAATGGGGCGGTTAGGCTGCGTGGCTTGTCAAGTGTTCCGCTGCTGCCTTTGGCGCCGTGGTAGCCGGGACAGCGCAACCGCTGATAGGCTTGCGGGGTCTGAGGGGCGGAGTGGGTGGGCGGGGTTTAGGACACCCGGTTGGGCGGGGCCAGCGCTGCCTGGCACCCGCACTACGGGCCAGGGGATGAGGGATATGTTGAAATGTGTAGCTGTTTGTTTACCCGTAGATCAGGAATTATTAACCTCCCCCCCGCTTCTGAAACCCCAGAGAATGAAAGTACAGTTATGAGAGTGTGAGTGGGAAAAGGGTCTCCAGATTTCATCAGTCCGTCCAAAGCACCAGAGACCCCCTCCCCCAGATAAAGTTAAGAGCTTGGGTCTAGAGGCAGAGACGTGCCTCTCAGGATGGCTGGGGCTCTGGCGATTGTCCTTGGGCATTTGAGAAAGGGGATCTGTGGATGAGCCTGGGGATGTGGTATTCTGGGAGACTCTGAAATTACTTGCAGAGGTTATGGATCTATTCATTTATCTGGGGAGGGTTCAGAGATCTCATTAGATTCTCAAAAGCTCAAGGACTCTAAAAAGATTAAAAATCACTGACCTAGAGGGACATCCCTGGCAGTCCAGGGGTCAAGACTCGGTGCTTCTGCTGCAGGGGGTGCGGGTTCGATCCCTGGTCGGGGAACTAGGATCCTGCATGCCGTGCAGTGGCACGGTCCAAAAAAAAAAAAAAAAATCACTGACCTAGAGATTCAGGGCTCAAAATATTAAATTTTCCAACATCAGACTTTGGGAAGGACTAAATTGGGGAAAGTGTGAGGACTGAAGGAGACAGTGGGGAGAGAAGGAGGTCAGGCACTGGAGGAGTCCCCATGAACTGGGTTGGGGGCATCCCTGGGTGCCTCTGTCTTTGCAGCACCTGTGGGACTCTGCACAGGGCTCTTTTTCTCACAGAGCCACAGTTTCCCCATCTGTACACTGGGAAGGGAATGGGCTGGCCTTGTCTCTCTAGTCCCTTTCAAGCTCAGAAACAACAACAAAGTAATAATAACAAGAATAGCGATGACTGGGAGTGGGGATGAAATAGGTGAAGGGGATTAAGAGGTACAAACCTCCAGCTATAAAATAAGCCACATAATATGATCAGTAATATTGGAATAACTTTGTATGGGGATAGATGGTTACTAGGTCTGTCGTGGTGATCATTTCATAATGTATGCAAATGTCAAGTCACTGTGTAGTACACCTGAAACTAACATAATGTTGTCCATCAACTGTATTTCAATAAAAAAAAAATGATGATGATGCCGATATGTATTGAGTGCTTGCTTGGGTCAGGGATGGCTGAATTTCACCAAGGATTTTAACATGATTAATTCATTTAATCCTTACACCAATCTAAGGAGATAAACGCTGTTATCCTTCTGTGGGCTTACAAAGGCCTGCAGGAACATCATCTGGCCCGTTACCTCTCTGATCTCCTCACTTTCCCTCTCTCCTTCCCTCACGCTGACCTCCTTGGTGTTTTCAGAACAAACTAGGTACATCCTGCCTTGGAATCTTTGCCTGGCTGTTTCCTCTACCTGGATCCTAATCCCCAGATATTCACCTGTCTTCCCCCCCTCCCTCCTTCCAGGCCTCTGCTCAGCAGGGAGGGGGTGGCCCTTCCCTGACCACCTTAGCTAAAAGAGCGACCCCTACTCGCTAGTATCCCCTTTCCCCACCAGTTGACATTTTTATGCCTCTAACTGTTGCCACCCTCTTGAGGGTAGGGACAGAATCTGGTTTCTCATCATATCCCCAGCACCCAGGATGGCACAGGCTTTAAAGATAAGGAATCTGGCTCCAAGAGAGGTTAAGTTACTTGCCCATCTAAGTGCACATAGCTGAACTTGGACAAGAACCCAAACAGCCTGGGGCTCCCATTCTGAACCACTCCATAGAATTCATGCTGAGGGTGGAGGCCTACCCTGTCCTCCAGCTCCTCATAGAACTAACAGTGAGTAGTAGTCCTGTTGGCTGAGAGAAAGTATTTATGCTTACAGCGGACTAATGAAGAAGTTCAATTATTAATTCAATGTAAATGATTTAAGTTTATCATGGATAATCTGTTATCCATGCACTGGCTGTTCTCTCGACTTGGACCACTTTCCTTAGGGATAGCCACTTGGCTTGTTCCCTGACCTTCTTCAGTTCTCTGTCCAAATGTCACCTCCCCAGGGAGGGCTGCCCTTGACCCTCTATTTAAAATCTCTGCCCAGCCTGATCTCAGTACTCTGTCTCCCTTTACGGCTTGACTTTTCTCCACAAATGTTTAAATAAATGAATAAACAATAAATATATAATGAGTATAAGGATTAATAAATTAATAATCAATAGTATTAATCTTGATCCTCTTATTGGAAATCATATATTCTATTAACCAGTGTGTATTGGGCATAGTAACGTGCAGGACACAGTTCCAAGTGCTTTTACATGTATTGTCCAATTTAATTTTCATGACAGCTCTATGAGGTAGGTGCCATTATTGTACCCATTTTCCAGATGAGGAAATTGAGGCACAGAGAGACAAAGTCTCTTTCCTAAGGTGGTACATGGTGGAACCAGGATTCTGGCCTTCTAGCTCCTGAGTCTAGGCTCTCAGCCCCTCCGGGTCTCTGTCTCATTCCCCTCTCCAGCGACACTGGCCATGGACCAGCCAGCTGGCCTGCAGGTGGACTACGTCTTCCGGGGTGTGGAGCATGCCGTGCGGGTGATGGTGTCTGGGCAGGTGCTAGAGCTGGAGGTGGAGGACCGGATGACGGCCGACCAGTGGCGGGCTGAATTCGATGCCAGCTGTGAGTGTGCCTGCCTGGGTGGGCTCACTTGTCCTTCCCTGGGCTCAGCTTCTCCCAGAAGATGAGGCCAGTCAGGATCCTGTCCACCTGCCTCTTCTACCTGACTAGAAGCTCTCTAAGCTGGGGAGGGGGTGTAGGGCTCATCTCTTGGGCCAGAGGCACTGGTGTTGGGGAAAGGTGGAAAGCTTGGGTGCATTGCCCTTGGGCTGGGCAAGTGGTCAGACCTCAGGAAGGACTTTTCTCCCTACCTAGTCATCGAAGATTTGACTCACAAGACAGGGAACTTCAAACAGTTCAACATCTTCTGTAACATGCTGGAGTCGGCCCTCACCCAGGTAGGGGCCAGGGTTGGGGGCTGGGGGAGCTGTCTGTTCCCTGGGTCTCTGGGAGGGTAGATGCCCACCTGATGTATGCAAGACCCTCTACCTTCTCTTTCATTGAAGGAACAGGGCTATCGTTTTCTTTTCTTCTTTCCCAAATGTAAATACCTTATTCTGGTTGTAATTCTAATGATAATGATTATCATGGAGAAAATTCAAGTCTCAGAGAAATGTAAAGAAGAAAGTAAAAATCACTCCATTCCCAATACTCACTCCTAGTAATATTTTGTTAATATATATATATTTTTTGGCCGCACTGCGTGGCATGTGGGATCTTAGTTCCCCAACCAGGGATCAAACGCGCACCGCCTGCATTGGAAGGTGGAGTCTTAACCACTGGACCCCTGGGAAAGTCCCTTTCATTAATATTTTGATGGAAATCACTCCAGCCATTTCTGCATTTCTGTATTCACTTGTGAACGTGTGTGTATTTGCAGATCTATAATTTTATATAGTTGATATATTTCCCAAGGTATTCTGTAGCCTTTTAAAAGATTTAACAATAATTCATAAAAATTTAGTCATGTCAGTGGATTCATTTCATTTCATTCATAATCATTCATTTCATTTACTGAGCATCTGTTGTGTGCCAGGCACTGGAATACAGCACTAAACAAAAGAGACAAAATTCCTGCCCTCATGAACCTGACAGCCTAGTGGGAGAGACAGACAATTGAAAAAAATATATAATGTCAAATAGTTAAAAATATTAATAGGAAAAAAAGAAGCAGGTTGGGGCTTAGAGTGACACAGACGCTATTTAGACATCATTTAAAAACTGTGAACTACATTATTTCTCTGGTTACAGGTATAATACGCACTCATAAAACTGTGATGATATTAAAGTAATGTGTGACTTAGAAAGTAAGAGTCTAAATTCTGTTTCTATCCCCCACCTCAGACTGTTAACATTTTGGTATCTATAGGCAGTATAGCATAATGGCCAGGATCATGGACTCTGAAATCAGTGATCACTAGCACTTACTACTTGGGAACTGTGGGCCAGTTACTCCATGTCTTAGTTTCCTTATCTGTAATGTGGGGATGATAGTGGTCCCCATTTCATAATGTTATGAAGATTAAGTGAATTACATGTAAAAAGCTTAGAATAGTGCCTGGCTCATAATAAGTGCTATACAGGTATTGTCTATTTTTATTATTATTACAACTTTTGAGTTTGTCATCCTTGTTAGTGGTTGCTTAGTATTCCAGTATACCCATGCATCATGATTTATTTAACCCAGTGGTTCTCAAGCTTTTTGGTCCCAGCGTGGACGGACCTAGAGAGTGTCACACAGAGTGAAGTAAGTCAGAAAGAGAAAAGCAAATATCGTATAATAAGGCATATATGTGGAATCTAGAAAAAATGGTATAGATGTTCTTATTTGCAAAGCAGAAATAGAGACACAGACGTAGAGAACAAATGTATGGATGCCAAGGGGGAAAGGGGTGGGGTGGGAGGAATTGGGAGACTGGGATTGACACATACACATTATTGATACTATGTATACAATAGACAACTGATGGGGACATAGTGTATAGCACAGGGACCTCTACCTAATGCACTATGGTAACCTAAATGGGAGGGAAGTCCGAAAGGGAGGGGATACCGTTATGCGTATGGCTGATTCATTTTGTTGTGCAGTGGAGGCTAACACAACATTGTAGAGCAACCATACTCCAATAAAAATTAATTAAAAAAAAAAACTTTTTGGTCTCAGGACCCGTTTATACTCTTAAAAGTTACTGAGGACATCAAAGAGCTTTTGTTCATGCAGGTTTTATCTATCAATATTTGTTTGCCATATTGTAAATTAAAACTGAGAAAAATATAAAGATATTTACAAATTCATTTAAAAATAACAATAACAAACCTGTTACTGACCTAAATAACCTTTTTATGAAAAATATTTTCAAAACCAAAATTATTTAGTAAGAAATATAGTGGAGTTTTTTTTTTTTTAACATTTTTTGCAAATCTCTTTAATGTCTGGCTTAATAGAAAACTGCTAGATTCTCATGTGCTTCTGCAGTCTGTTGTGATATGTCCTGATTGACGTACATGCAGAAAAATCTGCCTCAGGAAGATATATAGCTGAAAAAGGGAGTCCTTTAATAGCTTTTTCAGATAATTGTGCATATCCTCTTTTGCCAGCACATTAAAACTGGACATGTGGTAGTTTCTTAAAGGTTTATCCCAGTGCGGAATCTGAGACCATCCCAGTGAACTTTTCCTGTTCTGTGACATTAAAATCTATTGGTGTGTCTTTACTTTGCAGGGATCTTTTCCCCATTTTCTAATATCATGCATTTGTAGCATCATTTGTAACATCATGCATTGGTCATTTGGAAAATATTGGTTCACGGAGTTGTGCAAATCTTCCAAATGTTGACACATTTCATTATATAATATCAGGAAGTCATATTTGTTAATATCCTCACTGATCTGTCCAGGAAAGCCTTTCAACACTGAGAAGCTATCAAGCACACAGTGGCAGATACAAGTTTTCGAAAATTCTAATTTTCACTTTAGAGTTTGAATTTTATTGTTGCAAAACAAATACCGTTAGCTGTATTTTTTTGAAGTGACAGGCTTGCTTTGTTCATTTTTGAGAAAATGCTTGCCAAACATCGAAGACTGAATAACCGTAGTTTTTGTCAGTACCTTTTCAAGTAAAAATAGTGTTCCATGAAAAAGTGGCTAATTTAGCTCAAAATTCAATCACACAAGTGCTTTTTCTAGAAAATGTCGTACCTTGATATGCAGCTGAATGTGTACTTTCCATTTTGTCACACACAGTAGTAAAAATATGTGCACTCAAGGGTCAAGAGTCAAAAAAATTAATAATTTGGGGCTCCCTGGCGGTCCAGTGGTTAAGACTCCGCGCTTCCACTGCAGGGGGTGCGGGTTCGATCCCTGGTCAGGGAACTAAGATCCTGCAAGCTGTGCAGTACGGCCCCCCCCAAAATTAATAATTTTTACAGGTTTATCAAGGACATTCCTAGGTTGCATTTTCTGTGTTTTTATCTAGTTATTTATTTATTTGTGTGTTTCTCCCTCCTTCCCATCCCCCTGCGGAGACTGCGTGGCAGTGGAATATACAATGGTTACTAGTGCATTTGATGCCCCTGGCTTGCTTTCTGCTAATGGGCACCAGCAGTTTTACCCACCATGACTTTTGCACCCTCAGTGCAAATGTCAACACAGCAAAAAAGGCAGATGACATCTTAGTATTATTATGCAAGGTGTTTTGACCCCATGGACTCGCCTGAAAGGGTCTTGGGGACCCCCAGGGCTCTGTGGACAGTACTTGGAAGCCCCAGCACTAAGCTGTCTCCTATGGCTGAGCATTTAGGTTCTTTTCAGTTTCTCCCTCTGATGATGTCCTGTGGCAGCCCCTCATGGGGCAGGGCCATCTTGATCACCAGCCTCAGTGTGGAAAAGCCCAACCAACCTAAAGAATGAATGGGGCGTGGCCCAGGTGTGTGGGTTGTGTGCTCTGGGTATGGCCACGTTGGGTCTTTTGGCAGCTCCTCCCATTCTCTCCAACAGAGCAGTGAGTCGGTTACGCTTGACCTGCTGACCTACACAGATCTGGAATCCCTGCGGAACCGAAAGATGGGAGGCCGCCCAGGCCCCTTGGCCTCGAGATCAAGATCGGCCCAGCTCAACTCCAAGCGCTACCTGATCCTCATCTACTCTGTGGAGTTTGACAGGTGGGTACAAGTATACCCACCAGGCTGGTAGCTGGTGGTCAGGTGGGAGAGGACGTGGATAGAACTTAGGAACCCCTGGTACCCAGGGCTAGGTGGGGATGTTGCTTAAGCCTAGCCTTTGGAATCTTCAGTGTTGAGGGTTATATCATTTAGTATTGTGTTTGGCTACAAGTATCAGGATAACCATTATCAGTGCCTTAAACAATAGTTTATCACATAACGAGATGTCTAGGTAGATGGCTGCTACTCAACAGTTTTGTTAGGGACTCAGGCTCCTTCTGTTTTTGTTCTTCTTTTCCTCATCCTTAATGTGTTGGCTTTTTGACTGCACCCTTATCTCTTCATGGTCACAAAATGGCTGCTGTTTCTCCAGGCGTTGCATCTATATCAAAGAAGGAGGAAATGGAACAGGGCTGTGCTTGTTAATTGTATCAGCTGTTTTTATCAGGAAACTAAAAGTGTTCCCAGAAGACTCCCAACCAACTTCCTGTAGTATTTGTCTAGAAATGGTCACATGTCCTTTCCTGGGTGGATTCTTGGCCTCTGAGATGCCACGGTTCTAATCCTCCTTCTCAGGATTCACTACCCGCTGCCCCTCCCGTACCAGGGCAAACCAGACCCTGTGGTCCTGCGGGGCATCATTCGCTCACTAAAGGAGGAGCTGAGCCGCCTTCGAGGGCTGGATGGCCAGGACACTCGGGACAGCCGGGAAACTGAGATCTGGCATCTGCGGGAGCAGTAAGTCTGGGGGTGGGGTGGGCGGTTGGGGCTGGGGGGGACACATCCCATCATGCACTGCGGGACCCAATGCTTAGCATTGATGGAAGGACAGCCATCCCTCATTCCCCAAATACTTATTCTGAGCCCCTCCTCTGTGCCCACCATGTGTTAATGGTGCTGGGGACACAGCAATGACCGAGATAATTCTGGCCCTGTCCTCTCCTGGGGCTCCCAGTCCAGTGCGGGAGACAGATCTGTCTGTAGACAGGGAAGATTCACCATGGATGGGGCTGAGGGAGTCCAGAGAGAGACCTGACCCTGCCTGGGAAGGGAGGGGTGTTCCAGGCAAAGGGAACAGCATGTGCAAAGACAGGGTGCGAGGCAGGGCTCTATTCAGTTGAATCCACCTTCACCAAGCGCCTCTCTTGTGCTGGCCCCTTCCCTGCCCATGGTGTAGTGCCAGCGCAGGGGGCAGAGAGACATTGATCACATACCCACCTGAGTATACTGCAAATGGAGATGGGGTTAGGCAGGAAAGGGAGCCTGTGTTATGGGAGGCTGTGACAGGAACCTGATGGGCATGTTTACCGAGTGCCTGCTGTGTGCTGAGGGCTGTGGAGGGGCTGACTGGGACTTGGTCTCCATCTGGTGGGGGCCCCACTCATTGGGGAGGGCTAATACTATTTTTAGTAGTAGTAATAATAATAATACCAGTAGCTATTGTTTATCGAGCATTTAATTGTGTGCCAGGGACTCTGTTCAGTGCTGTATGATTTAACGGATTTAATCCTCCCAAAGTAGGCATTACTATTGTCCCCATTTTATAGAGGAGGAAACTGAGGCCCAGAGAGGTTAGAGAATTTGCCCCAGGTTACACAGTGAAGTAATATGGCCTGGCTAGACCTTGAATCCAGGCAGTCAGCCCAAGCCACCTTTGGTTCCTCAGCCACTGTGCACTGCTGGCAGGTGCTAGCCCAGGACTGAGCGCTCAGTGCTGCCTGGGAGGACCAGACCTCTCCCCTCCCAGAAGTGCAAGCTCATGGGGCTTGGAGAACCTTGCGAGTCTTCCAGGTGCGTGTGCATGTGTTTCCCAGGATGGCCACAAGGTGGCGTCATCTGCCCTGAGATCCACAACTGGACAGTTGGTTCTTACCTTTCTCTTCCCAGCTTGGAGTTAGGGAGTTTGGGAAGACTCCAAGATTCATTCATTCAGTCATCCAACATTTACTGAGTTCCTACGGTGTGCCAGGCACACTGCCTGGCCCTACCGATGTCTACTGAGCCATCACTCAGTGCCAGACACAGTCTAAGCGCTCTTTATAGATTCCTACAACTTTATCAGTAGGTGTTATTATTATCATCCCACTTCACAGAGATGTGAAGTGAAACTGCCCCAGGTCACACAGCTTGTAAGAAGTGGAATAGAGTTGGATGCCATCAGCCAGGCCACAGAGCCCGAGTTCCTACACAGTGACCAGACAGCTGGAGTGAGGATGCAGACAGAAAACATAATCGCACTGATCAACGTCAGCTCCACCATGATTGGTGCTGGGAAGGAAACATACAGAGAGCCAGGAGAGGAGAGAATAGAGGGACATGACAGCCTGGCTGGGAGGGCAGGCAGGCTTCCCCGCGGGGGGGGGGGATGTGATGTTTGGAGGATGAGTGGAGTGGTTCCTGCCAGGAGGAGGAGAGAGGGTTTAGGAGGAGGGAATTTTGCGTTTGCAAAGAGCACCATGGGAGAGGGAGGGGGGAGGAGAGGAGGGGAGGGGGGAAGTCAGCTGGAAGGGACGGAATGGGGAAGCTCCTTGGAGAGTGCGGGGGAGCCACAGATTTAAAAAAATGTTTTATTGGGAAAAATTCCAAGCACGCACAGTAGACAGTAGTATAATGCACGTGTACTTGTGCCCCAGCTTCAACGGACTTCAGGGAAGTCCCTGGATTTTGTTGATTTTATCTCCATGGTTCACGTGGTCCCCCGTTCTGTTTATTTCCCGCGAAGTGGTTGTTAAACCTATAGGCTAATCAGATTCAGGTTTCTGGGACAGTGCCTTCCTCTGTGGGGCTGTGTATTTGCTACTGTCAGGTGGTGTTGGGACTGATGGGTTTGGATGTTGAGAGCTGGATCCCTGTCTTATAAAGTTCCTATCAGCTCAGCATCTCTTGATGGCTTTCATTTGCATTTCTCTAATTACCGATCAAGAAATGGTGCGTGCCCAACCCAGTGGAGGAATGAGGATTATGGGACCATGCCCCTCACCCCTCCCCAGCATTCACTTTCTACCTGCTCCTCCCAGGGTGTCGCGTTTGTCGGCTGAGAAGCGCGAGCTGGAGGCCCAGCTGGGCAGATCGCGCGAGGAGGCGCTGGCCGGGCGGGTGGCGCGCCAGGAGGTCGAGGCGCTGCGCGGGCTTGTGCGCGGCCTGGAGCTGGAGCTGCGGCAGGAGCGCGGCCTCGGGCACCGCGGGTCCGGCCGCCGAAGCCAGGATTGCCGCCGCCTGGCCAAGGAGGTGAGGGGGCGGGGCGGCCGGCTGGGCGCTGGCGGGTCCCGGACTTTGGCTTCAGTCTGGACCTCTACGCTCCTCTTCCCAACCGGCAGCTAGAGGAGGTGAAGGCGTCGGAGCGGAGCCTGCGTGCCCGGCTGAAGACGCTGAACACCGAGCTGGCCATGTACAAGAGGGGGTGAGGGGCGCGGCCCGGAGTGGGTGGGGCCTTGGAGCTGTGGACCCCGCCTGCAGGTGGGCTCCGGGCGTGGTTGGGCGGGGCCTAAGTGACGGGGCGGGGCCCAGGTAGGGTGGAGAGGGCGGGTAGAGCCTGAGAGTGGGCTAACGGAGGGATGAGTGGGGCCTAATGGACTGCATGGGGCATAGGGAAGGACACACACAGTAGTTGAAAACGATGGGCGGAGTCTGTAGAGAGATGGGCAGGCCTGAGGCGGCATTCAGGAGGCTGAACCTGGAGATAGGGACCGAAAAGGGGCGGGGTCTGAGGTCTAGTTGAGCGAAAGGGCGTGGCTAAGCATGTGGGTATCCGAGTGATGTTTGCCGGCATGTACTGGGGTGGATGTTGAAAAATTGGGAAGGGTTTCCAGGGAGCTGTGGGAGACCTCTGGGAGAAGGGCCTGGTGAAAGGATGTGTTAGGTTGTAGGGAAGTGACAGATGGGTTTGGGGGGGCGTGGTTTGTGGGGCTCCGATAGGGGTGGACCCTGGGAGAAGGTATCTGTGAGGATCGTGTAAGTACGTGAATGTTTAGGAGTTGATGGGGGATGGGCCTGAAGTTTCGGAGATAGCGCAGTCCGGCAAGAGGCTTGGGATAGGAGTTGTCGTCGCTGGTGGGAAACTGACAGTGGGCTTTGTGCTCCCAGGAGACGGACTACACCGGTGGTGCCGCCCTCGGCCCGGGAAGATCGGGCTTCGACGTCTCGGGAGCGCTCCACGTCGCGTGGCCGTGGCGCTGCCCGCTTCTCATCCCGGGAGAGCGACCGCGGGGGCCGGGGTCAAGGCCGCCCTGGCCGCCCCTCGCCCTCGCCCACAGGTCTGTGACGACCCTGCTCTGCCCGTGGGAGGAGG
Source organism: Monodon monoceros (assembly GCF_005190385.1). Lineage (NCBI taxonomy): Eukaryota > Metazoa > Chordata > Mammalia > Artiodactyla > Monodontidae > Monodon > Monodon monoceros. The sequence goes on from NW_021703766.1 coordinate 49,284,355, forward strand.
TGGATGGAACTAGAACTGTGGAGGCGTTATCCTATGACTCCAGCCTCCTCTTCTCTCCACACCCCACCCCGACCCGGTCCTAGGTGGTCGCGTGCCCCGTTTCGACCCAACAGCCTTTGTGAAAGCCAAGGAGAAGAAGCAGAGAGCGATCAAGATGAAGTTAGCGCCCATTTTCTCCTCACCTGCCCATATCCCTGCCCCTTTACCTGACCCTCTGACCATCCATCCCCAACTCCCATCTCCATCACCTGTCACCTGCTCCATCTCTCTCCTTCCCCCTACCTGCTCTTGCTTCCCGCCTGACCTCCATCCCCTCTCCTGATCGCCAGCCTCCCCCATCCCCCCGCCCTGCTTATTTGTCTCTCCCACCCCTACCTGGTCTGTGTCTCCGCATGATTTTTCCCTATTTAGGTGTGACCCACGGGGCGCAGCGACGCCCTTTCCCGAATTAGTTGGGCGCACAGGTGGGCGTCTCCTTTCTTGTTCTCCAGGCAGCAGCAGCAGCGAAACCGATTGGGCAGCGGAGGAAGCGGGGACGGTCCATCCACCTCCTGGTCTCGCCAAACTCGGCCCCCCGCAGCCGTGACCGGTCGAGGAGACGCGGCTAATCGCTCCCGAAACCGCAGCTCCTCGGGTAACTGGGCCGGAGCGCGCGGGACTGGCAGACGAGCTGGGCGGGGCTGTGGCCAGTGCAAGAGGCTCACATTCTCCTTCTCCCTCTAGTGGACAGTTTCCGCAGCCGCTACTCGTCCGCCAGCTCCTGCAGCGAGTTCGAGGATTTCTCTGAATCCCTCCCTAGAGGGTAAAACTTGGGCTGGGGGAAAGGACCGCCCCCAAACAGGTGTCTGGGGAGACTCGAAACAGTCTTTTGCGGGGAACTTGGGTGATGGAGGCTGGAGCCTTGAAACCAAGGAAGAGGGCCAGGTGGGAGGTGCCACAGACCCCTCCCATTGGTCCTTGATTACTCCATCCTCTCAGCGTTCGTCGCCGGGGGAAGCCGCCCAGCCCCACCACCTGGAGTGGGCCCAATACGGTGAGTGTCTTTCCTCAGGCTTTGGAGGAGGCAGGGGCAGCGTTAAACCACCGGAAGCTCGCTGGCCCTTTCTCCCATGATTCCATTCTAGGGGATCAGGTTGTAAAAGCGGCTCCGCAATGCCTCTGGAGGCAGTGTTTTTGTTTTGTTTTGTTTTGTTTTTTTGCGGTACGCGGGCCTCTCACTGTTGTGGCCTCTCCCGTTGCGGAGCACAGGCTCCGGACGCGCAGGCCCAGCGGCCATGGCTCACGGGCCCAGCCGCTCCGCGGCATGTGGGGTCCCCCCGGACCGGGGCACGAACCCGTGTCCCCTCCATCAGCAGGCGGACTCTTCTCAACCACTGCGCCACCAGGGAAGCCCTGGAGGCAGTGTTTTGAGACCTTTGGGTTGGAGAGGAGGATAGGGCTGAGGTGGGGGCAGGAGACTCTGGTTAGGAGCACCGGCTCTGGCCTCAAATTGCCAGGTCTTGAAACCTGCCTCCCCTCCCTAGAACCTGTGTGACTCAAGGTAGCTACTTAGCTTCTGTAGCTCAGTTTCTTTATCAGTTAAGTGGGGATGGTAATGGCATTCACGTCTGAGGGTTCTGGTGAAGCTACAGGGAGCTTATTTTGCATATAAGTACTCAGTAGGTGTCAACCCTTAATTTTTATGAGGTCCTTTGGTTCAGAATTGCCGGTGGGATTTGGGGGGCAGGCATAGAGGGTGCCTGACCCCCTTTCCTGCCACCCCCAGCAGCAGAAGCCTAGCCCCCTGGAACGCGGCCGCCGTCAGAGACGCCTGGCGGACTCGGGGGGCTCAGTCCCCATCAAAGGTGAGCCTGGGACTCCACATCTCCCCCTCACCTGCCCCAGAGCCCACTGGGATGCTACTGAGGGCAGGATATTGGGCCCCTCATGGACCCCCACAGCCACGCCTGCTCTCACAGAGTACAGCTCAGACCACCAGGCAGCTGACATGGCCGAAATCGACGCCCGCCTGAAGGCCTTGCAGGAATACATGAACAGACTGGACGTGCACTCGTGACCTCAGAGAGAGACTACTGCCCCTCCAATGGATTCGGATGGATTCGGCGTGAGGGGCGGGGCTGGTGTGTCCTGGCCCCACCCAGGCCCCGCTCCTCCTGGTGCTGTTGGGGTCTCAGGTGTGTGAGGCCCCAATCCCTACGTCTCCCGCAGGCATTGCATTCTGGGAGGGAGGGTAAGTGTGTTTTGTAAATAAACCTATGTGCCCTTGGGATCCCTCAGCTTATGACTGAAGGGTCGGGGTGGAGTGAGGAGGAATGAAGATTGGGTGGGGAGCGGGTGTAACTGGGACCTGTGTGTATTTCTGGCCATGCCTATGACTGGGCGGCAGATTGGAGTACAGGCTCAGAAAAAACTCCCGCACTCTCTAAAGCAATGGGGGGGGGGGAACCTGAGGGGTGGGAGTGAGCAGCTTGTCCCCAGAGGAGTTCAAGCAGAGATGCTGCCCAGGATGTCTTTGGCGGTGTGGTAGAGAGGGGGTGTCTTGCCGCATGGCTCACTGCCCGGGAGGTGAGGACCCCTGAGCTTCTGGTGGTGACATCTCAGCTGACTTGGTGCTGTTCCTGTGCTGTGACCTGAGGCCTCTGGGTTCTGAGCTGTGATTTGGCTTCCAAGCTGGGATCTCTGGGGTCTTGGTTCAGGGTCGGGGCCTCTGGGTTCTGAGCAAGGTCAGAGTTCTGGGAGGTTGGGGGGCAATGGCTGGGATCTTACGGGGGAGAGAGAGCGTGGGGAGGGGGATGGCGGGACACAAATACAGTTTAAGGTTCGCCTTTATTGGGGGAGGGGGAGGCAGTGGGGTTTCTGATGGGGTGGGGGTGTGTGTGAGAAGACGGACAGGGCCTTACACGCGGTGGTAGTGTGACCATTGCTGGATGATTTCGTAGAGCTGGTAGCCTGGAGAAAGCGCCTGCTACACATCCCGGTGTCCTTTGACCTCGTAGCTAGGAGTCAAGACTCTGGGCTGCCCTGATGGCGTGGGGCGGGGGCACCCGATCTGTGGGAGGTAGAGGCAGGAGTTAGGCTGGGGCTTCCTCGAAGGGCAGAGGGAGTGTGGGTAGTGCTTCTGATTTTGTACTCTGAGCTGGCCCGCTAGGGCCCAGAACCCAGCCTGCCGCCACCAAGCAGTGACTTAACCTCTCTGTGCCTCAGTTTCCTCATCTGTGAAAGGGGAGAATGACAGAACCTCTCTGTGCCTCAGTTTCCTCATCTGTGAAAGGGGAGAATGACAG
>NW_021703766.1:49287648-49319410 GCF_005190385.1 Monodon monoceros
CCTCTCTGTGCCTCAGTTTCCTCATCTGTGAAAGGGGAGAATGACAGCACCTGCCCACAGGGCTGTGGGATAATCAAAAGAGTTATTTTATGTACAGAGTAAGCCCTCAGCAAGTGTCAGCTGTCAAGATTACTGCTTATTTGCCCTCATCTGCCCCCAGACCTCCCCAGCCGAGCCGCAGCAATAGCTGGCATTTATCAGGCACTTCTTAGGTGCCATGGACTGGTCTAAGAACTTTTATAGAGACAGACTAATCTTCATTGAAACCATGTGGTTGCAAATGGTCTTTATCCAAAAGAGGAAACAAGGCTCAGAGAAGCAGAGTCACTTTCCTGAGATCACAGAGGCAGAGCCTCCCAGCAACTACTCACCACGTGGTGCCATCCCCCGGGCTCCATGTCAGCCTCCTAGCTGATGGCTGGACAGTCACTTACCCATGTAGTTACCCATGAAGGAGATGCCGAGGGATATGGGGTTCTAGGTGGGACCTGAGTGGGCGCCCAAGGTGTTCCAGCCCCGGCCCTCATACTGGAGCCTGTCTTCTCCCATCAGGAAGCTGTGGGGGTGGGAGGGTGGTCTGGATGAGTGACGGAGGGCTTCCCCGGGGGGGGGGGGGGAGGACTCCCTCCCTGTCCTCTGCTCGCCCCGCCCCTGTCCCTGTCACTCACACACAATTTCCCCAACACCCTCCTCCTATCCTCTAATCTTCCACAGTAAGAATAATGACCATGGCCATTGCCATTTGTCAAGCACAGCTCTACATGCACCTTTTTGCATCCTCAACCCCGTGAGGAGTCAGGATTTTCACCCAGGTCTCCGTGACTCCCACCCACATGGTCTGGCTCTCTCCTGCCTCCCTGGAGGATTGGCTGAGCTCTTGATTTGCTGAATTCTCACATGCAGTCCTCGGAGGCAGGCACTGTTGTCATCCCCACTTTAAGCTGAGGAAGCAGACTTAGATTATTTACCCAAGGTCACGTCCTGGACACTAATGCTTCTCAGAACTCTCCACTGAGAAGCTCTTCTGCCCTCTCCCCAGCCTGCTTCCTGCTTCCTCTTCCCTGCTGGGGTACACTTGAGTGACAGGATCAGGGACTCGAGGGTTGGCGCTGCAACCAGACACAAACCCTGGAGCCCCAGCATCTGCCTCTTTGAGGTTTCCAATCCTGGCAGCAGATCTGTCAGGTTCAGTCACTCAACACGTCCTGCTTGAGCGAGTTTGATTTGGCACAAATTTGGAATTAACCAGAAGACTGGCGTTTTGGAGATGCGATATCTGTCACCTCAGTCCTCTGGCTCACAAGGTCACCAAGGATGCACAGAATGTGGGAACTCTAACACTGGGTCCTGAATCTGCCATTTGGGAAGGCAGACTCTCAGAATCCGGACTGAAGAGACTAGAAATACCATAGTGATATTGACCCCCAGGGCTGGGCCGGTTATGGTCCTGCCACAGCCCCAGCATCTGGCACAAGCAGTTGGTACTCTCTGTACATTAGCTAAATGGATGCATCTAATTTAAACTTCAAACCCCACCACCTGGTGGGTAGGCAGGAGCCCCATTTTACAGGTGAAGAAACTGAGGCTCCGAACAAGATGCGACAAGGAAGGGGGATTCCAAACATTTGGATCAGACTCTGAATCCTAAAATCTGAGAAACAAACTTCAGTTTGCTTTTCTATAAAGTGATTTAGACCAGAGGCTGTGGAGCCAAGCTCTGCTCTTCGTTCCTTCAGGGAAACGCTTAGAACTGGAGCGCCTGACTTTTGGAAAAATAATTTGAAGTTGGAGCCTTTGACTGGTAAAATCTTGAGCCAGAAGAGCTGGGGATACCCTTGAAGGCTTCCAGGTTTTTCCAAGCGAGGTCCTCAGGCTTCCTGGCTTCACCCCAGCCCTACAGAAGCAGTCTCTAAGCGTGGGGCCTGGGGACCTGCATTTCCAGTAAGGTGATTCTGGTGTTTACCAAGGCTTGAGAACCAGTAGAGTCTCTTGCTATAGAAGCCCGTGTGCAGGACCCCAGCCTATTACCCTGGAAAGGGAGCTGGTGGGCATGGGCCCCAGAGGCAGATCTAACCAATCCCTGCCCCTGTTTCTGCCCTCACCCCCCTACAGTCTGTTCTCCACACTGCAGCCAGAGGGAGCTTCTCATGTCCAAGCAGGCTCACATCCCTCTCATGGCTCCTGTCTTAGAGCAGAACAGAGGTCCTCCCCATGGCCCACAAGACCCTGTGCCATCCGGCCCCTGCCAACTCCTTCCTCATTTCATATCACTCTTCCCGGCTACCTCCAGCCACCCTGCCCTTTGTCCCTCAGGAATGACCCACTCACTCAGCCTCCTGGCCTCTACCTCTGCTGTACCCCCAGCTTACCACACTCTTCTCTCGGCTCCCATATGCCGGAGCCGCGTCAGTCACTCTGTTCCTTTTCTCCATCGCTTCTCTCACCATCTGAATTCATCTTTTTGACTTTGCTTGTTTCTCACCTGTTGCTGCCTGCTGGTCTTTAAATCCCTTTGGGCTAGATTCACACTGTTCATGGCTGTGCCCCCATCCCAGCATATGGCGCACAGCCTGGCACATGGTAATAGGCGCCAACAGTCCATGGATTTGGGGGCTCTCACTGCACACCAGGCAGTGTCCTAAGTGGTATTGGCTGGCTTAGTGATGGAGTGGGCCACGAACCCCCTGACTTTGCAGAGGAGGAAGGTGAAACTGAAGCTGAAAGAGGGTGAATGCCTGCCCCAGGGCTCAGCCAGCAGTAAACGGAGCTGGGACGGCAACCCGGCCTGGTGCTTAACGAGGCACCGGACTTTACCAAGGGAATCCAGTGCACAGGACATCTTCCTGTGTATTGGCAAAGTCTGTCCGTTCCTCTGGGGGCAGAGCTTGGACTGCAGCTGCTTCCCGTCCTCCTAGCATCTTTGCACACGCCCAGCCCTAAGCGGCGACCCTGGGGACAAACGAAGATGCTGCGCGGTTGAGTAAGGTGCCCGGGGTGTCGGCCAGGCGGCTCTAGAACAGGGTCCCTGCGGTCTCCTGGGCCCGCGCTCCTCCCTCTGCTCCAGTCCCGTCTCCAGCTTTTGCCTCTCCTCCTCACTCACTCGTAGCCCACGTCGCATCAGCCCAGCGCCCGCACGTGGTAGTGCTGCACGTTCTGGACCTGCTTCAGGCAAGAGGCCAGGGTGTCCCAGGCGCTGCCCGCTGCGTGCGACACCACCGCGTAGCGCACGGGCCCGTCTTAGGCGCTGGTTGCGCTCGGGCGCCGGGGCCTTCCACTCTCTGCGGGGTACGATGGGGATGCAGCTTACCGAGGCTTCTTGAGCCGCTCCGAGGCTGAGGACGGCCGAGGAGGGCCCAGGCGAGCAGCGCGCAGCGGCGGGTCATGGCAGGCAGGGCGCGCGGAGATGGCTAGCAGCTCCAGGCTGGCTCTGCGCCTTTATCTGCCTGGGGGGCAGGGAAGGCCTTGCACCACACCCCGCGGGACTTCCCAGTGGGAACCCAGACTCCGCTTCCTTCTCTGGCAGGGCCCCAACAGGATGCGGTGTGGTCCGGTCCGGAGGGGGGAGACCGTGGTAAAGCCAAGGGGCCCCTCACCCAGCCGAGAGTGGGGATTGGGGAGAGGCACACAGGCCCTTGGGCACTTCGCCCCGTGGTTTCTGGAAGACCCAGGGTCTGGATCTCTGCCCTGTTTTGTCTCTCCTCTCAGTGGAGCATTGGACAGCTCACCAGGACTTAACATGGGAGGCAGGCGGCCAGGCCTCTTCTCCCATCCTCCTGCAAGGAGCTGAAGAAACAAAGGGGCCCATTTTAAAAACACTTCTCCTGGACCTAAGCCCGATGTCATTTAACCCTTGCAGCAAACTGAAGAGGTGACTAATGGGAAGCCCATTTCACAGTTGAGTAAACAGGCCAGAAGAGGGCTACTCACCTTGCTGCCACATGGGAGATAGTAGAGCCTGGTGGTCCAGAGCCCTCATTCAGAGCCAGGCTGCCTGAGTTTGAATTCTGGTGACATTCCAGTGTGTGAGCTTGGGCAAGTGACAACCTTTCTGGGTTTCAGTTTTTCCCCACCTGCAAAATGGGGCTGATACTATAACGTATCTAACTCATGGGTCGATCCCTTAGAAGATGTCTGACTCATAGTGCCACGTAAGCATCACTGGGGTGGAGGTGGGGGGTTCCCTGGTGGCGCAGTGGTTGAGAATCCGCCTGCCAATGCAGGGGACATGGGTTCGAGCTCTGGTCCGGGAAGATCCCACATGCCGTGGAGCAACTAAGCCTGTGCACCACAACTACTGAGCCTGAGCTCTAGAGCCCGTGAACCACAACTACTGAGCCCAAGTGCCACAACTACTGAAGCCCACGTGCATAGAGCCTGTGCTCTGCAACAAGAGAAGCAACCGCAATGAGAAGCCCACACACAGCAATGAAGAGTAGCCCCCGCTCTCCACAACTAGAGAAAGCCCGCGCGCAGCAACAGAGACTCGACGCAGCCAAAAATAAAATAAGTAAATTAAAAAAAAAAAAAAAGCATCACTGGGACTTGACCTCAAATCTACCCTTGGTAGTAAGCTGACAGTTCCATTCTTTTTTTAAAAACTAAATTTTTATTTATTTATTTATTTATTTTTGGCTGCGTTGGGTCTTCCTAACTATGCGGGGGCTTTCTCAAGTTGCGGTGAGCAGGGGCTACTCTTTGTTGAGGTGCGAGGGCTTCTCATTGCAGTGGCTTCTCTTTGTTATGGAGCACAGGCTCTAGGCACGCAGGCTCAGTATTTGTGGCACACGGGCTTAGTTGTTCCGCAGCATGTGGGATCTTCCTGGACCAGGGCTCGAACCCATGTTCCCTGCATTGGCAGGCGGATTCTTAACCACTGTGCCACCAGGGAAGTCCCAGGACTCAGGACTTTATCCTCAGGACACTGGGCACCATGGCCAGGTCCTGAGCACGGAAGGAAAGTATTCAGGTTTGTGTCTGAATATCCCAGTATCTGCTGGGAGGAGGGTGGACAGGAAGGTTGAGACTAGAGTTAGGAGTCCAGGGAAGGTCCTGCTATAGCAGAAATATTTGTGCAATTACCAGAGTCTTGTTTTTTATCACCCATGGGGGCAGGGGTACAGCATGCTCCCCTCCCAACCCCACATCACCCTCTGGCCTCTGGTGTCCTTTCTCCTGCAGCCGCTGAGTAGCTCCAAACAGCAGATTGCAACATTTTAGTAGGTTAGATAACCACTAGAGTTGGTCATAAGCTATGTTATTTTTTAATTGAAAATATATAGATTAGGGAATGGATTTCAACAATTAAACATTGTGTCCTGAAACTTGCCTTCAAGGATGTTGGAAGCCACATAATAATGTAATATTTATTTTTTCCTAGAGAGCTGCAGCCTGTTGGTTAACAAAGTCTTGAATGGAGGAGGCTCAGGGCAAGGGTGGATTCCTCCTTTGATAAGCGCCACAGACTTAGCTGCCCCGTCATGTTTTACAGGTTGGGGCACATTGCTCATGACCTTGATTCCATTCGCTTCCTGTGATGGCTCCAGGCAGGACAGGACCCAGGCCTGGTTGCCTCTGCTTAAATCTGGAGTGCAGTAGATGCCTGGACAGCAACCAGGGTGAGGGAGAAAGGATGTTTTCTAGGGCAGGGTTAGTGTTCCGTCTCTGAAGAGGGACGAGCCCAGACTGCACTCCAGGGCCTGGAGCCTTGTGTCTCAGGGGAGCTGAGTCACTAAAGGGCAGGAGAGTGAAAGGAGATCAGGACAGGGTAGGGGGGCCTGGGTGCTGATGGGAGAGCAGTGCCATTTCTGAGATCTGTAGATACCAAGAGCCACTAACTCAACAGCGTTGAGACTTTGGGATGAGATAGCCCTGGGTTCACATCCTGCCTTGGCCCCTTTCTCAAGGTATCAAAAAATCCTTTGCACAAAGTCCTGTCCAATCCTACCACCAGCCCCCTCAGAGACTCCCATCCTACTGTGTCCACCATGGGACCTCACTGTCTGGGGACAGCTCTGTCTTCTGCAAGAGAGCCCAGATCTGGGAGGGACCTGGCTTGTGTTGATTGAGCCATCATTTGGTGTCGGGACCTGCTACTACTTATGGCTAGAGAAAGTTCTACTTCTAACTTCAAACAGCCATTTGTTTTATTCTTTCATTCTGTTCCCTGAATCCAAGGAAGACACTGACCCAAGGTCTTACTGCTGGTCAGTGACTCAGGCTGGACTAGAACCCAGGTCTCCTGAACCCCAGTCCGGGGGCCTCTGAACATCCCTGGCCCAGCCCATCTAGGAAGGACAGCCTCTGCTCATAGACAGCCCTGGGGAAGACCCAGGTTAACGTTCCCATGTGTCCCTTCTTGGGACTGGCAGAGCTGGGCTCCTGGATGTGAAACCCAGTGTGATGCTGTCAGTTCCTGCTCTCACTGGATTCCCCACTGGCTTCCTTGTTGCCCCAGGAATAAATAGACTTGATTTTCCTCCTGGCAGTATCTGGGTGTTATTTCCATCTGGCCTTAGGGAACCCCTCCCAGGAAACAAGCAGGAATGAGGTAGACTTTCAGGTGTATGGAGAGAAGGTCAGGTATGCAGAAGGGGCTGGGGCTCCCCAGAGCCAGCAGGTTCCTCCTCTGCTGGCTGATGGGGAGGCTACGTCAACCCTTTGCACCAACCATATCCCTGGGATTGCAGAAACAGACCCCTGCTCCCTGCAAAGTGACTTCAAGTGATGAAAGAATGGATGATCTGGCTTGACCCAGCCCTGGTTGGATCCTCCACATGATATAGTGAATTAAGAGCCTACATGTCATAGGAGTGGCTGGAGGAACAGGCTCTAGGCTGTGTCTCCATGAATGATACTCAGGACAGCACTCTTGAGCTGTGATCCAGGATCTGGACGCCCTTGTTTCTGCTTAGTGGCTTTTCAGCACCTCAAAGCTATTGCCTAAACTCACGGGTGCTGCTGGCGAAACACCTGGCTGTGATGCCCAGAGCTTCAAATACATCCAGAATTCCAGCTGCAAGGCCGTGTGGGAAAGGCAGTCTGAATCTTCCCAGCCTCTGTAGACAAGGAGGCCCTCAGTGGAGGGCAATGATGCCAAGCGTCCTGCCCATTCCTCATGGTTCCCCCTTGCCCCCAACTTATTATAACTGCTTATTACAAACCAAAATATCTCCCACGGCTCAACCGCCAAGTCCTCAACTGTACGCCTCACCACTCTCTTCTCTCTTACTTGTGCCTCAGCATCAGTGTCTGTGCCCCCCACATCCACAAGTTGCAGGGTTCATGCATGATGGTTTCTGTCTGACCCTCTCCCCACTCTCTTCACGTGCATTCTATTCACTGCCCCCACACCACCCCCGCAGCAGCTTTCAGTTTAAATGTTGCCCGCATGAAATGTCCCTGAACTCTGAGGATGTGGTCTGTAACCTCATTACATCCTGATAGCACCTTGGACGTCTTCTCTTGAGCACTTTTCACAGCTTTTTTTGTGTGTGTGGCTTTGTTGTCAAGGAAGACACTTGAGAATTAGAGCCAGTTGTGCTTCTGATGCTCAGTGAGAAGGGAATGAGTTGTTTCTGGGACCAAACAGATCAAGGGTTTCAGATTTAGGTGAACCACACCAACCTTCGCTCTGCACGAGCAGTTGGGAATCAAAATCACACTATAAAGTGAAGGTACTCAGAGAAAGTATCATTCCAGAAACAGATCGAATTGGTCAGCACTAGAGGTGTGGACAGTTCCTGCTGTTCTTTGGACACACACCCCCCCATTCAAATGTTTTTACTTTTCTTTTTTATGTGTGTGGAAAAATACACCTAACATAAAATTTACTATTTTAACCCTTGTAAATTGTACAGTTCAGTGACATTTTGTACATTCAAGATGTTGTATAACCATCACCAGAATATTTTCATCACCCCAGAAGGATAATCTCATACTCATTAAGCAATCACTGCCCATTCCACTGTCCTCCCAGCCCCTATAAACCTCTGATCTGCTTTCTGTCTCAATGTATTCACCTACTTTGAAGTTTTCATATAAATTATGAAAGATGTGGTGGTTTGTGTCTGGCTTAGTTCACTCATCACAATGTTTTCAAGGTTCATCCATGCTGCAGCATGTATCGGCACTTCGTTTCTCAAGAGAAATAATATTTCATTGTATGGGCATACCACATCTTTTTATCCATTCATCATTTGGTGGACATTTGTGATGTTTCCACCTTTTGACTCTTGTGAAAAATGCTACTATGAACATTTATGTACAAATGATTGTTTGAACATCTGTTTCAATTCTTTTGGTTATAATCCAGGAGTAGATTTGTTTGTTCACATGTTTAATTTAGTGAGGAATGAACAGTTTTCCACAGTAGTTGCACCACTTTGCATTTTCACGAGCAAAGTGTGCAGTTTGCAATTTCTCCATACCCCTGTGAACACACTTTTTTTTTTATCATTTAAAAAGTACCACCATTCTAGTGGCTATACAGTGGTAATTCCTAGTAATTTTGATTTGAATTTCCCTTAAAACATGACTTTGATCATGTTATCGTGTGCTTATTGGATATTTGGATATCTTCTTGGAGAAATATCTATTAAGTCCTTTGCCAATTTTAAAATTGTATTATTTATCTTTTTGTTATTCAGTTGGAGTTCTTTATATATTCTGGAGACTATATTCCAGATCGTTATTAGCTATATGATTTTCAATATTTTCTTTTATTATGTGAGTTGTATTTTCACCTTCTTGACAGTATCCTTTGATACCCAAAACTTTAAAATTTTTTAAAGTCCAATGTATGCTGGGGTTTTTTTTTTTTCCCTTTGCCTCTATGCTTTTGGTGTCATATCTAAGAAACCATTTTGAAATCTAAGGTCATGAAGACTTACTCCTATGTTTTCTCCTAAGACTTTTCTAGTTTTAACTCTTACATTTAGGCCTTTCATCAACTTTGATTTAGTTTTGTTTATGGTGTGAGGTAGAGGTCCAGCTTCATCCTTTTGCCTATGGATATGCATTTGACCCAGTCTGCCACATGTTGAAAACCTCCTCCCATTTTGTATGGTCTTAGGACCCTCATTGAAAATCAATTGGCCAAAGTCCATTTCTCCATCAGTCTGTAAGGACATTGTTGTTGAGCTGTCAAGGTGAAAAACTACCATGGCTTCCAGTTCTTTGACAAAACCTCGGATGTGTTCTGGCCAAGAATCTGTGATTTCATATTGTTGGAGCATTCATTGTCTCCCTGAGAGTTGAAAATGCAGATTTCTACAGAAATTACTTTTTAAAAAGGGACTCTTTTTTAAAAATTAATTAATTAATTAATCTGGCTGCATCAGGTCTTAGTTGTGGCACGTGGGCTCTTTGTTGCGGTGCGTGGGCTTCTCTCTAGTTGTGGCACACAGGCTGTAGAGTGTGCGGGCTCAACAGTTGCGATGCGTGGGCTTAGTTGCCCCACGGCATGTGGGATCTTAGTTCCCCAACCAGGGATTGAGCTCACGTCCCCCGCATTGGGAGGTGGATTCTTAACAACTGGACCACCAGGGAAGTCTGTCCACAGAAATTATGATTCTATAAAAGATTTTGAGGAGATGAGGAAGACTGGTATCTTTCAGAGTGCAAAGTGATTTTGGAATGCAAAGAATTTCTTTGGGTTGAGTTCTGTGGAAGTTTGTCACTTACCTGTGTTTCTGAACTATGAAACTATGAACTATGAATATCTGGGCTAAGGAATAGCTTCTCTTGATAAATAAAGAATTAACAAAAAAATCAATTGGCCATAAATGCATGAGTTTATTTCTGGAAACTCAATTCCATTCCATTGATCTATATGTCTATCATTATGCCGGTACCACACTGTTTTGATTACTGTAGCTTTATAGTAAGTTTAAAATTGGGACTTGTGAGTCTACCAAGAGCGTTCTTTTAAGGATTCTTTGAGGTATTCAGAGTCCCTTGCAATTCCATATGAATTTGAGAATACACTTTCACATTACTGGAAGAAGGAAAAAAGCCATTGGGGTTTTGCAAGGGATTGCATTGAATCTGTTGATTGCTTTGGGAATAATCTAAACAATATAAATGATAACTGATTTGGGAGATGTGAAGAATATGAATGAGAGAATGGGAGAAATTGTGCTGGGTACTTGGTAAGCAATAGATGACTTTAGAGGTGATTGATGTGACCAAGATCGTTACCATACTAATTTGTTTTGTTGCCATTCTGGACAAAAAGTCCACACCAGATTTTAAGTAGATCTGAGGGAGAGGGGAGTAGTTTTTCCTCTGAGAGAAGCCAGTTGGGATCAGAAGATGAAAGAGCTGCTCCCCTGAGGGAGGCTGACAGTGCATATTTTTGCCTATACTTCTTTTATTTTTTTTAATTATTTATTTTTGGCTGCATTGGGTCTTCATTGCTGCGTGTGGGCTGCTCATAGTGGTGACTTCTCTTGTGGAGCACGGGCTCTAGGTGTGCCGGCTTCAGTAGTTGTGGCTCGCGGGCTCTAGAGCTCAGGCTCAGTAGTTGTGGCGCACGGGCTTAGTTGCTCTGCGGCATGTGGGATCTTCCCAGACCAGGACTCGAACCCCTGTCCCCTGTATTGGCAGGTGGATTCTTAACCACTGCGCCACTAGAGAAGCCATTTGCCTATACTTCTTTTCGCTTTTTTTGAGATGCATGATGCATGTATCTCAAAGATGCATTATGATGTAATGTCTATTTTTCCTAATAGATGCCGCCAGGCAGTCAGTAAAATCAAGAATAGAGAAGATTCTGAGCCCCATCCCAACTTGCTCACTCCTGGCAGGGCCCTGATGCTGTTGGTAGCCTGGGTTTCCAGCCCCCAACACAGGGTTGAGTCCTATGTTTGTGGGGTGGGGAAGCAGGGGAGAGATGGCTGGGAGGGAGGTCCTTCTGCAAAGAGGGACCCTGAGGCCTTCCCCAGTGTTTGAGATCCCACCAGGCCTTGCTGAGGAACAGTATTACAGGGAGGACAAGGGAGATGTCTGGAGAGAGGGAGAGGTTTGAACTTCAGGCGCCAGTTCTCAGTATGTCACAAAGACGTGTTGAGTTAGATACAATCTGAACACATTTTATTCCTTCATCCATTTATGATTTCATTCATTCATTCATGCATTCTTTCAGTATTCCCTGAGCACCTGCTCTGCCACCAGCCTTGTGCTATCTGATGATGGGGACACAGTGGTGACTTAGTCCCAGACCCTTTCCTTCTGACTCCCACGTCCAGTTGGGGCACAGGCAATAATGACCCAGAGTGAGCAGGTCTGGGAAGAAGGGCCAAGGGTGATAGGGAGGGCTTCCTGTAGGAGGGTACATCTGAGCTGTGATTTTAAGAATATGCAAGAGTTGTGACTATTTCAGAGGGGGCTCAGCCCTGGGAGGGCGGAGGGTAGGACAGGGCGAGTCACCCCGTGGGCCTTGGTGAGGATTCGGGTTTAATCTGAGTGCACTGTGAGCCAAGAACACATCCTAAACAGGGAATGAAAGTGGTGAGACTTGGGTCTGTGGAAAATCCTAGTGTCTGTCTCCTGTGAGGGGGGTGGACAGACAGGAAGCAGGAAACCAGAGAGGATGCTTCTGGAGCGGAGATAATCATGCAATTACCAGAGTTCTAAATGTCTGACCTCTCTCAAGGGGGTGGGATGTATAGCACACTCGTTTCCCAGAGCCATTTCTTCCCCTGTTCTTCAGGCCTCCCCTCCTCTTACAGCTGCGGGGTAGAAAAGTGTTCTCCAAACTGTGGGTCGTGACACTCCTTCAGGTTGTAAAACCAATGAATTTATCTTAATGAGTTCTTTGAGAATGAAAAGAGAATTGATGGAAGATAGAATCGTGTGCACTGCAGAGAATCTTAACTCACATAAGGATGTAATATCTATCTATCCCAGTGAGTCATATACAATGGGTAATAAACACACACGATTGGAAAGACTCCAGGCACAGGCTTGTCTTCTGCTTTCCTCAGAGCCAGTGACTTAGCTGTCCCATCATGTCTTCCCAAAAAATAGATTCAGCTCTCACATCCTCCATCCCAGGTGCTTCCTGGAGTGGCTGAAGGTAGGCTTGGCACCCAGCCTGGCATCTCTACCAAAAAGAGGGGCGAGGTAGGTCTGGATACCTGCCAGTTCCAGAGAGAAGCTGGTTGCCCAGGGCAGGCTTGGGGTTGGCATCCCTTGAGAGGAGCCCAGCCCCCTCCCCTCCCCCCATCTGGAGCCTCATCTCTCCAGGGGGCTGAGTCAGGACCTGGGTGGAAAAGTGAGAGGAGATCAGGGCAGGGCTAGAGGGTGGGTCTCAGAGGCTGTACTGGTGGGAGGACATTGAGGGCCAGGCCAGGGCTCCATGGACACTGAGAACACCAGACTCAACAGTGATGAGGCTTCGGGGTCAGAGAGTCTTGGGTTTGAATTGCTATACTTTCTCAAAGGGCCAAATAGGCCATTTATAGGTAACACTATTCCTGTCCTTGTATAAGAGGAGGACTTGCTTTCTCATATTTGACTCTGACAGCATTTTTTTTTTCCTTTGGCTGCTTCGAGTCTTAGCTGTGGCATGCGGGATCATCATTGAGGCATGTGGGATCTTTTGCTGTGGTGCGTGGGCTTCTCTCTAGTTGTGGCGCACCAGCTCCAGAGCAGGTGGACTCTATAGTTTGTGGCACGTGAGCTCTCTAGTTGAGGCGCCTGGGCTCAGTAGTTGTGGCTCGTGAGCTTAGTTGTCCCATGGCATGTGGGATCTTAGTTCCCTGACCAGGGATCAAACCTGTGTCCCCTGCATTGGAAGGTGGATTCTTTACCACTGGACCACCAGGGAAGTCCCTGAGCTGTTTTTCAGATACTGAAAGCCCCACCACGTGGAAGAAGTTAACTATTTGCTGACCACAAGCACATAGATCCCAGACCAGTTGGAACCAGAAGGTTGATAATGTTGACTCCCGATTATCTCACCACCAACCAATCAGAAGAATGCCCATGAGCTGATCGTGCACCCTACAACCCTCTTCCTCATCCTGTCTTTAAAAATCTTTCACTGGAAGCCATTGGGGAGTTTGGGTCTTTTAAGCCCTAGCTGCCCATTCTCCTTGCTTGGCGCCCTGCAGTAAACGCTGCACTTTCCTTCATCACAACCTGGTGTCAGTAGATTGGCTTTACTGCACACAGGCGAGCAGGCCCATGTTTGGTTCTGTAACACTAGGTGATGTGAGGACACAGTGCCAACTCAGTAGCAGATCCTGTGCCATCACTGGGAACACAGATCCAGCCTCTGACTCAGGAAGGTCAGGGCTGGTTGGGAAGCCATAGGTGGGGAAGACCAAGTGCTACCTGGAGAGAGTCTGCGATGATGATACTGGAGAAGCGGCATCTTCCCTGAGATTTCAAGGATGAGTTAGAATTGTGGCTGATTCAGTGAATCTGGAGCCTCTAAGAGCAGAGGGTGGGCCCAGGAGAGGGGCTGGAGTTGGCAGGGCTGGTCATCTCATGAGGCTTTCAGATACTCTGGGTATGATCCTGAGCTCACGGGGCACTGTGGAGGGATCATGAGCAGGGGATGAAGGTGGTCAGATCTGTGTCTGTGGAACTTCCTGGTGTCTATCTGCTGTGAAGAAGGTGGACAGGAGAGTTAGTAGAAGCAGGAGACCAGGGAGAAGGCTTCTGAAGCAGAAGTCACCACCCTGTAGCAGGGAACTGATCACCCCCTTTCTCCTGACAGAGGATGTGGTAATTCCACCTCCTCTTGCAGGACCATTTCCCCGTCTGCTCTCTGGCCCCATCCCTTACAGCAGCAGGTAGAACAATATTTCCCAAGGAAAAGACTGGGGCATCCTGGTAGGATGTAAAGCCAATTCACTTGGGCATAAACAATAGTATGTTTTACTTGTATAAGAATAGACTAGAATACGGGAGAGTGTGCTCTGAACAGGATGCTGTGCTATACTGTTTAATGCAGTTTCTCCTGTGACTGTGTATAAGCTACATAATGATGTAATACCTATTTTCCCCAGTGAGTCACAGACAAGTGGTTAGAACACTTGAGAAAAGAGAAGGTTTGGGGATCACCTCCTCTTTTCCTACGAATCACTAATGGACTTCCCTGGTGGCGCAGTGGTTAAGAATCCGCCTGCTAGTGCAGGGGACACGGGTTCAAGCCCTGGTCCGGGAAGATCTCACATGCGGCGAAGCAACTAAGCCCGTGCGCCACAACTACTGAGCCTGTGCTCTAGAACCCACGAGCCACAACTACTGAAGCCCGTGTGCCTAGAGCCCGTGCTCTGCAACAAGAGAAGCCACCGCAGTGAGAAGCCCACCCACCGCAATGAAGACCCAACGCAGCCAAAATAAAATAAAATAAATTAATTAATTAAAAAAAAATCACTAACTTACCTGCCCCATCACGTGTTCTAATAAAGGGGTTTGAGAATTCCCTGGGGATCCAGTGGTTAGGTCTCCATGGTTTCTACTGTAGGGGGCGTAGGTTCCATCCCCGGTCAGGGAACTAGGATCCTGCATGCGGCACTGCATGGCCTAAATGAATGAATGTATAAATAAATAAATAAAAGGGTTCATCTCTTTGGTCCTCAGTATCAGGATTTTCCTGGAGGAATGCAAACCTGGTTGTCTCAACCAAAAAGAGAAGTTAGGCCAGGACTGGATCCCAGCCAGGGTGAGAGACAGAAGCACAGTCCCCAGGCCAGCATCGGGGTTAACATCTCTGTGGAGGGAGGAATCCAGCCCACCCTCCCTGGCCTGGAGTCTGATCTCTCAGGGCAGCTGAGTCAGGCCCTGGGGTAGGAAAGTGGAGAGAGATCCTGACACTGCAGGGGAAACTCAGAGGCTGTGCTGTTAGGAGGGCAGCGGGGACCAGGCCAGGGCTTGATGGACGCTGAGAGCCCCTGGTTTGACAGTGATGAGGCTTTGTGCTGACATCCTGCTTCTATCCCTTCTCAAGTGTCATAAAAGCCATTACACACAGCACTATGCAATCTCACCACCAGCTCCCTCAGAGGCCCCATCCTATTCGGCCCACCTTGGTCCTCTCTGTGTGGGAGTGGCCCTGTCTTCTGCTCCTGAGCCCAGCTTCGTGAGGCAGGGCCGAGGCTGCTGAGTGGAAGCTGTCTCAGGCGTTGGGACACTCTGCTTCTACCATGTCTAAAAGATTCTGGGTTTCTGGACAGTAAGGGTGAGATCAATTGGCCAGTTATTGAATTCTCTCAACCCGCTCCCTGGATTCAAACAAGATAGTGACCTGAGGTCCCATGCTGGTCAGTGATACAGGCTGGAATAGATCTCAGGTCTCCTGAATCCCAGTCCAAGAGCCTCCAAACCCTCTAGGAAGGACAGGCTGGACCTGGTCAGGCACCCCTGAACAAGACCTGGCTTGTCCTTCCCACAGCTTTTAGTCAAGGATGGTGGAGCTG
Organism: Monodon monoceros; assembly: GCF_005190385.1. Lineage (NCBI taxonomy): Eukaryota > Metazoa > Chordata > Mammalia > Artiodactyla > Monodontidae > Monodon > Monodon monoceros. The sequence continues at coordinate 49,303,080 of NW_021703766.1, forward strand.
GGCTCCTGGATGTGAAACCCAGGAGGATGCTGTCAGTTCTTGTTTTTTTAAAAAAAGATATTTATTTATCTATCTATCTGCGCCAGGTCTTCGTTGTGGCATGTGGGATCTAGTCCCCTGACCAGGGATTGAACCTGGGCCCCTTGTGTTGGGAGTGCAGAGTCTTAACCACTGGACCACCAGAGAAGTCCCCATCAGTTCCTGTCTTCATGTACTTCTTCGCTGGATTCCCCTTTGCCCCAGGAATAAATTGATTGAACCTTCCTCCTGGCAGCATCTAGGTGTTATTTTTATCTGGCCACAGGGAACCTCTCCCAGGAAACAGGCAGGAAAGAGGTGGACTTTCAGGATTACAGAGAGAATGTCAGGTGCGTAGTAAGAGGGGCTGGGGGTAGGAAAATGACCTAGAGAAAGGCACTTGTTTTCTAGGACTTACAAAGGCCTTTGAATGCTTTCGTTCATTTATTTATTTATCATGCCCTTGGGTCTTTGTGTCTGCGCCTGGGCTTTCTCTAGTTGTGGCCAGCACGGGCTACTCTTCATTTTCAAATTGTATGAAAAACTGGTTAGAATGGCACTAGATATATTTTTATATATTGCAGCATTTCATTTTTTTATTATCAAGGAAGTGATATTTTAATTGTCTTAACATCTTTATTGGAGTATAATTGCTTTACATTGTTGTGTTAGTTTCTGCTGTGTAACAAAGTGAATATATGTATACATGTATCCCCATATCCCCTCCCCCTCCCCCTCCCTATCTCACCCCTCTAGGTGGTCACAAAACACCGAGCTGATCTCCCTGTGCTGTGAAGTTGCTTCCCACTAGCTATCTATTTTACATTTGGTAGTGTATATATGCCAATGCTACTCTCTCACTTCGTCCCAGCTTACCCTTCCCCCTCCCTGTGTCCTCAAGTCCATTCTCTATGTCTAGTGCAGCATTTTAAAAAGAAATTCTTCCCATCCAGGAGTATGATCTATTTTACAATATTTGGTAAGTATCTTCCTCAGGGGAGTATTATGTGGTATTGTCTACGGAAGATAAAGTAACAATTGTCTGTCTTTACTTCTGGATTTACACAGAGGACTTTTTAAGAAAGAACTTAATTTGCATAGACATTCCACACCAATGTATGAAAGTAATATCATTTTTTAATCTTTGTATTTTTTTAATTTAAATTTTATTTTATATTGGATGGAGTATAGCTGATTTACAATATTGTGTTTGTTTCAGGTGTACGGCAAAGTGATTCAGTTATACATATGCTTATATCCGTTCTTTTTCAGATTCTTTTCTTTTTTTAAAAAATATTTATTTATTTATTTGGTTGCACTGGGTCTTAGTTGTGGTGGGCTCCTTAGTTGCAGCTCCAGGGCTCCTTAGTTGTGGCAGGCGGGCTCCTTAGTTGTGGCAGGCGGGCTCCTTATTTGTGGCATGCGAACTCTTAATTGTGGCATGCATGTGGGATCTAGTTCCCTGACCAGGGATGGAACCCAGTCCCCCTGCATTGGGAGCGTGGAGTCTTATCCACTGCGCCACCAGGGAAGTCCCCAGATTCTTTTCCCATATAGGTGATTACAGAATACTGAGGGACTTCCCTGGTCCAGTGGTTAAGACTTTGCCTTCCAGTGCAGAGGGTGAGGGTTCGATCCCTGGTCGAGGAGCTGAGATCCCACATGCCTCAAGGCCAAAAAACCAAAACATAAAATAGAGACAAATATAAAATAGTAACAAATTCAATAAAGACTTTAAAAATGGTCCACCTCAAAAAAAATCTTTAAAAAAAGGAATATTGAGTAGAGTTCCCTATAGTATACAGTAGGTCCTTGTTGGTTATTTATTTTACATTTAGTAGTGTGCATATGTTAATCCCAAACTCCTAATTTATCCCTCCTCCCCACCTTTCCCCAGTAATATCACTTTGAAGTAAAGTGAGAGGTATTAATAGGCTCAAATTATTAAAAGTAATCAAAGTTAATTTCATGGATAATGAGACAAATCATAATCACGTGTCACTGGAAAGGATGCAATAAGAAGACTGAATCCCTTCTGCGGCATTCCTACCAGAGGTGTATATCCTGTAGTGAATGATGAGAAAACATCAGACAAACCCAAATCGAGGGATGTTCTACAAAATAACTGGCCTGGGACTTCCCTGGTGGTCCCGTGGTTACGACTCCGTGCTTCCACTTCAGGGGACGTGGGATCGATTCCTGGTCCGGGAACTAAGATCCCACATCCTGTGCGGTGCAGCCAAAAAATAAAAATAATAAAATAAATAATAACTGGCCTGCAAGCTTCAAAAGGGTGAAGACCATGAAAGTCAAATAAGACATGACAATTAAGTGTAGTGGGTGGTTCTGACTTGGGCCCTGTTGTTATAAAGGGGGACAATTTTTGAAACCTGAATGCAGTCTGAGGCTTAAAAGGTAGTGATGTGTCATGTGAATTTCCTGATATTGAAGGTAGTTATGTAGGAAAAGTGGCCCTTGTTTGCAGTAATTACGCACAAAATATTCAAAGGTGAGGTGATGAGGCATTATGTCGGCCGCTTACTCTCAATGGCTCTGGAAACCAAAGCGAGGTAATAATATTTGTCTTATAGGATAGATGTGAGGATTAAATGATATGATGTGAAATCTTGTAACATTCCTTGGCACATAATATTTCACTAAATTGAAGGTGTTCTTATTATGTAAAATCAAGACACTAAAAATATGTAATCAATGTGACCTTTACCTGTAGCTATTTCTTCACAAACACACACGCACACACTTTTTAGGTATGTATGTTTGAGTGTGTATATCATCACATCCACCAGGGGGCGCGTCAGGCTTAGGTTACGGCTTCACTGTTTTTTAGTTTAGGTAGACCACTTGTTCTCATATGCTTTGGTCTCAGAACGTCTTTATGCTCTTAAAAAATGTTGAGGACCCCCAGAGAGTCTTTGCTTGTGTGGGTAATATACAATATGGTGTACTGTTCAATCAGCCTTCTGAAAAAAATCCATGATATGATGTTTCTATGGTGTAAATACTTCATCATGGCCCATTTCACGCTATCAAAGTTTTAACAACTGGTACACATGATCTTAAATTTAACAATTCACTCTCCCAAGCCAGTAAGGGCTGGCACCAGCACACCACAGGGTAGTTATTCATATTTACCTTATATAAATTTAAACTGATAATTTTTAAAGATTTATTTATTCGTTGAAAAGTAGCAATGATAAATCCATTACATGTTAATATCAGAGCAATGATATCATCAGACATCACATAGCTTCTGGAAAACTTTACCTTATAGTAGGAAGAAGAGGAAAGCCAATAATATCTTAGTATTCTTATGAGGATGGTTTTGACCTTGTGGAGCTCATGAAAGGATCTCAGAGGCTCCCAGGGGTCTGCAGACCATACTGGGGAATCACTGGCTTAGTAATATAATATAATATAGTATATCTTAAATCTATTCAATCCAGTACCCCCTTTAAAAATAATAGATTTTTATAGTATTCCTTTTATTACCAGGAAACAAAATTCATGCACAGCATAACTTATCTGTACATATAATCTCTAACTTAAAATTATTGCAATACGTTATCTGTAGTTTAGAAAAGAAACAAAAGAAAAATACACTCTAGAATCCTTTACTAGACATGTGTGTTTAGGAATGAAGCATGTGTTTGGTTTTTAGAAAGGTGGTTTGTGTATATGGCATATATGAGGTCAGCCCAGCTAGGTTCAGGGTGGCTCCTGGAATCAAACAGATCAATATTTCCACAGTGAAATGTGGGCTGTTTATCCCACCACAGTGGGATAAATATAGATTACCAAAATAGCCCGGGTCGGGTCAGGTTTTGCTGTCAAGTACACTAGACAACAATCTCTCCTTTTCAGAGCTATTTGGATCCTGGAATTGTGGATGACTGATGGTGAGCCTGTAATCTATGATTAAATATGGAGTGTTCCATTAGGTCAGTGTTCTCAGACACTACAGGGCCCGATGTTCCTGCTTTTGATGAATTATAAGTTTAGATTTAAGGTGAAGAAGACAAGATTCAGTCAGATTTTTATCTTTATATTTGACATTTTGAAATAAGGGCTAAATAAAAAACATTCATATGTCTATTAAGAGAGAAACCAAAACAGAGTGACCAGCTAGATTGTCTGGGATTCAAATACCCTAAGGAGGGAGAATGTCAGTGATATGATTCTCTGACATGGTGAGCACTCCTAATACCAACTTTTGCCCCAAACAGGGTATGATCTTCCCTTGATTCACATGTAGTTGCTTTCCTGAAAAATTCAGAGTATATTAAAATAGTGTAAAATTTTTGCTGTTTATATGTAAAATGGGAGCCACTGTAGCCTAAGATGATCCTTAACAGATTCTTCCTGCACCTACGAACTCGGGCAGGAACCCAGGAAACCCCTCCTGGTCTGGGCTGCACAGTGCATTGCAAGAATCTGGGTTCCCTGGCCCTGGCCACCAAATACCAGAAGCCCTACAGATTTACATACATCTCCCGGGACTGCCCCAGCTACTGGGTCTTGCTCACTGAACCCTCAAGGAGGGATGTGCCAGGGAGGTGGGGTCTCAGGGCGCTGGGAGGGGCCTCCTGGCCTCCCAGAGTGGAGCGACAGATTCTCCTGCAGGGGGCGCCAAAGCGCTGAGCACGCGAGCAGGGGACTCCGGCCACAGTGCAGAGGCGGGGCAGTTACCTGCATCTACACCAACATACACATCAGCGTCTGCATAGGGAACCATGACATGCAAGAGACTTTTACATGTGTGTGATTATAGTCGTGCGTGTGTTTCACATGTTTTATTGATGACAGGTGCCCTTATTTACAGAACCCAGATATGGGTCACTATCTGTGTGTGCAACAACATGCATCCACGTGCTAGCATCAACAAGCAGGCTCACATCAAGGCATGCCTAATGCCAAGACATATATCTTGACCATGGTATGTACTGACACGTCTATTTGTCAGAATCCACGTGTTGCTACTGACTTGTGTGTTAATGGCAGCCTGTTACATGACACCTATATGTGTGACATCAAAATGCACATGGACATGTATGCATGTGGACGTGTGGGTAGTGACCGTGCCTGTCTGAGCCTTGTCTGTCCACCCTCCAGGATGGAGCCCCTTGGCTGGCAGGGGAGTGGAGATTTGGAAACAATCATCCAATCTACCACAGGGTATATTATTTTTTTATTAAATGCAGTTTTCAGAAATGACTCTCTGAGCCACAGGGAAGTTAAATAACATGGTCAAGGTCACACAGCTGGCACGCGATGGAGCCCAAAGGCTGTCTCTACAACCATATACTGAAACCACGAAACTATAGGAAAATAATGGAGCCCACCTAATGGTGCTGTCATGATGTTCCAGTCAAAGCAGAACAGCACTGGGCACAGAACCCTCGCCCTACTTACGTCCATCATCTGATTCCAGGTTGGCCTTGGCTTGAGTTTGGAGGGATTTTCTGCCCCTGGCCGTGTTCCAGGAATGCCAGCTGACCTTTATAAACCCATACTATGAGGAGTCAGAGCCAGGGGAAGGGAGAGCAGAGAGAAAATCAGATCACAAGAGGCAGCAGTAGAGAGGTTAGGAGCAATTCCCCCCAGTCTTGGGCAGTAGGGAGGGTGAGTCTTACAGAGGTGAATAAAATATCTGAATAAAATATCTGAGCAGATGTACAGAAAACAGTAGCCGAAGATGCTGACTCGTCAGATTGGGTGTGTGCCCAGTTCTGGGGTTTTGTTGCTGAACCCTATTTCCCTGTCAATAAATCAAGCATTTTCTCTCCAATATCCCAAAGCCTAAGACTCTACCTCCACGGTGCTGCTCATAGCAGAGCTCCAAGTTGTTCTATAAAGAGTGTGGGAGAAAAAAAAAAAAAAGAGTGTGGGAGATATTTCTCCAAAATGGCCACAGTAATATTTCCAGTTCCACGTGCTCTTCCTGTGGAAGCTTGACTTTTCCCATCAAGAAGTAGAGTCTGGGGACTTCCCTGGTGGTCCAGTGGTTAAGACTCCATGCTTCCAATGCAGGGGGCCCGGGTTTGATCCCTGGTCAGGGAATTAGATCCTGCATGCTGCAACGAAGATCCCGTGTGCCACAACTAAGACCCAGTGCAGCCTAATTAATTAATTAATTAATTAATTATTTTAAAAAAGAAGTAGAGTCTATTTCCCTCCACTGGGCAGGACTTTGTGATTGCCTTGATGAAAAGAAGTGACACTGCATGACTCCCAGGGCTAGGTCATAAAGGAGACACAGCTTCTGCCTGTCTCCTCACTCACTCTCCCTCTCCCTTGGGGCTTGGCTGCCATGATGTGAGGAAGCCCAAGCAGCTACATGGAAAGGTCACATGTAGATGTTCCAGCCACAGCCCCCAGGTGAGGTCTCAGCTGACAGGCAGCATCAACCACCAGGCATGTGACTGAGGAAGCATCAGATCATTCCTGCTGACAGTCTTTAAGCTGCCCCAGCTGATGCCAAGTGGAGCAGAGATGAGTTGTCCCCACTGAGCCCTGCCCAGATTGCAGATTCATGAGCAAAACAAATCTCGTTTGGGTGGTTTGTTTTGTAAATGAGAGAGCTTCCAGTTCTTTCCAACCTGTGGGGAAAGAGGACTTCATTCAGACCTAACTCAGATGTCACTTTCCTGCTCAAAAGCCTTCTATGTTTCTATCTCCCTCAGGGTGAAAGCCAACACATAACCTAAAAAAAACTCACCCTGCATGATCTTTCCACACCACTGTCCACTTCCTCCCCACATCATCTCTCTGATCTCATCTCCCAATCTTCCCATCCATCCCTCTGCTCTAGCCACACTGGTCTCCTTGCTGATCCCTGAACTTACCAGGCAAATCACACCTCAGGACATTTGCACTGTTTTTTTTCCACCGTAGATTAGCCTTGCCCATTCTGGAACTTCATGGAATTGAAATCACATAGTAATTCTCTTTTGTGTCTGTCTTCTTTCATTCTGCATAATGATTTTAAGATTCATCTGTGTTGTATGTGTATCAATAGTTCATTCTTTTTTCTTACTGAGTAGTATCCACTGTATGGGTGTACCACAGTTTGTTTATCCATATCAGTATAGTAATATGTTGATGTGTGGGTGAACCTCAATATCTTTTCAATTCGTCTCCTCTTCTTTACCCCCATTGCCCCTTCTCTGGCCCAGGCATCTCTTCTTTACACCCAGATCTGCACCCCAGCCTCCCTCCTGTTCTCTGACCTTCAGTCTCACCCCTGTTATCCACTCTCCACATGGCAACCAGAGGAATCTTTTTAAGGCACATATTGTGTTCCTGTCCTGCTCAAAACTCTGCCGTGGCTCCCCAGTGCTCCCAGGATATTGCCCAAACTTCTTTCATGGCTTTCAGATCTGGTTTGATCTCACCTGCATGCACCATTCCACCATCACTGCCCACCTCCTCTCCTTACACTCACTCCACGTTGTAGCCACAGGTACCTTTCAAATATCTCAAGGTCCCAAGCTCTTTTTTTGCCTCCAAGCCATTGCATTCTCTTCCCTCTGCCCAGAATACTTTTCTCTCTCCCTCTCTCTCTCTTTTTTAATAAATTTATTTATTTTATTTATTTATTTTTGGCTGTGTTGGGTCTTCATTGCGCGGGCTTTCTCTAGTTGCCGCCAGCGGGGGCTACTCTTCCTGGCGATGCGCGGGCTTCTCATTACGGTGGCTTCTCTTGTTGCAGAGCACGGGCTCTAGGAGTACAGGCTTCAGTAGTTGTGGCTCGCAGGCTCAGTAGTTGTGGCGCACGGGCTTAGTTGCTCCACGGCATGTGGGATCTTCCCAGATGAGGGCTTAAACCCGTGTCCCTTGCATTGGCAGGCGGATTCTTAACCACTGCGCCACCAGGAAAGTTCTCTCTTTACCTTCTTCACTCTTATTCATCCTTCAAGTCTCTGTTCAGAGGTCTCCTCCTTAGGAAACCTTCTTGACAACCCCCCCAGGCTGGGTGAGGTGCCTGCACCGAGCTCCCATAGTTCCTGGTGGCTCGGATCACTCTGCATTTTAATAATGTAAAGCTCTCCCCTAAGCTTCAGCTCCAGGAACAAAACTTGTCTCTCCAGAAAAACAAGAACATATCCCTTTTTTTAAAAAAAAATAATTAATTTATTTAGTTTTGGCTGTGTTGGGTCTTCGTTGTTGTTCACTGGCTTTCTCTAGTTGCAGCGAGCAGGGACTACTCTTCGTTGTGGTGCGCGAGCTTCTCATTGTGGTGGTTTCTCTTGTTGTGGATCACGGGCTCTAGGCGTGCGGGCTCAGTAGTTGTGGCTCGTGGGCTGTAGAGTGCAGGCTCAGTAGTTGTGGCGCACTGGGCTTAGTTGCTCCGCGGCATGTGGGATCTTCCCGGACCGGGGCACAAACCCATGTCTCCTGCATTGGCAGGCGGATTCTTAACCACTGTGCCACCAGGTAAGCCCCAAACAAGAACATATTCTTTTAGCAAAAATTGGAAATCATTTCGAAAAACACATTTCCCATATCACCTTTGCTGCCAGGAACCATCAAGTGAAGTTTAACACTAACCTAGATCATAGATGCCTGGCACATCTGTGTATACAAGTTTTAGTCCTGTTTTAATGTTTGTTTAACAAATGTCAATTTTCCTTGGGCACCGTAAATCCTCAGATTGGCTATCTGCTATGACTCAGATAGCCTCTGCTTCCTCGGATAGGACCTGCTTCTCCTGCAGCCCTTCCTAATTTTGACCTCTCATTCACATGTCTCTGTACTGAGGCTCAGGAGATATTCTCTCAGTTTATCAAGATTCTTTTGGGGGTAAGCAGCTGAAATCAACTCAACTAATCTAAGCACAAAGTAAATGAATAAAACAATATTTAACAACAACAGCAACAACCAAAAAACCCATAATGGTTCTAAGATTAAAATGGACTTCAGGTATGGCTGGATCCAGGCACTTAAGTGCTAGTGTTAGGACTGTCTTTTACAAACTTTCATTTCTGCTTTCCTCTGCATTGACATTCAGCATAAAGCTTCTTCTTTCATGGTAACAGAGCCCCATGAGCTCCAGGCTCACATCCCACCAGCTTGGCAACTCCAGTAGAAAGAGAACCTCTTTTGTGATAGTTGCAGCAAATGTCTCAGGGTTGGTTCTCACTGGGCTAGATTAGGTCACATGCCTTCCCTGAACCAATCACTGTGATCAGAAAAACAGAATAAACTGGCTAGGTCTAGTCCCTGGAGCTGGTGAGGGGAGGGTTATGGCCAGCCCTATTCAAATTAAATAGACTGAGAGGGGAGAGAAGTGGTTCCCCAAAAGAAAACTGAGTGGGACACTAGGGTGGGCAAAAACCACAGACTTCTGCTATAGTGTCCTCTTCCCTGCCCAAAGCTGCATCCTGAATATTGGTCTGCTATGGATTAGAACCCAACCACCACCAACACACACACACACACACACACACACACACACACCCTGTTCCTTATCCAATTGTAACACTTTCACCACTCCTTGGTGACCTTGTGCCTCTCCCTTCTTACTTCATTGGTAGAAAGATCATTTCTCTGCTCTTTTGAAAAGTGGGTGTGATTGAGTTTTACATATTTACTTGACAAAAACTTGATCACTCACCAGTGAGAACCTGAAAGCGGAGTTAGAGAGGCAAGGAGGTGGGGCTGGGGTACAGAGGGTGCCAGACCGGAGGAGTGGGGAGCAGAGGGATTGGGCACGAGATGGAGGGGTGAAGGTGGAAGGAAGGGGCTCGGGACTGAGAGGGGACGAAGGGGTACAGAGGGGGGAGGGATTGTTGAACTGGGGTGGGGTCGGGAGTTGTGGGCGGAGAGGAAAAGCGGAGGACTCAGTGGATAGGGAAGGGGTGGAGGCGGAGCTGGGCGACTCAGGAGGCAGGGCTGGGCCACTGGAGGGGGTGGGATTGGAGGTCGGAGGGGCCCACCCGGGGGTAGGAAATGGAGGAGTGAGCCGGGGGTGCGAGTTAGAGGGTGGGGGCTGGAGTGAACTAGGTGGGTTCAGAAGAGTACTGGTGTCGGAACTTGGCGGGAGATACTGGGCCAGAAGGCGCGGCCAGCCGACCTTGCTTGCACCGCGCTGGCGACACTGCTGAGAAGTCCGCGGCAAGGAGTGTGGCTGGGGGGTGGGTGGGTGTATTCCACTGCACCCGCCCCCTCTACACACACACACACACACCTCTCTCTCCCTCTCTCTCTCTCTCTCTCTCTCTCTCTCTCTCCCCCCCCCCCGCACCCCCCCCCGGCATTCCAAGTCTTCGTCTCTTGTCCCGCCTCTTTCATGGAAGTGACAGACCGGTCAACCAACCAGAGCCGCGGGCCGGGCGCTGCGCAGCCAACCGCTCGGCGGGGGGAGGAGCTGGGGAGGGGGCTCGCAGGGCAGGGGAGGGGGCTAGGGGCCTCGAAGGGCTCCGGAGCGGCGACTGGCGAGTCATGGCGCTGGGGCTACAGCGTGCAAGGTACTGGGCTTTGGGGTCAGGAATGATAAGAATAGGGGGGGCTCCTCTTCCAGCGACCCCTGAGCCGGGTGGGGAAGGCGCGGGTGCAAGCCTAGGGCCACTCGGGCGCGCGGTTGGAGACACATCCCCGCCGCACCCTCCACCCTAGGGGACTGCAGGGGTGGGGGCATTTCCCCAAGTCCAGGCTGCCACGCCCCTCTAGCCAGGAGCGACATCTGGGTCGTGATCCCAGATTTCCTGCTGTTCCGGGTTCGCTTCCCCTCCTGACTGGGGTTGAAACTTGGGGTCCCCATGGAATCGGGGGTGGTTGCATTTGAGCAGTTCCCAGGCTTCTGCGGGAGGCATTCTCCCTCCACATACTGACCCTTCTGGCCTCCGAGCCCCCAGAATTGAGGTTGTTCTTTGACACCAGACCCCTAGGGTCCTAGGGGATCCGGGGTACCCCCAAATTGAACCTTCCCAGATATAGGGAGTCCCTTGGAATGCGGAGTCAGCTTCTGAGTTCAAGAGAAGAGAGATCCTCTTTAACTGGACCCTCCCTGACAGTCTCCCAAACCTTGAGTTGCCTAGAAATAGGCAGAAATGGTCACCTTTCAGAAGCCACCTTGGGACCCTTCCCAGGGGCCTTTTGGAAGGTAGGGTCACCCTCTTTAAGAACAAGAAAACAGCCTGACCCACTTCCCAAAGTCTAGCCTCTTATCTGACTCCTCCACTCCCACCCAGTCCCTGTGACAGTGGGAAGGGGCACCCAAGCCTTATTTGGGGAAGACTCCAGAGAGGGTGCTGTGCCTGATTCAGTGCAAGCTGTGGGAAGCGCCCCCTGCCGCAGAGCCCAGCTGGGGTCATCCCGGGCAGGTGGTGGGCTTCTGTGTTCCCTTCCCAGCAGGTGCAGATTTGCTGGGGCAGCACAGGGAACTCGTGCTCTGGGTCCACTGCCAGGGGGTCCTATCTGGCCATGTTTTCATGGGACCCCCGGAAAATATCCCACACCCTTGGTTTCTCCTGTCCAATCTGAGGCGTCCAGGAAGCCTCACCCCCTTCCCTCCTCCCTGGCTTCGCAGGTCTGATTGGATCCTTCCCCACCCCCATGTTTTCACTCCCCCCACTTATACACCCCCCAATTCTATTCTAGTCTCTGGCTCTGGGCCTGCCAGGGAACTCTATCCCACCCCTTCTAGGCCAACCCTGGTCTAGCCCCTCCCAGCACCCCTTCCTGCCTAGGTGGGGGCCCCTCTTGGCTGAGCTGGGGCGCTCCCCCCTCCCCATCCAAGGCCAGCCCTCTCCTGTGGTGTTATCCGAGCCCACGCACCACCCACTCATAACTCGCACCCAGATCCCGGCCACGCTCCATCCCCTCTTGCACCCCTAGGATGGCGCTAGGGCCAAAGAGGGTCAGGGTGATGGTGAGCGGGCCCCCCATACTCCCTTACCCACTTCGCTTCTTCCATCCTTGCCATCCCACCCCAGGCAAGGGTGATTCTTGGGAAGTCCCTGATGGGCATTCGGCCCAGGGTGCCCCTCCGGTCAGAGGGTTCCCAGAGAACATAGGGCTTTGGGTACAGGCACCCCACTGGATTATCATGTCCTTAGGAAGGAGCAGAGTCAGGGGTAGAGAGACTCCCACCGACCCCTACCCCAAGTCCCTTCTCAAACCCAAACCCTCTCAGGCCACCTTGGCGCAATGCCAAGAGGAGTCCCTGCATGTATTCAACCTAAGCCCCCACCCAAATCCTCTACACTTTTTGCAAGACCCCCAGTACCCAGCTGAATATCAGGAGAGAGAGGCCCAGGAGCAGCCCTGAACGTGGGGAAGGGTGTCCCCGCTTCTCCATGCCTTTGCTCTCGGGTGGCAAGTTCTTCAGGGCAGGGAAGAGGTGGGCTTCTCCCTCTCCTGGTTGTGGGGGGGGGCACCAAGCCCTAGTCCCCATTCCCAGGCCTTACCCTGGGGCCTCCCAGCCTGGCTCCACCCCCGTTCTCTACTGGAACACAGAGGAAGGGTGGCAGGGTTCCAGCTGCACGTCCCAACCTGGGCAGAGTGCCAAGGGGACGGACCAGGGCTGGGCATGGGGCCAGCTGGGGAGACTGGCCAGCTGGGGAAATCTGGAGGCAGCAGTGGTGGGACAAGGGGAAGGGACTGGGGCCAATGGACAGAGGAGGGGTAGGACAGGGGTCCGTTGGGTGGCACGCCCACCAAGGCATGGCATTTAAGAGCACAGGCCCCCAAATCAGGGTTCAAATTGCAGCTCACCCGCTTCTTGGCTTGTGTGGCTTTGTGCCAGCAACTGCTCTCTGAGCCTTAGTTTTGTAGCCTGGAAAATGAGGGTTATACCTCCCCTCCCCTGCACCCGCTCAAGATGAGAGGCAGTGAGGGGACAGATCTTCGGGGCAGGATACCCGATAGGTGAGCAATAAACTGTGTTCAAGTCCGACAGGGTTCTGGGTAGAAGCAGATACGTGGTCAGACTAACAGAAGCGTTGAGCATGGTTGCGCATTGGTGGAGGGCCCTGGGATTGATTACCAGCTTGATTACTTGGCTGGGTGATGCAATTGCTCAGAGCCTTGGTTTCTGACTCTGTAAAAGGGAGATCACTTTTCCAGGTTCTTAGGGTTTGTTGAAAGGATTTAATGGGGTCTCTAAGCTCATGAGTGTTTGATCCACCAAAGCTATCATTATTATTAGTATCACTATGATTTAGTTTTCTTCCCAAGGTGTTGTTTAAATCACGTGTGTACTTGCACACATACACACACCACACCATGGGGTTACCACTGAAGCCCGAGGGTTTCTCCAGTGCCTACGATGCTCCTAGGCCTTCCATCCCTGATGTGGACAAAGGGGAAATAATAAAAGTTGAACCTTTATATAGCACCAACCAATTGCCGGGCCCGGTTCTAAGCCCTTGACATATATTAACTCATTTAATCTTCACAACAGCCCCATGAGTTTGTGCTGTTCTTAGGCTCAGGGAGGCTATGCAACTTGTCCAAAGTCACACAGCTATTAAGTAATGGAGTTGAGATTGGAACCCTGCACCAGAGGAACTAGCCCCGACTCTGTTTAAAGGGAAAGGCCAGAGACCAGGCATCTGTGGAGCAAGTGAGAGGCCACACTTCCTGTCAGAACATCCGGAGAACAGGCTGGGAGCTAGGAGGGTCCCGCTGTAGCCACCAGCTAGCTTCTTCTATGGAGGGAGGAGTCATTTGGCCACAGAGAGGATTATAGAGCCCAGCTGCCCAGGAGGTGGGGGGCCAACCCCACCCCCCAACCCCATTCCTGTTCCTACTCCCTGTTCCCTCTGTCTGGGCCCCCAGCTCAGTGAGGCCCGCCCACCCCCACCCTCTGGGCAGGAAGACAAACAGGGCTGGAACAGAACGGGACAGGAGGACGGAATGTCCCCTGGGCAGAGCGGGACTGGAGGCCCCTGCCCCCCATCAGCCAGGAGGGAGGGGATGAGGGCAACTGCTGGCTCCCTCCACCCAGCTGCCCCCTTCTGTGCCTCCCACCCACTTGCACTGAGGAGTTCTTTCCCATCTGGAGAGTCAGGAGAGTCCACTCCCCTCCCTCCATCATGCCTGTGGGTTGGGCTGCAGGTCTCCTGCTTGGGGGTGAGATTGATGCCCCAGAAGTGGCCTCTGGCTTTTAGGAAGGGGCAGCTTCCCCTCCTAGAGTTTTGCGTCCATGGAGGTTGGCGGGGACGTCACAAGAAAGGAATTAGAAGAATAAAGGCTTTGGAACTTCACTGCCTGACTTCAAATCCCAGCTCCACCACTTAATGGCTTTGTGACTTTTGGGGCAAAGGACTTCACTTTCCAGAGCCTCAGTTTCCCCTTTGTGAAGTGGAGGTTTAAAGTGCTCTCTGCCTAGGGCTTTCTTAGGATTGAATGAGTACACATAGGCTGAGTCCTTACTTAGTGCAACGTCAGACCCATAAGCGCTTAGCAACTTATAGCTGCTTATTAATGGTTTTATCAATAGTATCAATATAGATAAGATTACATATACTATACTATATGTAACATACTCTATAATTTTCTTCCGCAAAACTATAATTTGGATTCAGACAGACCTGGAGTTTGACTTTTAAGACGGTGGCAGAAACAGGGAGAAGTACTGAAATCTGGAGATAAACCCAGGGCCATACGACAGAGGAAACTGAAGAGTTTAGGAAGACCAGCGTTCAAACCCTGGCTTCACTCCTTGTGGGCAAGCACTGCACCTCTCTGTGCCTGGGCTTCATCTGTTCAATGGGGAAAATGTTACTACCTTCCTTCTAGGGATGTCTGAGCTAAACGGGTTAATGTAAGTTACACACTCGGCACGGGGTCTGACCTAATAGTAAAAGCTGGCTAAGTGGTAGATATTTCTGAAAAAAAATGACACTCATCCTCTCCTCCCAACCCCACATGCAGAATTCAGGCATTTGAAGTGGATTAAAGGGCAGAGATGAGTGGTGAGCCGTTGGCCCTGGGGTTGGTTTGCTGTGTCACCCTGGCAGGGCCCCTGTTGGTGGGTCGTTGGACTTTGAGATCTGTACTCCAAGATTCTGAGGACTCAGCTCAGCTGAGGAGGGGAAAGGGCAGAAGAGGGGGTTCTGGGAGGCTGTAGGGCAGGGGGCCTGGGGGGCTGCAGGCATCTTCTTGCGCCCTCCCTTCCCTGGCTCCTGGCCAACTCTGCCAGCCCCCTCCCAGCCGGAGGCCTCCCTGTTCCGCGGTCTTCCCAAGCCCGGAGAATAAACAGCAGATAAGTCAGGGAGGGGACAGAGCGGCCCTGGGCACGCCTTGGAGAGGAGTGAGGCACCGGAGGGCAGCATGGGCTGGCGCCGGGACAGATAAAACCTGAGGCAAGGAGCGACTCCACAGTATAATCCACCCAGGCCCAGAGAGCTCCGGCAACTCGCCCGGGCCACACTGCGAGGCCAGCACAGTCGCGGCTCTGCCCTCTCTGAACCCGAGACCCATGTGGCAGCAACCCACGTGCTTGTCCCATCCAACTCTTTCCCTTCCCGGGGCGCCGCCAGTGAACGCTGCCCATGCCCGCAGGTCGAGCACGGAGCTGCGCAAGGAGAAGTCCCGGGATGCGGCCCGCAGCCGGCGCAGCCAGGAGACCGAGGTGCTGTACCAGCTGGCGCACACGCTGCCCTTCGCGCGCGGGGTGAGCGCCCACCTGGACAAGGCCTCCATCATGCGCCTCACCATCAGCTACCTGCGCATGCACCAACTCTGCGCCGCAGGTGAGGCCCGCCCCCGGGAATTCCCACCTCAGCAAGACCCCGCCCTCGGAAAGGTACATCCCAGGGAGGCCCCTCCTCCGGGAAGCCTCATCTCCACAAGACCCCGCCCCCTATGTCTTCCCGGCGAAGCCCCACCCCTCTGGAATCCACTTAGTGGGAGAGGCCCCGCCCCTTCAGGTTCTGGGCCAATCGGAACCCAGTTTCTTAGGAGTCCCCGCCCCCTTAGAAGTCTATCATTTGTGAGGCCCCGCCCGTTGGAACGCGCCCTTGGGAAGCTCCGCCTCTTTAGAGTTAGAACCCTAGGGAATAGGAGGCCGGCTAACTCCCTAAGGCATCTGGACCCTTAGGATTTGGTCTCCTGAGAGACCTTCTCGGCTAAGCTTCCTTCCCTTATAATCAATATCCCCAGGAGGCTTCACTGCCCAATATTTAATTACTTGAGAGAGTCCCGCTTCCCCTCCTCAGGTTCCTAGTTCTATTGCTTGTCCCCTTAGTAGCCATCCCCTTGAATTCCCTCCCTGTTAGAATTCTCTGTAGGACGCCTTCACACACACACACACACACACACACACACACACACACACACACACACAC
>NW_021703766.1:49319420-49496068 GCF_005190385.1 Monodon monoceros
CACACACACACACACACACACACACACACACACACACACACACACACCCTTGGAATCCCAGGACCCTGAAAAACTTTTATTACGGGGAAAGAGGAGGACTCATCCTCTGGCAGACTCTGCCCATTAGATGAATTCTGCCTCCTTAGAATTCTGTTGCTTGGGAGTCCCTGCTTCTTTAGAATCCCGCTGATCTGGAAGGTCCTGCTCCAAGAATTCTGAACCCCTGGGAAGCTTGGCCCCCTTGGAATTCTGACTCCTCCTAGGCCCCGGCTTCTTAGAATTTTGACCCCTGGAAATTTCATCCCCTTAAGATTCTGCCGTCCTTAGAGTTCTGTTCCCTTAGGAAACCCCTATCTCCTTAGAATTCTGTACCCCTGGGAGGCTCTGCTCCCTTAGAATTCCAGTCCTTGGTGGTCCTGCCCTCTTCCTTGGACCCCAAGCCACTGGGATGTGCCCCACTCACCTGGAGGTACCTATAAGTTCCTCTGAGTGAAGGAAAGCAGAGGGAGGCTAGCCAGGGTGGCCTTACCGCTGACTAGAGATGCCCCATCCTGGTCCGGACACCAGGGGAGTGGAACCAGGTGGGAGCAGGGGGCGAACCACTGGATGCCTGCTACCTGAAGGCCCTGGAGGGCTTCGTTATGGTGCTCACCGCCGAGGGAGACATGGCTTACTTGTCAGAGAATGTCAGCAAACACCTGGGCCTCAGTCAGGTAAGAGGAGCTGCCTGCTTTGTGCAGGTGATGCTGGGATACAGAGGTGACCAGAACCACCTTAGCCCTATTTTTACAAGGCCCACAGTGCAGAGGGGAGATAAATATGTCACCAGACAGGAAGATTCAGAATGGTCAGGGCTGGGGTGGGGCAGCCTAGGGGGCTGTACAAGCCGGGGGTGGAGGGTGGTACCTGACCCAGCCTGGGTGGGAATTGAG
The DNA here is from genome assembly GCF_005190385.1 of Monodon monoceros. NCBI lineage: Eukaryota > Metazoa > Chordata > Mammalia > Artiodactyla > Monodontidae > Monodon > Monodon monoceros. The sequence goes on from NW_021703766.1 coordinate 49,320,353, forward strand.
GGCTTCCTGGAGGAGAAGACATCTGAGCTAAAACCTGAAGGGCTTAGCCATTCAAGGGGTATGGCGAATGGATGGGATCAGAGAAGACTGGCAATGTACATGGCCAAGGGAACAGAATATGCAAAGACACAGATGTGAGATAAAACAGCATTTGGGGGAAATAAAGGCATTAATCCAAGCTAGGTGCAGAGTGCAATGGGAGAAAGTGAGAGAGAAAAGGCTAGAGAGGACATAATTTAGGACCAAAATAGAAGGTTTATCTCTAGGGCACTGTGGAGCCATGGAAAGATTTTAAGCAGGGGAGAGGTTGTGTCAGAAAGGTGGAATCAGAATTTCATTTTATTTAGAAAGATCCCTCTAGGTACTGCACAGAGATAGAATTCGAGGGAGTGAGACTAGCGGCTGGAAAATCCATAAGGAAGTGGATGCAGGGCCCCAAGTGGGAGAAAAGAAGTAGGATTAGGGGCCTGGCGATGGGAGGACAAACAAGAGACCCTTAGAGAGTAGAACCAATTTCAGCTGATCCTTACAGCAATACCATTCTTCTTCTTAGCTCACATAAATGGGCTCCACAGTTGGCATCCCTTCCTTTCCCCTGCCTTGTTATCCCACTCTTGGTACCAATTTCTCTGTTAGTTTGAGCTCTTGGGCTCAGATAGGTGAATGTCTCAAGATCCCAAAGCTCGGAAGTGGCAGGGCTCGGATTCAAATCCAACTACAAGATCTCACTCCTCCCCTATTCAGCATTAGCTCTGGACTGTGGGCTCTGTGGGTCCCCTTTCATCTGTGTCACCTCCTCCCAGCACCAGTCTCATTTCCTGAATTGAAATAAGGAGTTGGGTCTTCGGCTTGCACAACAAATGGAATTTGAATAGGGTCTCACCTCAGGGCCTTTGCACTTGCTGTTCCCTCTTTCCGGAACACTCTACTCCAGAGAGCCACCTCACTGGCTTTGTTCAGCAATTTGTGTAAATGTCACTTCTTCAAGAAACTGTCCCTGACTACTGCCTCTAAGATAGCGTCCCCTCATTTCATCATCTTACCTTGCTTTAGTTTTCTTCATATCATTTAGTATATTGTTTTATGCATGTGTGTTGTTTTGTTTGTTCATTGGCTATCTCCCGCCACTAACCAGTAAGCTCTGAGAGGCAGGGATTTTGTCTTCATAGCCACTGCTGTGCCCATACCATGTAGAAGAATGCCCAGCAAATTATATGGCAAAGAGAGGGATGAATGAATGAATGAATGGATAAGGAGACTGGGGAAATAATCCAGGCTCATGAATTAGGGCAGGCTGATGAAGATGGGAGGGAGGAGATGGGTCAGAGGCCCTGGTAAAAATGCTTTTCCTCTAAGACACCCCCTGCTTCCCTCCCTCCCAGCTTGAGCTGATCGGACACAGTATCTTTGATTTTGTCCATCCCTGTGACCAAGAGGAGCTTCAGGACGCCCTGACTCCCCGGCAGAGTGAGTCCTTGGAGATCTCTGCCCCCAAATTACAGAAACTGAGGCTCCATCCTTTCTTTTTTTTTTTTTCTTGCGGTACGCGGGCCTCTCACTGTCGTGGCCTCTCCCGTTGCGGAGCACAGGCTCCGGACGCGCAGGCTCAGCGGCCATGGCTCACGGGCCCAGCCGCTCCGCGGCATGTGGGATCTTCCCGGACCGGGGCACTAACCCGCGTCCCCTGCATCGGCAGGCAGACTCTCAACCACTGCGCCACCAGGGAAGCCCTCCATCCTTTCTTCAGCATATCTTCTCCCCCTCTGAAATACTGGACTGAGAAAAATGGGATGAGGATGATGTGGCCCTGCCCCAGGGGAATACAGGGACATGGCTGCACCCCGGGGGTCTAAAGGAGCATAGCATACCCCGTGGAGACCCTCTCTGGGTCGGAAGTCTCAATTTTGGGGATGAGGCTGGGGAGAGGTTAGTAACCAGGGTGCTGGAGGGACTGGGCCCTGTCCCAAGCTGCCCGGTGACCTGCTCCTCCCCCCCCCCCCACGGCCCTCCTCAGGCCTGTCCAAAAAGAAGCCGGAGGCCCCCACCGAGCGGTGCTTCTCCTTGCGCATGAAGAGCACCCTCACCAGCCGCGGGCGCACCCTCAACCTCAAGGCGGCCACCTGGAAGGTGGGCAGGGCCTGGCCTGGAGGAGGGCAAGGGACCTGCTGGGGCTGGACCTGAGCCCTAAAGTTCTCACAGTGGGTTGGAGTCCGGGAGTCTCCTGGGCCAGGGATCCAGTGGGGCATTCTCAGGCTGGGTCTAGGGCATCCTTTGGGTACCTAGGAGGTTGGGGATCTGGGGGTCCTTGTATCCTTTCTTAGTCTGGGTCTCTGTGAGCCTGGGGCTGGGGGTCCTCAGCATCCTGGGCCTGGAGTCTCCATGGGGTTGGAATCTGGGGTCCTCAGAGCTCCCTGAGTCTTAAGAATCTAGAGATTGTCAGAACCTTCTTAGGTTGGGTCTCTGTGGGGTTGGGGTCTGGGGGTCCTCAGAGCTCCCTGAGCTGGGTCTCTAGAATCCTCAGGGGTTTCTTCTTCTCAGCTCCCTGAGGGGAGGGGCCTACAGGGATATACCTCCCAGCCCCTTGGGTAGCCCTAGGCCCAGGTGCATCATTGCCTCGCTCCCTGCCCACCAGGTACTGCACTGTTCTGGACACATGAGGGCCTACAAGCCCCCTGCACAGTCTTCCCCGGCCGGGAGCCCCAACTTGGAGCCCCCCCTGCAATGCCTGGTGCTAATCTGTGAAGCCATCCCCCACCCTGGCAGCTTGGAGCCCCCGTTGGGCCGGGGGGCCTTCCTCAGCCGCCACAGCCTGGACATGAAGTTCACCTACTGTGATGAGAGGTGGGCAGGAGCCAGGGGCCCACCCACCACCTGCCAGCCTGGCTCCTCTTCTTCCTTTCTGCCCAAGTTCATTCACGTCTCCTCTCCTACCCCCCAGCTGCTCTCTCTGCTCTGTTTCTATCTCTCTGACTCCATCTATCTCTGTCTTTGTGTATCTCTCTGTCTCTGAATTGTCTGTGGGTCTTCGTATCTGGGTTCAGACTGCTTGGGTTCAAATGCTGGCTGTGCACCCTTGGCCAAATGACTTCACCTCTCTGTGCCACACTTTCCTCATCCGTCCTATGGAGTGATAGCAGAACCTACTTTGAACAGTTGTTCTGAGCATTCAGTGAGTTGCCTGGTACAAAGCACTCTAGAAGTGCCTATTTTTTAAAATCATTATCATCATGATTACTTTTTATTTCTATTCATTCTTTTTTATCTTTCTTTTTGTGACTTTCTTTCTTTCTCTTCCCCTCTCCTATTTCTTTCACGTTCTCTTTTGTCTTTCTTTCTTTCTTTCTTTCTTTCTTTTTTTAATATTTATTTATTTATTTTTGGGCTGCCTCGGGTCTTAGTTGCGGCACCCGGGATCTTTCACTGTGGTGTGTGAGCTTCTCTCTAGTTGTGGCACGCGGGCTCCAGAGTGCGTGGGCTCTGTAGTTGCGGCATGCAGGCTCTTTAGTTGTGGCACACAGGCTTAGTTGTTCCGCGCATGTGGGATCCTAGTTCCCCGACCAGGGATCGAACCTGCGTGCCCTGCATTGGAAGGCGGATTCTTAACCACTGGACCACCAGGGAAGTCCCCTTTTTTGTCTTTTCTTTTCATCACTCTTCCAATTTTTACCTTCTCTCTCCTCTCCTATTAGTTTCCTATGGCTGATGTATCGTGTTACCACAAACGTAGTGGCTCAAAACAATACAAATTCTCTATCTCAGTGTTCTGGAGGTGAGAAGTCTGAAATGAGTCTTATGAGGCTGAAATCAAGGGCTATGTTCCTTCTGGAGGCTCCAGGGAAGAATCTGTTTCCTTGCCATGAAAGCTTCTGGAGACCTCCTACATTCCTTGGCTTGTGGCCCCTCTCTCTACCTTCACAGAGCATCGCTTCAGCCTCTGCCTCCATCATCACATCTAGTCTCACTCTGATCACCTACTCCCCTCCTATAAGGACTCCTGTGATTACACTGGGCCCACCCAGATGATCCAGGATCATCTCCGCATCTCAAGATCCTTAACTTCATCACATCTGCAAAGTCCCTTTTGCCGTGTAAGGTAGCATATCCACAGGTTCCGGGAATTAGGACGGAGACATCTTCAGGGGCCATTATTCAACCGGCCACACCCCGTTTTCTATTTCTTACTCTCCCTTTCTCTCTGTTACAACCCTGTCTCTCTCTGTCTTGCTGGCTTCATCCCCGTGTCCCCCTCTCCTTCCTTTCACCCACCCTCCACTTTCGCCAGTTGAACTGACCGGGGTCCACTGCGCCCACTTCAGGATTGCGGAGGTTGCTGGCTACAGCCCTGATGACCTGATTGGCTGTTCTGCCTATGAGTACATCCATGCGCTGGACTCGGATGCAGTCGGCCAGAGCATCCATACCTGTACGTGTTCAGGTTCCGCTTCCAGTGCTGCATGGCCCCAGCCGACACCAGCTGCCTGCTTCCCCAAGTCCCCAGGAACCTTCTCTTCCCTGGCCCCTTCATACCCAGCACCCTGCTCCCACGGCCTTCTCTCCCCAGTTGCCCTAACCCCTCCCCATGCCCCTCCCCAGTGCTGAGCAAGGGCCAGGCAGTAACGGGGCAGTACCGCTTCCTGGCCCGGAGTGGTGGCTACCTGTGGACCCAGACCCAGGCCACAGTGGTGTCGGGGGGCCGGGGCCCCCAGTCTGAGAGTATCGTCTGCGTCCATTTCCTGATCAGGTAAGCGGGAATGAGGTGGGGTGGCTGTGTGTGGTTCTCTTCTGGTCTGCATACGTGTGAACAGGTGTGTGTGTGTATATGCACAAGTGTGCATGTGTATGGTGCACACGTGTGTGAGAGGGAATGTGCACAGGTACACGTATATAGAACATGTGTGACTGACCACACACGTATCTGCATGTAGACACAAATGTGTGTGAGCGTGTAATTTAAACTAAAAGGATTCTATATTCAAGTTAAAATAAGAAATCTAGCTGAATCTTGGGGGCTTTTTTGTGCTTTTTAAAAATTGATTTATGTAATCATTGATTTATGTAAATTACATAAATTATGTAATTTACATAGAGAAGTTTCATTCTTTTTGGTATACGCTTCTATGAGTTTCGACAGGTGCATGGAATCATGTAACCCCGACCATAATCAAGCTATAGAGTAGGGAATTCCCTGGAGGTCCAGTGGTTATGAGTCCACAGTCTCACCGCCAGGGGCCTGGGTTCAATCCCTGGTCAGGGAACTAAGATCCTACAAGCCACGCAGTGTGGCCCCCCCAAAAAAGCTATAGTGTAGTTTCATCACCCAAGAAAATTCTTTCATAGTGAACCCCACCCCACCCCCCAGTCATCTCTGGTAACCACTGATCTGTTCTCTGACTCTAGAATTTTGCCTTTTCCAGAATGTCATGTACACGAAATTCTGTAGTATGTAGCCTTTGAGCCTGGCTTCTTTCACATAGCCTAATACATTTAAAATTTATCTACGTTGAGGTGTGTATCGATACGTTCCTTTTTGATGCTAGGTAATCTTCTGTGGTGTGAATATGTATGGACCACGGTTTATCCATTCACCAGTTGGAGGGTATTTGGACTGTTGCCTATTTTGGGCAATTACGAGAAAAGCTACTGTAAACATTCTCGTCCAGGATTTTTTGAGATCATTTCGTTTCTCTTGGGCAAACACCCAAGGATGGAATGGATGGGTCATATGGTCAGTGTATGTTTAGCTTCCTAAGAGACTACCAAACTGCTTTCCAGAGAGGCTGTACCCTCTTGCATTCCCATCAGCAACGTGTGAGGGTTCCAGTCCCTCCACATCTTTGCCAGCATTTGTATTGTCTGCTTTTGTCTTGTTTTGTCTTCATTGGGTGACATTCTAATGAGTGTGTAGTGGTGAATCATAGTCTTTCCCGCCGCTTCCATCATGTAGCTTAGAAGTTTTTCACCACGACAACATGGTGACGAGGGCAGCAAATGTTCGCCTAAGACGGAGACTTACAGCTTTTCTTTGAAGATTATCTTCCAGGACATGGCATTCATGTCTAAAGCCATAGGAGTTTCCCTGGGTCTTTTTGATCGAGAACAGATTCTATTAGAAAACACAGGTTGGTAACAGGAATACTCATCCGAGTCTTCATACACAAGAAAACACGGCTGATCATCCTTGGAATGTTCTCTCCTTAACACCCTTTCAAATCAGAATCTTTGAATAACCTGTAGCCTTGGGAAGCCGTCTCCTCACTGTCAGAGCTAAGGAGAGGGGACCCGCCCCCATATCTTGCGGCAAGCTTCTTTCATTCGTTATGAAGATTTGCCTTTTGATGGCCAGGCCCTGGAATTTCAATCTGCCGAGTTCAGTTTTACTGGCAGAAAATGGGTGAAGAAAGAATAGGTGTTTACTTAGTAACAGTGAGATGAGAAGCATATGGTATGAATCATGCTTAGTGCTGTGTACATACTGTGTGGCGTGCAGCTGCGTGGCTCTTTGTGCGTGCCCAGGTGCTGACACTTTGTAGAATCCATCCTTCCACACCTAAGCCTCCTTCCGTTGCAGTGAGCACCTGCTCCATAAAAATACAACTCACTTGCACGGGGCACTTACAACATTCCAGGCCCTGGGCTTTGTGCTCACAGCCACCCCATGAGGTATAGCAATTATTTCGAGCCCCATTTTTGAGGAGAGAAAACTGAGGACCAGAGAGGGGAAGTCATTTGCCTGATGTCACACAGCTAGTAAATGTCAGAGCTGGGTTTTGACCCAAGGTTGGTCAGGAGGCTACACTAATAACCACCAAACCACACAATCTCTTATTTGCTCAAGCCAGAAACCTAGGAGTCTCTCCTGCATCCTTTTTCTCATTCCCTCCTATCCCCATCCACTCTGTCCACCTCTGGGATAGATCTTGGATTTGTTTCCCTTCTCTCTGTCTCCATGGCCACCACCATCTCACACCTTGTTTATAGCATTAACCTCCTAACTGAGATCTAAAGCTGGTTTGGATTCCACTGATCACACAACTGCCGAGGTCAGGGGGCAGGTTCTGAAATACGAATTGGTTCATGTCTCTCCCCTGCTCAGAGCCCTTCTGTGGTTCTCCAGTATCCAGAAGAGAAAGCCCCAAAACCTTAACATGGCTCTTCAGGCCCCGTGTGACCTGACTCCTGCATGCCTCCCCTTATCACTCCAAACTTCAGGACCTTTGCACATGCGGTTTCCTCTGCCAGGATGCTCCTCCCCCTTCCCTCCTCCTCTTTCTCCTGAATGACGCCCACTCATCCTTCTGGTTTCAGCTCAGACATTACTCACTGCGAGACCCTTTCCTGAACCCCTACAGGAGGTCACATCTCCCCATTTTCCGTCCTGGTCCTGTCCTTTTGCTTCAGAGCAGTTAGAACCATTTGTAATTATTTATTTGTGTGTTTAACCAGGCCTTCTTCCTTGATTGCCCTTCTCAAAATTGCATATCTCCTTCCTCGCCTTTTTTTCCCCTAATACTTACTGTCCTATAAAAGTGTGACGTGGGAATTCCCTGGTGGTCCAGTGGTTAGGACTCTGCACTTTCACTGCTGAGGGCCCGGGTTTGATCCCAGGTCAGGAAAGTAAAATCCCTCAAGCCAGCCCTGTAGGAAAAAAAAAAAAAAAGTGTGACATGAGCCACATATGTTATTTTGAATTTTCTAATAGCCATTAAAAAAGTAAAAAGAGGGGGAAAGTGGGGGGGTGAGGGGTGGGGGATGGGATGAACTGGGAGATTAATAATACACTATTAAGTGTATTATACATTGTAATACAGGTATATGTGCGTGTATTCTAATACATCCAAAAATGTCATTTCACCATGTAATCAATATTAAAAATTATTAATGAGATATTTTAGATTCTTTTTCATACTCAATTTTTTCAATCTGGGGTATATTTTATACTGACAGTACACCTCAATTCCAACCAGCCATGTTTCAAGTGCTTCGTTAGTGGAAATATATATTTTGTAACTAGATAGATACATTTACCAACAAATGATATCTTTTATTGAAGGTCTGTCTTTTCCCCCTAGCATTTAAGCCCCATGAGAGCAGGGAGTTTTGTCTGTCTTGTGCGCTGCTGAATCTCCAGCGCCTAGAACAGTGTCTGGCACACAGCAGTTGCTCAATAAACAATGATGGCAAATACTTACATAGAGCTCACCCCGTGCCAGGCACGGTTCTATGCATTTGACATACACTAACTCATTTAGGCCTCACGACAACCTGGGGAGGAGGTACTATTATCACTCCCTCTTTACAGAAGAGGAAAATGAGGCCCAGAGAGGTCAGCCATATGCTCAAGGTCACACAGCTCATAAGTGGCAGAGCTGGAATTTGAACCCAGGCTGCTGGCTGCAGAGCCCTTGCTCTTAACCACTAAGTATTACTGGTTGTGTAGGAAATGTCTGTGGAATGAGTGAACGCGTGCATTTCACGTGGCATGTATGCATATGTGCGAGCCCAAGTGTAGAGCATGTGTGCGTATCTGATGTACACACTTGGGTGGATATGGGAGTTCCTGTTGGTGCCTGTAAGTGCCGGGGGTGCATACATGTGTGACTGTGCGACCTTATGTTTTTCAAGAGGGGTGGGGTGGCTTTGGATCCAGCCTAAATTGGGATGTTTCCAGCTCAGAAGGGGTGGGTGAGGATGGGGAAGGGTCACAGCTTCTCAAAGAGCTGGTAGAAGGACCACCCACATTCTGACCTGGATAGTGTTCTGCAAATGAGATGCAAATGAAGGTCTGGTCCTCCACCCCAGACCCATTCTCCAGAAGCCAATTTGCAGAGAGAACATTTGAGTGGCTTCTGCAGTTACAGACTGGGGAGGGAGGGGGGCGGCAGGAAGGCACGAGGGACATAAGGATGTATTTATAAATTCGTTCCCTTGAATGTGACAAATGCCTAAGAATAGAAGCTTCATAAATAAAATCTCTTATTCATAAAAATATATCCCCATAAATTCTTCCTATTTGGCAACATAAGAATATAGTAAGTGCATATTCCTCATCAATACATTTATAAGAATGTATTTATAAGTAAATATCTATAAAGAGAATATTTAGTTCTCATGCCTTTCACTCTCCCTGCTCTCTGCCCCTCATGGCCCCTCAGTCTCTCCTCTCTCTCTCTCTCCCCAGGCTGTGCTAAATGCCAACTCTTTTTTTCTGCCTTTCCTTCCACAGAGGGAGCTTGGGAAGACACACTTCACTTTCTTTTCAATGCTATTATAATAAAAAGCATTCAACAAAATTTAAATCTTTAAAACAAGTCAATGTGGCAAATTATTTTCTGCACAATGCCCACCAGCCCCCGGATGAGACTGCCCTCCTCTAACAGGACATCATATGTGGAGGCTGCCAAGCACCCTCCCTGACTCCCACTCCCCTTTCTGCCCTGTACCCCAGCCGGGTGGAAGAGACCGAAGTGGTGCTGTCCCTGGAGCAAACGGAGCGACACTCTCGCAGACACGTTCAGCGGGGCACCCCCTCTCAGAAGGATGCCCCTAATCCTGGTGACAGCCTTGGTATGGGGCAGGGCTGGGGCTGGGAGGGGTTGTGTCCCCAGGATGCTCGGAAGAAAGCCCAAGTGCCTTAATGCCACTCGCTTGGCCCTGTGTGACCTGCTTCCCTCCCCTTCTTACTCTCTGAGCCACACCAGCCTCCTTAGTGCTCTGGGAACAAACCAAACTCTTTCATGCCTCAGGGCCTTTGCACATGTAGTTTCCTTCGCCCAGAATGCCCTTCTCTCTTCCCTCCTCCCTCTTCTCTGTCCCCAGGATGATTGCTTCAGTCTTGTTGCTCTCTGCTCTGAATCCTGCTGTGGCTTCCAATCGCCCCCACTTTCCATTTGTTCCGTGCTCCCACTTCACTGTTCTTTGGCTTCCGGTAATCTTGACCCTTCCACGTCTGGCTCCTTTCTACCTCTTCCTTCTCCTCTGCTTAACACCCCACCCCCTCCAATCCTGGATGGATGAGCTTCCCTCCCTGTTTGTTCTTCAGGGCCTCACCGTCTCCAAACTGTTGCTGGCAACCCATGCTCCTGGGTGTGGTAATGAGGTCCCCCATCTCCTTTCCTTTTCTGGCTTAGAACTGGCTCAGGGCCACATCTTGACCTCCAGGGACCTTAGAATCTCCTTGAGGATCATGGGCCAGTCTTTTCTCCTAACATGACAGCCCCCCAGGCTGAATGTTATTCTGTGCCACCGGGGAACCGGGTCAGTCACGTGCCATGGTCCAGCCATGTCAATTTTAAATATTAAAACATTTCCCCACCATTGGGCAATTGCTACAGTCCCCAGCCTACTGTGTGCCCTCACCCCACGTTAGCCCCTCCAGGGCAACTGAAGGGACAGCAGAAGTTCTCCAGGACTCGGCAGCACTGTGAACGGGGTCTATGCTGATTACCTAGTCAGCTATGCTCCCGGGGGTTGGCAGAGGGCTCTGCCCCTCAGCCCTGGGTGACCCTCCTGTGTCCTCCCCATCTTGATGTGTCCTGCAGACACCTCTGGTCCCCGGATCCTAGCCTTCCTGCACCCCCCTGCCCTGAGTGAGGCCGCCCTGGCCGCTGACCCCCGTCGTTTCTGTAGCCCTGACCTCCGTCGCCTCCTGGCACCGATCCTGGATGGGACTTCAGTAGCCGCTACCCCCAGCGCACCCCCAGCCCCACGACGCCCCCGAAGTCCTCTTCCGGTAAGCGGTCCCCTCCACTTCAGCCCTCAGGATCTAGGCTGATTTGGCCTTTGGCTTGAACCTTGCTATTCTCTGGGCCTCAGTTTCTCCATCTGTGTAGTGGAAAGGCTGGGATGAGATGGAGTTGGGGGTTCCTTCAAGACCTAGATTCCAGACTCTTCAACTGTTATCTGGACCAAAACCTAGGATGTTTGGGACTGGCGTGGGTGACCCCCTCATTGCTTGTGACCAAGCATCCAGGTTTTCTGAGGTTTGAATTCAGAGTCCAGAATGTCTAATGTCTTAAACTGCACAAGCTTGGATTCAAATCCTGACTCTGCCATTTATAGCTGTGTTACCCTGGACAAGTGGGGCCTCGGTTTCTTCACCTGTAAAATTCAGATAATAGCAAGTAGCCACCTCATTGGTTATTGTGAGGGTTCAACGAAATCATTCATGAGAAGCACTTAGAAAGGCTTCAAGAGACCATAACGGTTACTGTTTTCACTTAAGAGTCCAGATAGTCTGACCTTTCACTCAGGGGGCCATATTATCTGGTCTTGACTTTCCTTATTCCCACCTTTGTGACCCCGCCCCCCCAATATCTTCTCTCCACTGGAGAAATAGACTGTGACCTTTGACCTCACCCTTTATCCTTGGGAAGCTGGACCGGGCATTGTTTTCCTCCAGACTCCAAGACATTTAACCCCAGAGGGCCAGAATATCTTGGCCTCAGGCTTTGGTCTTTCGAACCTTTGATGTTTGCTCTGTAAATCTACACCCAGCGGGACTTCCCTGGTGGCGCAGTGGTTAAGGATCCACCTGCCAATGCAGGGGACACTGGTTCGAGCCCTGGTCCAGGAAGATCCCACATGCCACAGAGCAGCTAAGCCTGTGCGCCACAACTACTGAGCCTGTGCTCTAGAGCCCGTGCACCACAACTACTGAGCCCGTGTGCCGCAACTACTGAAGCCCGCGTGCCTAGAGCCCGTGCTCCACAACAAGAGAAGCCACCACAATGAGAAGCCCGCGCACCGCAATGAAGTGTAGCCCCCGCTCGCCGCAACTAGAGAAAGCCTGCATGCAGCAACGAAGACCCAACATAGCCAAAAATAAATAAAATTAAATAAATAAATTTATATATAAAAAAAATTTATACCCAGGCACTCAGCCTTTTGAACACCCAGGTGCAGAAACTCACATTTGCTATTTGACCCCTTTGGTGTCCCAGCTGGCTGACATTTGACCCTCACTTCTACCCCTGAGGTCAAATGTTTAGACTGCCTTACTGCTTAACATCTCCCAGGCTCAAGATTTCCTTAAGTCTCTTATTCTCTCTCCCCACAGGCTGATCTCCCAGATGAACTACTTGTGGATGTGGAGAATGCACACAAACTCTTCGCCTCTGGGAAAGACCTTGAGGCAGTGGAGACAGATCTAGATATAGCTCAGGTAAGGGCTGGCATGGAAGGAACGGTCTTTACCTCTGGGTTCTGGGTGACATATCTAAGTTTTAGAGAAGGATGGTGGAATGGTTAAGGGGATGAGTGGATGGATGGATAGATGGGTCATTGAATTCACTAGGTGGATGATGGTAGAGAGATGGATGGGTAATGCCTTGGTATTTGGACGGATGGATGGATGGATGGATGGACAGATGGATGGATGATGTATGTTTGGATGGGTAGCTGGATAGATAGACCGTTTGATGGATGATAGATGGATAATGTTTGGATGATTGATGGTCTGGAGAGATAAATGACAGTGGCATGGATGTATTAGCTATATATCACTGTGTAACAAATTACCCCGAAACTCAGTACCTTCAAACAAACATTTATGGGACTTCCCTGGCAGTCCAGTGGTTGAGACTTTGCCTTCCAATGCAGGGGGTGCAGGTTCAATCCCTGGTCGGGGAGCTAAGATCCCACATGCCTCGGGGCCAAAAAACCAAAACAGAAAACAGATGCAATATTGCTACATATTCAATAAAGACTTTAAAAATGGTCCACATCAAAAAAAAAAAAACTTAAAAAAAAAAAACCCAAACATTTATTAGGTCACACAATTTCTGAGAATCAGGAATCTGGGAGGCAGCTTAGCTGGATGGTTTATTCTGAGTCTGTCATGAGGTTGAAGTCAAGCTCTCAGTCAGGGCCATAGTCATCTGGGGCTAGAGGATTCAATTCCAAACTCACACACGTGGTTGTTGGCAGGCCTCGGTCCCTCACTGGCTTTGGCTGGAGGCCTCAGTTCCTCACCATGTGGGCCTGCATAGAGGCTGCCTAAGCATCCTCACAGCATGGCAGCTGGCTTCCCCCAAGGCAAGTAATCCAAGAGACAGAGTGAACCTAAGATAGAAGATGCAGTCTTTTATAAGCTGATCTCAGAAGTGACATACCATCACTTCTGCTGTATTGTATTGGTCATACAGACCCACCCTGGCACAATGTGGAAGGCAGCCACAAACAAGTGGGAACACCAAAAGGCCAGGGTCATTGGGATTTATGTCTCTCCTTCACACAAAACTCACTCACCCCCTCCCAAGTCCCTCAAAGTCTCTTCCCACTACAGCATCAACTTTAAGTCCAGAATCTCGTCACCTCAGTCAGGTCTGGGTGTGCCAAAGCACCTCAAATACAGTTCCTCTCAATCTGTTGGTCTGTGAACTAAAGAGACAAGTTGTCTGCCACCCACGTACCCAACATCCAGTGATGGGACAGGCATAGAATAACTGCCAAAAACACTCCTATTCAAAAAAATAGGGGAAAGGAGAGCACACAGGTATCACTGGTCCACAGCAGTTTTGAAATCCAGTTGGGCAAATATCAAAAGTTCCTTGGTCAGAACCCATTCTGACTCAAAAACACCCCAGGCGTTTTTCTCCGTGGTTCTTGGCTCCACCCTCTGGGCTCTTGGCAATTCACTCTGAGTCATCCTTCCTTTCTCATAAAAAGGTAACATGTATTTGCAGCTGAGTGGTTTTTGTAACCTGCTTCCTGCCTTTAGAACTTTGATGGCCCGAAGGTCTCTTTTCATTTCGTACCATCTCTGTCCCTTTCAGGCCAAGCTGGCAATGCTTCTGTTCATATAATTCTCTTTAAAGAAAAACAAAACAACAAAAAACATTGTACGTCTTAAATGAATCTCTTTGGAGTTCACTCCATTAGACAAAAGCCATACCCACAAATCTCTGAGAGAAACCCTTCTCTACCTTGGGCTTCTGTTGAGATGGCTGAGTGACAGTGCCCTGAGGTTTAACAGAAGCCCTATTGTTTGATTGAGAAGACCTATGAGGCACATCCTTAAACCCTAGAGTACCTTTTGTCTGACTGAGGATATTCTAGGCACCACCTTTTGTCTTTCTGGGGTCTTAACAAGGAATTTTATAAACACACCCTGGGCTTAATCTTTAGACCATGCTTTTCTGAGAGTGCCCTCCTTTGCTCAGAAACCATTTCTTAATTTTAGCCTCACTTGCTATCTGGTTCCCAGAGTCAGCCAAACCCAAGGTGAGGGGCACAATCCTCCAGACCGTCAAGTCTGCCCAAGACTTCTGACGTCAGCCACAAGTTTGGGGGGCCCCAGGGCTACCCTCATTTCAGAGCAGCTGCCTGCAAATTCAGAGACTCTCATGGGCTCCCTCAGGTTTTATAATTTACTAGAACTAGTCATAAAACTAAGGAAAGCACTGTATTTATGATTACAGTCTTATTATAGCAAAAGAATATTATAGCCAAAGGAAGAAATTCATAGGGTAGAATCTGGGACTGGGAAAGTCCCAAGTTCAAAGCTCTCAGGTCCCCAGGGATGGTATTACCCTCCTGTCATTGATGTGTGGAAACATGCATATGGAATACTGCCAGTCCCGGAAGCTCACCCCAGCTTTGGTCTCCAGAGTTTTTATTGCGGTTTCATTGTGTAGGCATGATCAGTTGAGTTATTGTCAATGTAGTTGAGTTCCATCTCCATCTCCACCTTCCCCAGCACACACACACACATTTTCCTTGGAGGTCAGGCTGATTTCATGGGGCCCAAAGCCCCAGCCCTCAAATCCCATGGTTGGCTTTTCTGGCATGGAGAGTCCCCATCCTCAGTTGTCTTGTCAGAATAAACTATCAGGTGTGGTCCAAGGGGTCCATCACGAGTAGCCAAGACACACCTATCACCTGGGAAATTCCAAGGGTTTAGATGTCACCTCCCAGGAGCCAGGACAAAGGCCGAACCTCTTTTTGGGTAAAATTCTTCACTGCACGGGGAGGTTGAGAATTTTCAAGCCCTTCAAGCCCCAGCTCCTTCCTGTTTAACATTTCTTCCTTTATCTTTTCTCTCCCTTTGCCTTTTACTCCAAGTAAGCAAGAAGAAATCAGGCAGCCCCTTCAACACTTTGGCTGGAAATCTCCTTAGCTGGATCACCCAGCTTACTAGTTACATTTTCTACTTTCAACAAAACTGCAGGTGACAGTGTTGCTAAACTTTCAGCCACTTCCCAGCAAAAATCTTTCCTCCAGCTTCGGATAACGTGTTCCTCACTTGCCTTCAAGCCCTCAGTGGCAGGCTCCTCATGGTTCAAATTTTGACTAATGCCTTGTTCAAGGCAATCTAGGCCTCCTCTAACGGGCCCTTCAAAGTCCTCGAGCCCTTGCTCACTGCCCAGTGCAAAAGCCCCTCTCCCATTTTAGGTTTTTGTTACAGCCACACCCCACACTCCTTATCAAAATCTTATTTGCTATCTATTTCTGGATAACAAATTACTGTAAAACTTCGAAGGTTAATACAAGCGTGTATTACTTCACATACTTTCCAAGGGTCAGGGGTTTGGGAGTCACTTAGCTGGGTGGCTTTTGCTCAGCGTCTCTCATGAGGTTGCAATCAAGATGTCACGCCGGGTTGCCGTCATCTGAAGGTTTGACTGGGACTAGAATACCCACTTCCGAGATCCCTCTCTTGGCTGTTGGCAAGAGGTCTGTTTCTTGCCGTGTAGGCCTCTCCAGAGGGCTCCCCTCAAGAGCCAGTGACCTGAGAGAGAGAGAGCACAGCAACAACGGAAGCCAGAGTATCGTTACAACCTAATGTTGGAAGTCACACACCATCATCTCCTCAATATCCTATTGTTACCAGGTCAGCCCTAGTCACCATAGTAGGGGGATAACCTAGGGTGTGAATACCAAGAGGTGAGGACCCTTGGGGGCCATCTTGGCAACTGGCTACCACAGAGTCCTTCTACCCATTTTACAGATGAGGAAACTGAGGCTCAGACTCTTGACCTCAGGCACACAACTCAGAAGTGGTGGAGCTGGGACTCTAGCCCGGGTCCACCCAAGGCCAAGGCTCATGCTCTTAACTCCCTCCTGCCCTCTGCAGGACGTCGATGCTCTGGACTTGGAGATGCTGGCCCCCTACATCTCCATGGATGATGACTTCCAGCTCAACTCCAGTGAGCAGCTACCCAGGGCCTACCACAGACCTCCAGGGGCTGTCCCCCGGCCCCGTGCACGGAGCTTCCACGGCATGTCGCCCCCAACCCCTGAGCCCTCCCTGCTGCCCCGCTGGGGGAGTGACCCCCGGCTGAGCTGTTCCAGCCCCTCCAGAGGGGACCCCTCAGCATCCTCCCCCATGGCTGGGGCTCGGAAGAGGTGAGCCACAGTAGAGGTGGGATATAAAGAAGTGTAGAGGGAATTCCCTGGCGGTCCAGTGGTTAGGACTCCGCGCTTTGACTGCTGAGGGTGTGGGTTCAATCCCTGGTCGGGGAACTAAGATCCTGTAAGCAGTGGCGTGGCAAAAAAAAAAAAAAAAAAAAAAGAAGTGTAGAGAAGGTCCCTGACCCCATCTTTCTCCTGCCTCCTACTTCAGCCTCATTCCTCATTATTCCTCCTACCCTGACCTCTGCTCCAGCCAGGCCCGCAGTGTCCCCAGCACATGTCATGTTTGTTTCAAACTTTATGTCTTTGCCTAGGCTGTACCTTCCTTCTGGAGTGCCCTCCACTGTTCTCATTGTTTATCCATATCCCACCAGTCAACCACGGCCCTCTCCTTTAGAATGTTTCTATCTGGCCTAGTAACAATTTTTGTCAGAGTTCAGAGGACATTGCCACAGTGTCAGAGAAACTGTCTAGAACTAAGTTCCCTAACACCTTTGGATATCTGTTGAAAGCCATGGACCCTTCCCAAGAAGATTTACACGCACATATAGACACATGATCTCGCGTATAATTTCAGAGGATCCATGTCCCCCTTCCAAAGATGTTACACTACTAATACTCAAGTTTTTGCTCTCCAAATTGTAGGCATGTGCCCATTTAGTCTCCAGGGTGGTCTCGTTACTATCCTTATAAGGCTTTCATGGATACATCTCACTATTTTCCAAGGCTTTCAGTTTGGATCTGGATATACAGTGGGTGCCTAATAAAGATTTGTGAAGTGAGAGAGGGAGGAAATTAGTGAATATGGTAGTTGGATGGATGGATGGATGGATGGATGAGTGGGTGGCTGAGTGGGTGGATAGATAGGCGGACGAATGGAAGGATAGACGGATGGTAGTTGTATAGGTGGGTGGGTGGGTGGGTGATGGATCACTGGATAGATGAATGGGAAGATGGATTGGCAGATGGATGAATGGATGGATTGGTGGGTGTATGAGTAAAGGAATAAACAGGTGCTTGGGGGAGTGAATGAACGCTCATCACCTGCTCACACTGGTGCCCACACCTGCCCAGGTTTGCTGGGTTCTGAGATTCTTGCCTGTCTTCCTCCAGGGCCCTGGCCCAGAGCGCAGAGGACGAGGCAGAGGGGGTGGAGCTGCTGGGAGTGAGACCCCCCCAAACGGTCCCCCAGCCCAGAACCCGAAAACTTCCTGCTGCCTCCCCTCAGCCTGGTATGTGTGGGGATTCGTGGGATTCTCTGGCCCTCAGAACCCAGCAGGCTTAAACCTAGTTTTTATAGATGGAGAAACAAGAGATGGCAGGGTCAGCCATCCAGCTAGGGCTAGGACCTTGATCTGCTGGTTCAGGCAACAGGTATGGAAGGGCTTTGCAAATAGACGTAAGTTGGTGGTAGGTGCTAAGAAGAAAAAATAAGCAGGGTAAGGGGAGAAATGACAAGGGTGAATATCTCTAGGAATCTTCTCTGCTCCCACGGAACACTCCCTCCCAAACCTAGCACAGGTCTTGGCCTTGGATTATTAGTGTAGCTTTAAGAGTACAGACACTAGAGTCAGACTGACTTGGGCTCGAGTCCCAGGTCCGTCACTCAGTAACTGTGAGACCTTGGGTGGGTGACGTCACCACTCTCGGCCTCAGTCTCCTCGTCTGGGAAGTAGCAGATGGTTGCATTTCATAGGACTGGCATGAGACGTAACGAAATCAGGCCCTTAGCTGCTCCTTAGTGGGCTGTTGATAAATGGGCGTATAAACACCAACCAAACAAGAGCAGCACCTCGGGCTCCTCACTCTGAACAGGGCTGGTTTTTTTGTTTGTTTTGTTTTTTGCGGTACATGGACCTCTCACTGCTGTGGCCTCTCCCGTTGCGGAGCACAGGCTCCGGACGCGCAGGCTCAGAGGCCACGGCTCACGGGCCCAGCCGCTCCGCGGCACATGGGATCTTCCCGGACCAGGGCACGAACCCGTGTCCCCTGCATCGGCGGGCGGGCCCTCCACCACGGCGCCACCAGGGAAGCCCTGAACAGGGCTGTTGGAACATGAGAGTGTGGTTGGTAGTATCAACAGCTCTTATTTATTGAGTGCCCACCATGTGCCAGACGCTGACTGAACCAAGTGCCTTGCATGATTATTCAGTCCCTACAGCCACTCTTGAAATATTATTATTATTCATATTTACACACAAGAGGTTAAGCAACTGTATCAGTCAGAGACTGGACAGGAAACAGAACATGTTCAAATGGGGTGTTGAGGAGAATTTAGTAACAGGACTGTTGGCAAAGGTGTAGACATCACCCTGGGGCTAGCAACACCATCCCTAGCCTGAAGGCACAGGGCAGAGGGGTGGTCACTGGATCCTGGAGAGAGTAGGGTCCACCTTGTAAGAGCTGAAACCTTCCATGGAGGGACACAGCCAACCCAAGATGACCCAGCAGGGAAGCAGCTAGAAGATCAAATACCCCTTGTCTTCCTCCTCCCACCTGCTGGTATCTCCCATCACGTGAACCTCAAAGGAACACACCGAGCAAGGTTGCACATTGATGGAGTCCACACACACAGGTCAGCCTGCTGGGGCACTGAAGAAGGGGAGAACAAGGCTCTGGAGGGACCCACAGAGGACATCTGGGACAGTGACTCACCCTAATTCACACAGCCAATAAGCAGCCACTGAACACCACAGTGCCCGTAACCACTGCCCCATCCTGCCTCCTTGGATATGATGGTGATGATGATGGTGGCTTTGTCTGTGTCCCCTAGAGTTTCCTTCTGACAGGAGGACCAGCCCCAGGGAGCCAGCAGGATCCCAGCACCCACCTCCTAGAACTGAATGAGCCCCTGGGTGAGTAGCAACCTGGGTAGACAGAGAGGCTCTGGGTCCCCATCTCCTGTGGGAGGTGCCTTAGATGGCTGAGAGAGGGTGGGATGATTCTGAGGCTGGTGGGGGGTCTGTCTGTGCCTGGACATGACCATAGTGGAAACAGGCAGCCCCTCCCTCTTCTCAGGGACACTGTGGGAGGAAAGAGAGGCCCTGAGGGAGGCAGGGGCTGGCCAAAGCTGTCCCTTGAGGTGGAAGCTGAGCCCGGGCCTGAGTCTAGGTCTCCCGAAGCCTGTGTCTGATTGTCCCTTGGTCCTTCCCAGCTGTGTGGCTTTGGGAGATAGTTTCTGCTTCTGGAGTCTCGGTTTCCCCCTCCTTGTCAGTGGGGGCCTATTTTCCGTAAGGAAAAACCCCAACGAACTTTTTGGCCCACCCAATATAAGAGTTCATACTTTAAGGAGATGTTTTGAGGACTTGTGGATATGCTGCCCAGGAAGAGCTTAGCACGAGACCTGTTTCACAATAAATGTTCAAGAAATGTCGCCCTTAAGGTGATGCTGGTCCCAGACCACCCCACCCCCACAACCCTGCAGAGTATGAGACGAGCTGCTTTGTCTGTGTTGCTCTCATCATCTTGCAGCACAACTATGAACAGCCATAGCTCCACCTGAAACCTGCAGCACTGGCCATGAGGGAGCTTTCCAAAGCACGAATCTGACCCTGGCCTTCCTCTGCTCAAAGCTCTTCTATGCCTCCCTAGCGCCCTTCAGAGAAAGATCAAGCCCCTCATCTTGGACTCCAGTCTCTGCGGGGTCTGACTGTTGCCTCGTCTCAGACTGCACTCTGCTTCACACCCTCCGTTTCAGCCACAGTCACTATCCTTTAATTCATTCTTTCCTTCATGTGTGTAACAAATATTCACTAAACACACAGTAAGTGCCAGGCACTGTCCTAAGAGCTGAAGACAAAACTGGGAACAAAACACACGGAAACCCCTGCCCTCATAGAGCTGACATGCTAGTGAGGGAGACAGTCCAGAACAAAGAAACAAATGCAATAAAGAGTACACGTGATGAAAATAATGTGTGCAGAGGAAAAAGGAGTTCTGTGGTGGGGGGATTTCCATTTTAAACAGTATGATTAGGGGTGGTCTCACTGAGAAGGTGCCATTTGAACAAAGACCTTAAGGAGGTGAGGGAGTGAGTTGTGACAATTTCTGGGGGAACAGCATCCAAGGCAGAGGGAACAGCAAATGCAAAGGTCCTGAGGTGGGAGTGTATCTGTCTTCTATGGGGAAAAATCAGGCCAGTGTGGCTAAAGCACAGAGAAGAGAGGAGAGAAGCAGATTCCACAGGGCCACTGTGGGGCATTGTGAGGACTTTGAAGTCATCTTGCTTGAGGAGGCTGCCTCAGGGCCTTTGCATATGCTGATCCCTCTGCCTGGAATGCTTTTCCCTCCGTTCTTTGTCTAATTACCACATCCTTTAGATCTCAGATCAAATACGACTCCTCCCACAGAGCCTTCCCTCATTTCCCAAGCTATGGTTTGAAACACTCATCACAGTCCACGTTCGCATAGGAGTTTGTAACATTATTTGATTACTGTCTGTCTGCTCCTCACAGGGCAGGGGCCTGGCCTGTCTTGGTCATCATGCTTCACCGTGTGTGCAAGGCTGAGCACAGAGCAGGGCCTCAGTACATATTTGTAATTGAAGAGCTAACATTTATCTAGAGCTCATTCTGTGCCAAGCTTTGTGCTCAGTCTGTTACATACATGATCCAATTGACGTCCCTCACTGGAATGTCAGCCCCACGAGGGCAGGAAGTTTCATTTATCCTGTTCACTACTGTGTCTCCAGTGCCTGGCACAGAGTAGGTGCTCAACAAATATTTTTTGAATGAGTGAATTCTCATGAGTGAAGTAGGTCTAAGTATCCCTGTTTCCCAGATGACCACAGCTCACTGGGCGCTGTTCAAAGCGCTTTACATGGATTCACTCATTTACTCCTCACTGACAGCCCTGTGGGAGGCAGGGGAGGTATTGTTGTTAGCCCATTTTACAGATGAGGTAACTGAGGCACACAGAGGTAAAGTCACCTGTCCCAGTTCATACAGCAAGTAAATAGCAGAGCCTGGATTCAAACTCAGGTGGCATCTGGCTCCAGGCTTCTTAACATTAGGACGCCTGAGATTCAGAGAACAGCTCTTGCCCAAGATTTCACTCCTATTTGAATCCGGGCATGCCTGCCTCACCAGCGATGCTCTTAACTGTCTGAAGACGGGTTTGGGTGATTGGGTGGTAACTCCTCACTGGTTTACCTTCCATCTTCCCCCACAGGCCTGGGCCCCTCCCTGCTCTCTCTCTACCCGGACGAGGACACCGCCCAGCCCAGGAGCCACTTTCAGCCAGCGGCAGGCTTGGCCCAGGCCAACTGAGCCAGGTCCTCTTCCCACCTCCCTTCTCCCCCCACAAGAAAGGACGTCAATCATACTCCAAGCCGGCAGCCAATGCACAGGATGGAGGTGCCGGGAGAGGGGCTCCCTCTCTCCTCTCGGTGACCCCCGCCCGCCTCAGGCCTACCTCAGTCCCCACCCCTCTGCCCCACCCCCACTGTCTGGGGGTGCTCCGGGGTGGTCTCAGCTCAGTGACCTCTGGGAGGGGGTCCCTGGCCCCCTCCTGCTTCTCTCAGGACTTCCCTTGGGGTTCTCAGTACCGGTTACCTCATCCTTTTCTCCAATTCTCTTGGCTTTATTTTCGGTAATTAGGGGTGGGGGAGTTTGGGGCTCAGGTCTGCATTTCTGGGCTTGGGGGAGTATTGATAACCAGAAGCACCTTGTTTTCCATCCATCTTTCTTTCATTCTTATTTTTATTTTTGTTGCTTTCGTGATATGTTTTTCATCGCTACGAACTGCCTGGGGTCCACAAGAATGTGGGACTCTGATCTTCCCACCAACTCAGGTGTCAATGGGGACGGGAGGCCTCTGGGCCAGACCTCACCCCCGGCGACTCCTGATTGAGTGAGCCCTTAGCCTCCCAAGCGGCCATCCAGCTCTGCCCACCCCTCCGCTCTGGACTTCTGCTGGCTCCTGCCTGACCTGGACCCCGACTCCATAGGTGGTCTTCCTATCCCAGGTGTAGCTTCCGACCTCTGCTTCCAGACCATGCCACCTCCAACCCTCTGTGGTTCTAGACCACACAGCTTTCGACCTACTCTGGTTCTAGACTGTGCCACTCCCGGCCTTCTCTGGTTCTAGGCTGCACAACCCCCAACGTGGTCTGGTTTAGACCTTGCATCCTCCAAACGGCTGTGATTCCGGATCTCACCGTCCTCAGCTTTTTCTCCTTCTGGACCTCACAATCTCCAACTCTATCTTTCTACTTCACGCTCTCCAAAGTTGTCTGGTTCTAGGCCTCACAACTCCCTCAGGCCTAGGACCACCAGAACCCTCTGGTTCTAGAGCTCTCCCCACAGGTCTCCCTTGTTCTCAAAGGCGCATGCTCCCACTCCTGCTGATTCCAGCTCTTACAACCAGATTTCTTCTGATTTTGGAACCCCACATCCCCAAGCTTGGAATTGGTTCTAGTCTTCCTGATCTGTAATGCATTTCGTTCCAAATCTAGACTTTGTGATGTCTCAATCATTTTGATTCATGATGCCCAGCTCATCCCTTTTCAACTCTGCACTCGAGACTTGCTTCTCCCATCAAAAAGAAGTAAAATGGGTTTCATGTCTTGACCTTATGGGTTTCGTGTCTGGACCTTTCAGAACCAGACACAATGTTCCAGTTCTCTTTTGCTCTCGACCCCATCATCGCTACCACTGACTGGTCCTGGACTATACAACCTTTACACTTTGCAATTTCCAGGGCCCTCTGATTTCAGATCTGATGATCTCCCTTTCTTCTGGTTCTAGTAATGGGCTTCAAATGTCTTCTGATTCCAGACCTCGTCCTACAAATTTCCTTGGTTCTAGACCTCACAATCTCCAATTGCCCCTCATTCCACATCTTATGACTCCAAACTACCATGTATCTAGAACTCAGCCTTCAAACATCTTCTGATTCTAGACCTTACAGCTTTAAATTCCTGATTCTAGACCTTACAACTCCCAAATCCCTCTGGTCCTAGAACTTGGTCTTCAGACTTTTTCAAATTCTAGTCCTTACTCTGTATCTCTGGTTCTAGACCTCACAGCGTCCAAGTGCCTCTGATTTCAGATCCAAATTCTTCTGGCTCTAGAACTCAGCCTCCAAAGGCTTCTGATTTTAGAACCTGGACCTTGCCCTGTAGATTCCTCTAGTTCTGAATCGTAACACCTCTGACTCCCTCACTCCAGACCCCACCCTCCTAACTCTATTCTGGGCTTCCCGCCCAACTCAACTTGCTCTGATTACTACTCTCTGCCTTCAGTCTTCCCATCCCAGATCCCTACCCGCCAGGCCCTTGAGCTAATGGACTTCATGCTCAAGCCTCTCCATTCTCAGTCTCATATCCCTAAAAGTTCTCTGTCCTAGAACCCCCTCCCTCCCCACCTCAGCCCTCAGATATGTACTTACTATTACTTAACCCCAGGTATCTGGGGAACCTGGGGCTCCCTCATAATCCAGGTGACTTCCCCAGCCGCACAGGCACACGCACAGCCCTATCTGCATATCATGGGGTGGGGAGAGAGGCCAGGACTCCTCAGTACTCCACCACCTATGTGTCCCCGTCCCCTTCCCCCAACCTTCTGTCGACGATGGTGCTATTCTCGGTCTCCCACAGGAAAAGGCCTCCCTCTCTCAACCCAATTCACCCCCTTTATGGAAGGCACTTCTCACTGTTTTGTCAAGGGATGGCCTGTCCAGATCGGTGCTATGAGGGGAAGGGTCTGACCCCTCTCTCTCTCAGCGGGTGACCTAGGCCCTCTATGGAGGGAACTGTGTGGGCTGGGGGAGGGGAAGGGACTGGACCAGCCATGCTGGCTCTGAAACCCACTGATCTCTAAACCCCCATAAAGATCTCACCTTGGTAGGCACCAGAGCTCTGTGTGTTGACTCATCTGTGGGGTCGCTTCAGGGGGTGGGGGTGCACCGGCTGACTGGGTGTCCATGTCACTTTGTGATATAGGTCTATGTAACGTTGTGTGTCTGGTGATGTTTTCATTCTGTGTGGGTCATTGTGACATAATTCTGTGAACCTGTGTGTGGGGAGGGTTGTAATTCCTCCTACATGTGTTACTGTCTGGGTGAAATGGCTCAGCCTTATGTGTGTTCCTCATTACTGTGGATTTCTGTGTTCCTGAGTGTAGGAGGCATTGCGATTTTTTGTTTTGGTACCTGTGTGTTGTCTGTGTGGTGGTGTGATTCTAGATGCACGTATGGGACTGTGTGACAGTATAATTCTGTGTATTGTCTCTGTGACATGATCCTCTGTACTTGAGTGTGTGTGTGTGCGCGTGCACACGTGCCAAAGAGAGGTTTTGTGTCTACAGCTTCCTGTGTGGACGGGTGTGCCTGTTCTGTCATGTCACCCTTATAACCCCTCTCCTGTGTTCCACAAAGTAATCTTTTCAAAGGAAGAAAACCACTTTTAGGGACTCCCTGGTGGTCCAGTGATTAGGACTTGGCACTTTCACTGCCATTGCCCGGGTTCAATCCCTGCTTGGGGTGAACTAGGATCCCGCAAGCCACGCGGTGTGGCAATAAATAAATAAATAAATAAAAATTAAAAAAAAGAAAGCCACTTTTAAGCCTTCGCACTTGCTGTTCCCTCTGCCTTCAATGCCTTTCTCTCTTCTCCCCTCTCTTCACCTGATAATCTCCTACTCATACATTAGATCTCGGTTCAGACATCCCCTCCTCCAAGAAGTCTTCCCTGCCTACCTCAGCTGGGTGAGGTCCTCCCACAACCTCCTGAGAGCTGCCCGCCCCACCCCCCATCAGCTCTAGGTACTCTGTCCCACTTTGAGTACTTCGGAGTGGATATAAAAAGTACTTACACTGTGTCAGGCCCTCTGTCACTTTACTTATGTGATCTTATCAAACTCTCCTCTAATCCTATACAATAGGCAGTTATTATCCCCATTTTGCAGTGAATGAAACTGAGGTTCAAAGAGGATGATCACTTGCCCGAGGTCACACAGCAGGGAAGGGCTGTGCTGTACTCGAATCCAGGATCCAGGATTCAAATCCATTATGGCATTCTTCCCACACACACCAAAAAAAAAAAAAAATCTAACCCACAGCGTAGGCTCTGGAGCATACAGGAACAGTAGAGTAGCAATTAAGAGCACAGGAATTAGGTGGGACAGGTTCAAGTTCTGGCTCTGCCACTTTCTTATTGTATGACCTTGGGCAAATACGTTGACCTCTGCAAATCTCAGTGTCCTTATCTGTAAAATGGAGACGATACTAGTATTTACCTTCTCGGGTGATTGTTGGATGTGGTAGGGTCAGATTGCCAGGACAAGAAGTTTTGGGGGTGGGAGAGCTTGTGCTATCTCCAGGAGAGGAGCCAGAGCAGGGCCTTAAAGGATTTAGTGCTACAGTTCGGTATTGAGTAGCGGCTGTGGGTTTAGGAAGGATAGTCTGGAATGGTGTACCGTGAATGAAGACTGGGGATGGGAGTGGCATCTGGAGATGTTGCCTGAGGCTAAACTACTCAGGGTCTCTTAGGTCATCAGAAAAAGTCTGGGTTTTCTCCTAAGGGCACTGAGGAGCCATGGAAGGCTGGTGACTGGGGGGCGAGGAAGGAGAAAGGAGATGGTGCAACAAACTTCTAAGCCTAGCTCGGGACTAGGGGATCCAGGGCACCTTTAATTAATAACTTAGAAACACTGGCCCTTTCTGGTGTTGGTTTGAGAAACCGCCCATTTTTCAGAGAGGTAAGTGAGGCCCTAGAGAGGAAGGGAAGATTTCTTTGTTTAAGGTCACGCAGGTAGACTGACAGAAGGACTTGACCCCCGGCTCCGGTTCCGCGTTGGGCATGGTGGTGCCTCGCAGAAAAGCCACACCCACCAGCAGCATTCGCAACCCACCTACCAACGGGAGAAGACGGCAGGGAAATCCCACTTTAAGACCCCGAGAAACTTCTGCGGCTCGGAACATGGAACTTTGGGAGACAGGGCCACGCCGGGCCTTTTTTGCCCGCGCGCCCCTTTTCGCCTTCCCCATTGGCTCATGCTAGGAAGGGCGCCGTCAGGGGGCCCTCTGGTCACCTTCTCCGCGCGCTCTATGGCTAAAGCGCCCTGCGCAGGCGCGCGAAGGGAGCCTTCAGGGCCCGCGCTTTACGACACTTGTGCAGCAGCGGCAGCGGCAACTCGGCACTCCTTCGCGACGATTCGGCCGGGTGCCGCTGGCCGCGGTTGCCAGGGTGGGGGGTCGCTTTGCGGCATGGCGATGGCGGAGGGCGAGCGGGCCGAGTGTGCTGAGCCCCCCCGGGACGAGCCCCCGGCTGATGGCGCTCTGAAGCGGGCAGAGGAGCTCAAGACGCAGGCCAACGACTACTTCAAAGGTGCGCCTGCCCTGGAGGGAGCGAAGGAGGGTGGAGAGCGGCCCAGGTCAAGGGGTGCCGGGCCCGCGCGGAACCATGGCAACGAGGAGCGCCAGCCTGGGCGCGGGGCAGGCACTACCAAGTGACTGGGCGTGGGGAGGCCGAGGATGGCGCTACCAAGGGGCGACAGAGGGGCCTTCTGAGAGAAGGGGTGACACCTAGAAGTGGCGTACGGAGCGGGTGCTAAGTGGGGAGACTGAGGAAGGCGCTTCCAAGTATGAAACGGGAGGGGGACGGGAATGAGGGCACTACCAAATGTGAGACCCCAGAGGTGCCAGCTTATGGTGAGACCTGAAGAGGGCGCTACCAAGTAGTGACATGGGGCAGAGCAGTGATGGCGCTACCAAGTGGAGAGACACCAAGTGGGGGGGAGGGGGGAACTGTCCCAATAGAGCAGGAAATCATGGGAGTGGAGAATAGATCATTAGATGGGAGGGAAAGGAAGTAGGAGATTTGGGGTTACACCAGGAGAAAGGAGGTTCTGGGAGTAGAGGTGAGGCAATCCCAAGAAGAGTATGACTTAGGATCTTGGGAAAGAAAGGTGTGGGGGCACCCATTCATTCATTCATTCATTACGTTTATTGAGCATCAGCTATGTGCTAAGGACCATGCTCGACGTTAGGGATGTAGCAGTAGATGAGACAGATGTAGCCCTACCCTTATATAGCTTGTAACTTAGCAGAAGACTCAGACATTGAGTAAACACACAGATAAATATTAAAATACTTAGAAGCTGTGATGAGTCCTTTGGAAAAACCCCAACGTAGTGTGAAGTAGAGAATAAGGGTTAGAGGCTAGTACTTTAGAGAGGGCGGTCAAGGAAGATCGTACTGAGGAAAAGGCATTTAAGTTGAGAAAGAGAATTGGGAAGGAGTGTCCCAGGTGGGTGGAGCTGCCTGTGCAAAGGCCCTGAGGTCGGGAATGAAAAGAGACTGGCTGGCTTGGCTGGAACTTTAACGAGTTAGTAGGGAAACAGGTACAAGATAAGCTTAGGACAGGGGCCAGTTCATGTAGGGTGTCCCAAGTCACTGCATAGACTAGTGTGGATTTGACTCTGCTATCCAAGAGGAGACATTGAGTAGGTAGACGGGCCAGTCTGGAAGTCTTTGGGGAGGGATTTGGGTATGATCAGCCTATGGGTGGACTGGAACACCCTGGGAATGGATGAGGTCACCTCAGAAGAGAAGGGGCCTAGTACGGAACCTCAAGGGATTCTAATGTTTAGAACAGAAGAGGCTGAGTAAGAGTGGTCAGTGAGGTGGAAGGAAAATCAGGAAAGTTGAGAGAAGAGAGTGCATCTAGAAGGAGGGGCTCTACCTGAGGCCGGATGCTGCCAAAGCGAGCACCGAGCATTGACCATTGGATTTGCCTCCATAACATGTTGGTGGTCGCCTTGACCAGAGCAGTTTCTAGGGGGTGATAGCGATGGTAGCCAGAGGGAAGGGTGCTGAAGAGTGAATGGGAGATGAGGAAGTGGAGACAGCAATTGTTGATAAGGGTTTTGAGAATTTTGGTTCTGAGGGGGAGTGGAGAAATGGGGGGAGGGTGCCTTTTTTTAAGGATAGAAGAGACTAAGAGTATGGTCCTACAGAGAGAGAGTTGATCTTGCAGGAGAGAGAGGAGACCTACAGCAGCAGAGCCCTGGAGGAGGGGTGGGGCATGGGAGGAATCCAGAGCATTAGTGGAGAGCTGTCCTCTGGTGGGAGCACGAACAGATTTTAAGAGTGGGAAAGTCAGGTCAGGCCAGAGCAGCGAGAAGGAGGTGGGGCTGGTGAGAGGTGAGGCTGTAAGGTAGATCCCTGGAGGCAGGTCAGGGACGTGATCCCAAGGGTGGTAGGAAGCCAAGGAAGGTTTGAAGAGAGGAGCAACACTGTCTGATTAGCGCGTTTGAAGGCGATCCCCCAGCGGCCTTGTAGAGACTGGACCCAAGGGCAAGGCTGGAGACCAGGAAGGAGACTAGAATGGTGGACAGGTGAGTGGGGAGGGGGGTGGTGCCCACTAGGCTGGAGAGACGGAAATCGACTCAAGAAATGTTTCAGAGGGAGAATGACAGCGGCCGCCTGGAGAGAGGGAGGAGGGAACCCCAGGCAGGAAGAGCTGGATGACAAAGGCCCAGAGGTGAGCCTGGCACCAAGGAAGTGAGTGGGGCTGGAGTGTAAGAGGCCAGAGGAGTTTATGGTGAGGCTGCAGGCAGGAGCCCGAGCTTTCCACTTGAGGACCCCGAGGAGCCGTGGATGGTTCTGAGTGGGGAAGGACTGGATTGGGTTTGTGCTTCAGGAAGGCCCCTCGGGAGCGGCAGGAGGGGGCGTACGCTGGGAGAGCTGGGAGGAGGCTGGGGCAGGAACCTGGGCAGGAGAGGGTGAAGGCCAGACCAGGGCAGAGAGGGGTTCTCGGGGTGGAAGTGAGAGAATAGATTTGAGAGATGTTCTGGAGGCTGACATGACAGAACAGGGTGACTGCCTGGCTTTGGGGCTGGAGGGATCAGGTGTCCAGGACAGGGTCCAGTCTCCAGCTGGGGGTGGTGTGGAAGGTGGGGCTGTTCCTGCAATGGGGCTCGAGAGGAGCAGCAAGTATGGGGGTGATGCTGTGGCGAGGGAAGAATTCTGGGAAACAGTAGGCCGTCGGGAAGGGCTCCTTGCCCTCCAGGACCTGGGATCTGAGCTCTTAGGAGGCCTGAGACTGGGCAGGTAGCCAATGGTCCTGGCACTGAGCTGGAACGGAGGGGAATGCCCCTTCTGGTCCAGGTCCCTCGCTGTTTGGCAGGCAGCTGCAGGCGCAGAGCCCCAGTCTCCAGGGCTGGGGGAATAGCAATAAAAAGAATAATTACAGCTCACCTGAATTGAGCCCCCCATGGTGGCCAGGTACCACTTTGTTTAATCCTCCCCCAGGCACTAGGTAGGAGCGGGCCTGTTTGTTTATAGAGGAAGCTGAGGCTCTGAGGAGTGAAACCGCTTGCCCAAGGTCAGGGTGTGTGAGCAGCACAGCCCGGATATTCCCCTTCCTCACCACGCGTGCTTGGCACCCACGTTCAGAGTCCTTAGCCACAGCCTCACCTGGAGCCGTCCTGGCCCCAGTGGGAGAAGAGGGGCCCCAGGGGCTCAACATGGTGGGAGAAGAGGGGCCCCAGGGGCTCAACATGGTGGGAGAAGAGGGGCCCCAGGGGCTCAACATGGTGGGGAAGAGGGGCCCAGGGGCTCAACATGGTGGGAGAAGAGGGGCCCAGGGGCTCAACATGGTGGGAGAAGAGGGGCCCCAGGCCCCCCGCCCCCATCAGCATGGCTGGATCACTTCTGTGAACTCAGGCCCGTTCCAGAGGCCCTGGTGGGGCAGAGCCTGATCCTCAATGTCGTTCAGCTCTCTTCCCCTCTTTCTGGGCCTCAATGCCCCCCACCCCCTTCTGTAAAAAGAGAGGGGTTCTGTTTGACCCCCCAGGAGGCCTCTGAGTCTAACAGTTTGTAGACAGGCTTAGGAGCTCAGGCTGCCTGGGTTCAAATCTTGTTTCTTCCTCTTACCTGCTGTGTGACCCCTGGGCAAACCTTAACTTCTCTGCGCCTCAGTCTCGTCCTCTAAAATGGGGCCTCTCTTGAGGATTAAATGCGTTCATATTTGTCGAGCACACAGAGCAGGGCTGGGATCTGGTGCCACTGGGTGGCTGTGCGAAGCACAGGCCCCTCCTGTTTGCTCTAGTCTCTTCTTCCTTTCATTTAGTCATTTATTCACTTCTTTTACAAGCCTCTGCTGACCTCTTTCTCTGCTGTAGCCACATTTCATCCAGGAGTTCCTTTCACCCTCACAACCAGCCCATGAGGCAGGGCCGATTGTGGTTCCCGCAGTTCAGATGAGCAAGCTGAGGCTGAGAGAGGGGAGGCTGTCTGCCCAAGGTCTCGTGGTCGGGATCCTCAGAGCCAGATGTCCGGCTCCGAGACACCAGGCTCCCCACCCCATGCTGAACGGCCCGGCAAGAGCACTGGCCAGTCTGCTTTTGGAGCCCAGCCGGGAGGCTGGAAGGAGCCCTCGAAGGTGTTGGTGTTCCAGGGAGGGTCAGTCAGACTTGGGCTGCCTGCTTCTGCCCTTGCGTGTTTCTGGGAAGTCCTGGGCTGCCCTCCAGCACTCACCATCCTGGGGGACACACCCGTCACCTAACGGTGACTACCCAGAGGGGGCAGGGCTGGCATAGGGGAGCCCAGGGGCCGAGGCAGCTGGAGAGGTGCCTGATCCAGCCTGGGTGTCAAGGAAGGCTTCCCAAAGGAGGTGGCACCCGAGCCATTTGAAAGATTGCCAGACGTCAGCCTGCAGGAGGAATCGCTGTTGTATTGTTCCTGGCATCTCCCAGCACCTGGCTTCTTTCTCTAGTGTAAGTGTGTCCTGTCTTTTTCTTTCTTTCCTTCCTGCCTTCATTCAGGAACCATTCATGAAGCCTGGAATCCTCTTCTTCCATTCTTTTCACCTGGCTCACTCTTTCTCCTCCTCCAGGTCTCAGTTCCAGCATCCCCTCTGGGTTGCCCCAGTTGTAAAACACTCTGGGTCATCACTGCCTGGGGGTGGATCTGTGTGTGCTGTGTCACTCCCACCCCGCAACTGGACTGTGAGCCCCAGGAGGGCAGGGCTGGGGGCTGCTGTGTCCTCAGACAGGGCAAGGGTTCAAAGAAGTAAGACAATCAGGGCCCCTGCCCTTATGGGGCTTAGGTTCAAATTGGGATGATGGATTATAAGCAAACAAAGGAAAGCCATGGTTTATCAGATGGCTCTGGAGAAAAGAGTAGTGGAAGTTAGGGTAGGAATTTTCATTTTAGGCTCAGTGTCTGGAGGACTCTGAAACTTTAGACCAGAGAGGGCACATAACTTGCCCAAGGACACACGGCTAGTAAGGAGTGGAGCCAGCAATTGGGCCCAGGCTACCTGCCCCTGTGTCTGTGCCTGTCTCTATGCCAGGCTCCCACTGAGAGGCCGCCTGGTACGGAGGTTGAGAGTGGGAGCATTTGGGTCTTGGCCTGGCTCACAATTCCTGCCTGCCACTTTGTGTGTTGGGGTTTCCCTCCTAGAGCCACGCCTGGAAAATGGGGCTAATGCAGCTGTCCTCGGGGTTGCCTTGAGGGTTCAGTGAGGCGACTCATGCACCAAGAGCCCCATGTGGCACCTGGCACATCATGGCCTCCGCAGTTCGGGCACACCTCCTAGCTTCGGCCTCCTGCCTGTTGAATGGCCATATGGGCAGGACCCAAGACAGCTCTGCAGATACAGACTGAGTGTTTGACCTTGAACAAGACCTCTGTGGCTTGCTGTAAAGTGAGCACCAGACGGTGCTTATGCCGTGGAGATGTGAGGATTCCACAGGCTGAGATGTAACGTGCAAGGCATGGCCGTAGCTCATTTCAAATAAAATTGACCTTTCCCCTTGGCCAGATGTCACATCCTGTCACTCCACACTTAGAACATCGATGTCCACACCCAGCTCTGGCTGTGGTCTTTGGGATCTGTCCTGCCAGCCTCCCTGCCCTCATATCCTGCCCTCCCCCAGCTCACTCCACCCCAGCCACACCACCCTCTTGCTGGTCCTGGAACATAATGCTCTCTCACCCCTTCCCCCCCACCCCCAGGGCCTTTGCACCTGCTGTTCCTTCTGTTGGGAATGCTCTTCCTCTGGTCTGGTTTGTCACTTCCTTTGGGTCTCTGCTGAAGTGTCCCCTTCTTGAGACCTAAGTAGGTTTTTCCTTCCCCACTTCCTATTCTCCTACTAGAACCCCTCTTTGGGCTTGTTTACTTGCTTGGGGGGCTGGACAACCAAGGGGCTCAGGGAAGACTCACACTTGCTGGTTCACAGCCCAGGTCTGGCACTCAGTAACATATCCTCTCCGGGCCATGGGGAACATTCAGTAAGACCCTCCTGAAGTCCTGGAAGAAGTATTGTCCACCTGGGGCCTTGGGGGGTGATGGTTGGGTGGATGGGTGTGTGGAAGTGATTTGGGGTCTTAGGGATTTGGGCCTGAGGAGACAAGGCCTGTGCTAGGGTGGGACAGGTCAGGACAGGGAAGGGGGGTGGGCTGAAGAGACGTTTCTGAGCTCAGCTGTGGACCTCAGTTTCCCCATTTGTAAATTGGGGGACTGGGCGAGTACCCAGCCCAGGGCCTCTTCTGGCTGGGCGGTGGCAGCCTTGCCTCATGCTTCTCCTCCTCCGTCTTCACAGCCAAGGACTACGAGAACGCGATCAAGTTCTACAGCCAGGCCATCGAGCTGAACCCCAGCCATGCCATCTACTATGGCAACCGCAGCCTGGCCTACCTGCGCACTGAGTGCTATGGCTACGCGCTGGCCGACGCCACGCGGGCCATCGAGATGGACAAGAAGTACATCAAGGGCTACTACCGCCGGGCCGCCAGCAACATGGCATTGGGCAAGTTCCGGGCCGCCCTGCGCGACTATGAGACGGTGAGCCAGGCCTCGGGGGGTGAGCCAGCTCCCAGCTTCTGAGCCGGGCGGGTGCTGAGGGCCGGGTGGGGCGGGCTGGGGGAGGACGGCCTCTGTGTGTGCGGCTGGACTAGACGGGGAAGGTATGAGGGGGCCATTCACACGTTTACTTGCCTCTTGCTCATCCAACAGATGCCAGCCGGGCTCGTAGCCCAGCTCTGCCATCGTCGCCTGGTGACCTGGGACAAGTTACCTGGCCTCTCTGTGCCTCCTTTCCCACATCTGTGAAATGGGAGGACAGTAAGACCCACCTCTTAGGGTTGCCGTGAAGAATAAATGAGCCTCTGCTTTCCAAGTGTTTAGAACTGCCCCTAGCATGTAGTCAGTGTTCTGTAACAATTAACTATTATGATAATTGTTGCTGTTATTGTTGGTGAACAAGAGGCACACAGCTCTTCTGGTGGAGCTTATAATTCGGAGGCGGGCAAAAAGCAAACCCGTCATTGTGAGGGTACACAGAATCGTTGCAGGTGAGGATATGGGCCTGGGAGAAAATAGACGAGGGTGATATGCTGTAGAGGGAGCAAACGGGGAATGTGTTTTAACGAGGTGACAAGGGAGGGGACCTAGAGGACGGCAAGAATTCACCAGTTCACTCGCTCATCTGCCACCCCATCACTGTAACTGCTCTGATGATAACGACAGTGGTAAGGACTCCCAGAACACACGCCTTCGGGCCACGCATGTTCGATACCCTTCTCGTCAGCTGGCTGAGGGACTCGTGCGGCAGCCCTGTGAGGTGGGAACTGTGATTACTCCCATCGTACAGATGGGGTGACTGAGGCCCAGAAGGCTCAAGCCCCCTGCCCACCAGCACGCAGCAGGCGAGTGGCAGAGCTGGGATCTGAACGCAGGCAGCCCAGCCCTCCGGCCCACGTCTTTCCCCACTCAAGAGAGTCGCTCCTTGAGAGTAGGGGTTTTGTTTATTCTGGTCATTGGGATGGTGCTTGGCATCCAACAGGGGCTTAGTGTTCGTTGAATGAATGATCACTCTGCCCCCGTCCCCGCAACGCACCCGGCACGCCCTCCTTTCATTTCATTCGTCACGCACTCTGAGCAGCTTCTGTTGTGTCGGGAGAGGCGGCAGGGGAGGCTGAGAGCCACAGGCTGCAGTTGGAGGGAGCCGGGGCAGACGGTTGGGGCTGGCTGCTGGCCCGGAGAGGAGGGCGGCTGTCAGGCCAAGTGTAGGCTCCAGCCAGGCGCTGGGCCGGGGGCACCTGTGTCAGGGTCGGGCAGAGGCCTGGAGGAAGAGATAATTCAGAGACTGAGGGGCGGAATGGAGGAGGGGGCTGGGGTGACCCCCCGGGAGGAGGACGGAGGAAGGAGCAGCAGAACAGAGCCCTTGCAAGCGTGGGCTCCCAGGCCGTTCCCCAGCCAAACCTCTCCCTTGTCTCTTGGCGTCCTCATTTGGAGAATGGTGACAAGAGGAGTGGCCACCTCCTGGGCGGCTGTTGGGCTCTGGTGAAGTGGTGTGCGTAAAGATCATAGGGCTGGAGGGCTCTGTAATGAGTAACTCGGAAGACAGGTGGGGTTGGATGGGGACAGGGCTTTCCTGCAGGTCCCCAAATGGGGGGAGGGGCCTGGAGGAGATGGGAGGGGGCAGGAGATGAGAGGAACCCCAAGCACAGGTCTGCGGCACAGCTCTGGCCCAGACTGGGGCCTCGCCCCACATATTCCATGAGGCTGAGAGG
Source organism: Monodon monoceros (assembly GCF_005190385.1). Classification (NCBI taxonomy): domain Eukaryota; kingdom Metazoa; phylum Chordata; class Mammalia; order Artiodactyla; family Monodontidae; genus Monodon; species Monodon monoceros. The sequence continues at coordinate 49,355,225 of NW_021703766.1, forward strand.
TCACTTGCAACCGTCTTGTGGGCATACTGCATCTGAGTTTTCTCCCGGGCCTTGCGGATGTCCTGGGGGCCGGGTCACGGTCCATTTCCCTGTGAGGGCTCTGCCAGCAGCCCTGGGGAGCCCCTGCACGAGCCTGAGATCCTTGCCCACCTGGGCCAGCCGCCCGCCTGCAGGCCGTCCTTTCTGACACGTTTCATCCGACTCTGGGTGCAGGGCAGAGGGCTGGGCCCTGGGGTGGCTCCCCATCCAGAGTCTCTACCTCCAGGGCTATCTTGTGACGTGCTGGAGTTTCATGGAGGATGTGCCCAGGCCCCCTCTTAAGTCATGGCATCCTCGGAGGCGGAACCAAGATGTGACCTTGGTTAAACAAAGAGCCTGAGGCTCTGTCTCACAGCAGCCTGGGCCCTCAGGTGAAGGACCTTTCTTTTCTCAGCCTCAGTTTCGTCACCTGCATACTTAGCCTCAGTTTCGTCACCTGCATACTTACTGTGGGCCTAGCTCTGCTGTGAGCTCTTGACGTGCTTTTTACAAGAAGGAAAATGCGTTCAGTCCGTTCTGCAAGAAGGAAAAAGAGGTCTAGAGAGAGGAAGTCCCTCCTCCAAGGTCACCCAGCAGCGAAGTGGCAGGGCTGAGACTTGAACCCATGGTCCATGCTTGTAATGGTTAGTGGGCCGTGAAGTCAGTGTAATAGTTTGAGACCAGCACTTCTGTCTTCATCAAATAGAATAGAGAAGAAGACAGCAGTTCATTGTTTGGAGGAAGTACGTATATATTTGGGAAAGAGTATTTTTCATTTATGTGAATACGGATGTGTATTAGGTGTGATAAAATATATATTTCTTACTGTGAGTCATAGTCTCAAATTCTGAAGGTCACTCATGCAGGGGCTGGAGGCACCGGCTCCGCGGTCAGGACGCCCGGCTATGAGCTGTGTATCTCTGAGAGCTTTGGATCTTCGGCCTCAGTGTCCTCATCTGTAAACGGAAGATAACAGCAGAGCCTGCCTCAGTGGCCTTGTGAGGATTCGGCAAGAGTAGTACGTTCAGAGTAGGGCCTGCCCCTGCTCAGTACTGGGTGCGCTTTCTCCTGGGGGTGTCTGGGGAAGAGGCTGTGGCCCCCAGGAAGGGCCGTGTGCAGGCACAGGGCCTTGTTAGGGGGCGGGGACGTGGGGGCACCTCTCTTCTGCTTTCCCTCCAGGGCAGGAGCTGATCTCCCCTTTCCATGGGTCCATGTTGAATCCCCCCACCAATGCCCCTCATCTCCAAGCTCATCCTTTCCGGGGGACTCTGGCTCCAGGATTCCCCGCCCCCTTATTGGGTCCTCTTCTCAGAAGATTCCACCTGTGTTCTTTCCCGTCTGTGGCTGGAACTCAGGTGGTGAGTCACACGGGCCCGTGCCGGATCTGGGGGACTCCATCAGCACTCCTCACCCTCTCCTGGGATTTTTGGGGTTTGGTTTGTAATATGGTTTGCATTTGGGTTTCTTCTTACAGCATAGCCCAGCACAGTCAGTTAGCAGTGCGTTTTGCCTCGCTAGCCTGTACGAACGCCCGTTCCCCTAAGGTGTGGACGTATGATAGTAACAGGAACGGTCACAGCTGACACCTGACACGGCGCTCTCAGGGGCCGGGTGCTCTGGTGACCTTCGTGCTGTGAAAACTCATGTGATCTTCATGACAACCCTACGCAGTGGGGACTCTTACTATCCCTGATTTACAGGTGAGAAGACCAAGGCCCAGAGAGTAGTCACTGCCCCAAGGTCCTGCAGCCAGGAAGGGACAGCCTGGTCCCAGACTTGTCGGCATAATCATCGCCCTTAGCTCAGACAGCGTACTCCGATGGTCTCACTCTGATTTATTATGGAAGGAGTGTTGTGTGACCTCCTAGATGAATTCACTGGAGGGTCTCGACCCATGGGGTGAAAACCCTAGTGTCCTGCTTCCCACTGCCTCCCCCAGACCCCTGGCTTCCTTGGTTGCCCATGTGCCACTGGCAGGCGTGGCCTCTCTCTGGGCTGCATCCCATCACCTCTACATTGGAAGTAGTCATGATGGCCCACCACCCATTGTCATGTGGGTCCCCTGAAGTGAGCTTTTGCTCCCAGACTACAGTCCTCCTTCACCTCAGTTATAAACCCGAGCCGTTGTGAAAAATAGTCTGGTAAGTTTGGGCAACTCATTTGGTGGCAAAATCTGATCTGAACTGATAGGCCGTTGATGGTCTTGTTTGCCCCCACGTAGTGCGACTAGAAGTTTCACTGCAGAAACGGGAGTGTGTGTGGTTACCAGGTGCCACCCGGACTTGCTGGAGGTGTCCTGTAACATACAGCACGCGGGTGCACTGTGTCACCTTTCTAAAATCCGAAGAGTTCCCAATTCCCAAACACGCGCAGCCCCTGTGGCTTCACGTGGGGATCACAAGCCTATGTTATCATTTCATTGATTCGAGTCGTAGTTACTGCCTGTGAATACTCCCAGCTGAAAATACCACTTTTTAAAAGCAGCTTTTTATTTTGAGAACGTTGTAGCTTCACACGCAGCCGTAAGAGGTAATACAGAGATCCCACTCTCCCAGCTCTCCCCAGTGACGTATCTGGCATCACTATCAGAATCTGGGCACTGACACGGATACAACCCAGATCCCGCTTTTTTCTTTTTCTTGCGGTACGCGGGCCTCTCACTGTCGTGGCCTCTCCCGTTGCGGAGCACAGGCTCCGGACGCGCAGGCTCAGCTGCCATAGCTTATGGGCCCAGCCACTCCGCGGCATGTGGGATCCTCCCGGACCGGGGCACGGACCTGTGTCCCCTGCATCGGCAGGCGGACTCTCAACCACTGCGCCACCAGGGAAGCCCCCAGATCCCACTTTTTAAAGAAAAGTCCAGCATTCGCTTCTGACCCAACAGGCCTTGGGACCCACTAGGCCCCTCCAACCTGGAGCAAACGACCTTCCCCAGGAGCGGGAGCCTGGCAGGGTCACTTCCCTTTCCCAGCCAGGCAGCCAGTTATAGTAGCAGTCGCAGCAGCCCCAGGCCCTGGCACAGGCACTCGCTCGCTGCTGGGCCCTGTGATGGGCCTGCTGTTAAATTCTCACAGCCACCCTCCACCTCTCCAGCCTCCCTCGCTTTCTAGAAGCTGAGGGAGGCTGGAGAGGTAGGGCTGCCTGCCCTGGAAGGCCTGGATGCAGACCCTGGAGGCCTGGCCCCAGAGCCTGCACTCATGACCACGACGGTGTCTCCCTGGAGGCCGCGCAGGGCACCGTGGGGACAGTGGCAGCGGTAGGGAGGGGAGCACATTCCAGCGTGCTGGGGGAGCAGGATCTCAAGCAGCGAGAGAGCTGAATCCTGGCTTCTCGGGTCAGTGACCTCACCTCTCTGGGCCTCAGTTTCCTAATCTGTCAAGTGGAGATGTGATAACATCCCATAGAGCTGCTCTAGGATACAGTGAGCAAGGTAATTGCTCACAACATCAGCCGCGTGGTGAGCGTTCGAACACTTAGCTGTGTCCCGGTGCCGCTGCTGCTGTCGCTGCTCCCACCCCTCTGTTCCCGGGGTCGTCGGCGTTTGCCTGCATCCCGCACCCCAGCCTCTGAGCTGTCTGCGAACAGGGTAGTGGCTCAGAGGGAATGCTTAGTGGGGCATCCATCCACTCCGGGCATTCGTTCACAGCTGGGACTCGGCCTCAGCCCTGCCCTCGTGGCCATGGCCGCCTTGCAGTGGGGAGGCAGACCCATCTCCAGCAGTGCTCCGGGCTGGGGCGGGCCGGGGGAGCCCAGGGCCCTGTGTGAGCCCAGAGGGGGTGCCTGACCCAGCCTGGGGGAGAGGGGAAAGGGGAGCTGAGACCTGGAGGAGGAGGAGGGGCTAGAAAGTCGCTGGAGGTAGAAATGAGGTGCTCTGGGCCGGGGGCAGCCTGTACGAGGCCTGGAGTTGAGAAGGAGCTGGTGCACTTGGGGACTTGGGAGTTTGGTCTGGCTGGTAGTGCTGGGCAAACAGAGAACGTGGAGGGGTGGGCGGGCCTCTGTGGGCCAGGCCCAGTGGTGGTTTGGACTTCGTCCTGCGGTGTGGACTCGTAAGGTCTCCTTGGTGGGGAGGACTCCAGGGAAGGTCTGGTGCTGCCTTTCTCCCAAGCCTCACACCGCACCCCTACCCCGGGTGGAGCTGCCTGGCAGGGTGCCCTAGCCTGAGCCTGCCCCGAACCAGCTTCCTGCCCCCGCTCCTGGCCTGCACACCCATTCTCAGGGGCGTGAGCCACACTGACCCTCAGGGGTTATTAGCAGATGCCTTTTCCCAGGCTTCTGACTCACTCTGCCAGGCTTTCCGCCGGGGGGCATCCCTGCCCTTGAGGGCCAGCCCTGGCACACCCCTTTCGGGCCCCCCGGCACAGGAGCTGTGGGAGTCCGCTCCTGGGGGGGCCAACAGGGTGCGCAGGTCAGGCAGGGTCCACTAATAGTTACAGGAACAGTTACAGATAACTAAACTGAGGCTCAGAGGGGTGAATTCACTTGCCCAGGGTCACCCAGCAAGTAAGTAGCAGAGCTGGGATCTGAATGCAGCCCTGCCTGCCTCTCAGCTTGGAGGATCAGAGCTTTTAGGAAGCAGGGTAGAAGGTAAGGAGAGCGGAGAGGACAGGCTCCTTTTCCTGAGAGCTAAGTGTGTCCCAAAGCCGTATGCCTGCCGCTTCCTCCATACGATCTCATTTAATGAATGCAGCAGCCCACGAGAGAGGGCATTGAAGAGCAGCCTACGCTAATGTGGACTGGACTCCCGCCTGGCACCGCTGCACACACTTCACAAGTGTTCACTTGTTTAGTCCTCCCAGCCCCCTAGGGTAGAAACACTGTCACCTCTACCTTACACGGGAGGAAACTGAGGGAACTCACTTGTCCTGGGTCTCCCCAGAGCCCAAGGTTGAACAAGGGCCACGTCACCACGAGGTGCCCGCTGCTGCCCACAGAGCCTAGGCTGCATGCCAGGCCCTGTGTATCACCCCCAACAGCCCTGGCAGGTGGAGCCTGTCATCTCCCCCATCTTGCAGATGAGAAAACTTAGGCTCAGCGAGTCCGGGTTATCCAGCAAGTCATTGCCTCTTCAGATGAGTCTGGGCTGTAAATTATGACTTTGGATCCGGCCCACCATTTCCTGTCAATCCCACCCTCCTTGGTATTGACTGTAACGGTATCAGTAAAGTGCACCTCAGCCCGCTCTGATTCCAGTGAGGAAGCTGAAGTGGGGCCAGCTTTATTCTGATGATGGTCAGAGCTAAGATTGATTAAGAGCATCTGCGTGGGTTAGCACGTTTACCCACCCGGCAGCCCTGTGTGGGCAGCTCTGTCAGGCCCAGTTTGGGGATGCAGAAGCTGAGGCCTAAAGGTGAAGCGAGCCCAGGCTTGCACCCCTAGTGCACCCAGCACGGGTGCTCTGCTCAGCAGGCGTGAAGCCCCGGGCCAGGCAGGCCGCGGGCAGCCGCGGCGTCCCCGCCTCCCTATGGCCCCGACCCCGGCCTGGGTGTTGATGCCTCTTCCCTTCCCTCCCCTCTCACCCACCCACGCACCCAGGTGGTGAAGGTGAAGCCCCACGACAAGGATGCCAAGATGAAATACCAGGAATGCAACAAGATCGTGAAGCAGAAGGCCTTCGAGCGGGCCATCGCAGGTGACGAGCACAAGCGCTCCGTCGTGGACTCACTCGACATCGAGAGCATGAGTGAGTCAGGCCTGGGTGCCCCGCTGTGCCCGGCCCAGAGCATTCCTCGTCTTTGCCTGAGCCCTCCATTCCCAGTGCATGCTGGGGCGCAGGGGGGATGGGGCTCAGTGGTGCCTCTGGTGCCCGTCCCCACACGCTGTTGCTCCTTCGCCTGCGCTTCTGGGGACTCCACAGTCCAGAGCTGGGTCTGGAGGTTCCGGATTCGGGCGAGCTTCCCTGCTGTACCACCCACCCTGCCGTCCACAGTTGCATTCACCCGTCACGGGCCTCCTGTGTCTGGTTTGTCCGTAGGTCCTCTGGGCACTCAGCTGAGTCTGTCATTCATTCCACAGATGGTTATTGGGCACCTAATAGGTGCCCCTGTTGTAGGCACTGGGGATACAGCTGAGAACAAAACAGTCCCTGCCCTCCTGGAGCTGGTGTCCTAGTGGGGAGAGAGGATTGACTAGTCAGTTAACGGTGCTAAGTGCTGTCAAGTCCAGTCGAGGAGAGGGCCTTTGAGCTGACCTGAACGGAAGGAGCGGGCCATGAGAGGACCCGGCCGGGGAGTGGCATCTTCTCTCACTCCATCCCCCTCTCAACCTGTGTGTCCAGCGCCGTCTGCCCCGTGCCTGGGAGCCAGGCCCCACTTCCCACCCTCACGGTGGCCACGGCCACTGACTCTCGTCCCCCCATTCACACGCCAGCCATCGAGGATGAGTACAGCGGGCCCAAGCTGGAGGACGGCGAAGTGACAATCACTTTCATGAAAGAGCTCATGCAGTGGTACAAGGACCAGAAGAAACTGCATCGGAAGTGCGCCTACCAGGTAACGCCCCTGTCGAGGGCTGAACGCGCCTGGGACCCCAGGATAGCATCACAGCCGGGCCTCAGCCCCATCACGGGGCGCGAGAGAAGGGCGGTACCGGCAGTGAACACTTGCTGAGCCCGTGGTGTGCCTGGCACCCTGCAAATGAATTCTTTATTTCTAGCATTTCCATTGGGTTATTTTTTTCAATAGCTTTCATCTCTCTGCCCCATATGTTCATGCATGTCATTTACCTTTTCTGCTAGATCCTTTAACACATTTTTTTCATAGTTATTTTAAAGTCTCTGTCTGGATGTTCCACCATCTCTGGGTCTGCTTCCGTTGTGTGCTCTTTGCGTCTTATAATTTTTTATTGTATGCCAGACATCTTGTGTAAAAGAGTAGTAGCGACTGAGACAAAACTTTCCTTCAGGAAACGGCAGGACCTGATTCTGTCGGGCTGCTATTGTGAGGGTCTCTGTCCATCTCATCTGCAGTTTAGGGGCAGGTCTTATTGGACTTAGTTCACCGCCGGTGTCAGGTGTCTTCAGAGTGGAATCAGGACTCTCCCGTCAGCAGGGCTTGGGATCTTAGCCCTGGCAAAATCCCAGGGATGTCTTTATGCTGTAAAGTCTCCAGCTTTTGAAACTGGAGGAAAGCGCTCTGATTTTCAGCCCTGCTGCCAAGATGGGGTGGCTGGGGAGTTCTCTGCCTTCCAGTCTCACCCCCACTTTTGTGCCTCAGATGGCCTCTCTCCACCACGCCGCCTTGCGCCTCGCCTTCTGGGTGGCTGTGGGAGAGAATCTGAGGGCGAGGGTGGAGGCCTGCGGCGGGGCCCCTCAGGGCTCTGTAATGCCAGCCCACGCAGGCACGAGGGTTCTGCTGGCTTTCCCTCAGCCTTGAAGGGTCTTGCCCTCCTGGTGCGCTGCCAGGAGGGATGCAGTCACGGTCCCTTTCTCCCAGGGAAGGGTTTCTCACCGTTACTGCCTGCAGTTTGATTAATTTAGGTTTCTTTGTGTCCTTGCTCTCAGATGTTTCAGGGGTTTTTTTGTTTGTTCCTTTGTTTTTGTTTTTTTTTTGGCTTGTTCTCGTCATTAGGGCAAGAATGACAGTCTTGCACAAATCTTTACATTCTGACCTGAAGTGGACATCTCCTACTTTTTTTTTTTTTTTTTTTTTTTTTCCAGGCCCTGCTGTGCAGCTTGTGGGATTCTTAATTCCCCAACCAGGGATTGAACCCAGGCCCCGGCAGTGAAAGTGCCAAGTCCTAACCACTGGACCACCAAGGAATTCCCTCCTCTTCTCTTTAACACTCTGTTTTCCCAGCTTTGTATTTAGAAAATTGTCAAGCCTCCAGAAGAGTCAAAAGAACAGTGCGGTTAACATCATACCCCTTTCACCTAGGTTCACCGTTAACATTCTGACGCATTCACTTCGTCTTTCTATGTATATGGGTGTGTATATACACATACACTTTTTTCTTTTTCCTGAACCATTTGAGAATAAGTTGCATCATGATCTGTAAGCCCTAAAAACAGGACATTCTCCTACGTGACTATGATTTAGTCATCCCACCTTAGTAATTTAGCACCAGTACAATAATACTGACTAATGCAAACAGTCCACAGGCTGTCCATAAGATTTGCAAACACTGTCAGGTGTACATGACATTGTCAAGGTCATCTTCAATCTGAAAGAACTAATACTCTGTGTTTCTAGACAAATATTTTAATTTTCCCCAGTTTTTCCCCCCAGACATTCTTTTTAGCTGTTTTTTTTTTTAAAAAAAAAAAAATCCAAAATCCGGGAAATTCCCTGGCAGTCCAGTGGTTAGGACTCTGTGCTTTCACTGCCGAGGACCTGTGTTCAATCCCTGGTTGGGGAGCTAAGAATCCCACAAGCTGTGCGACGTGGCCGAAAATAATAATAATAAAATATAAAATAAAATCCAGAATCCACTGAAGGATCAGTTACTGCATATGACCTGCCTTTTTAACCTTTTTTTTCACCTAGAGCAGTCTCAAGCCTTTTTGGGAGATTTTCGTGACATTGACATTTAGACGTTTCCAAGCCAGTTGTTTTATAAAATGTTCCACATCTGGCTTCATCCTGTGTGTTTCTTCATGATGCTGATCGTTTTTGTTTTGTTTTTTTTTAACATCTTTATTGGAGTGTCATTGCTTTACAATGGTGTGTTAGTTTCTGCTTTATAACAAAGTGAATCAGCTATACGTATACATATATGCCCATATCTCCTCCCTCTTGCGTCTCCCTCCCACCCTCCCTATCCCACCCCTCTAGGTGGTCACAAAGCACCGAGCTGATCTCCCTGTGCTATGCGGCTGCTTCCTACTAGCTATCTATTTTACATTTGGTAGTGTATATATGTCCATGCCACTCTCTCACTTCGTCCCAGCTTACCCTTCCCCCTCCCTGTGTCCTCAGGTCCCTTCTCTATGTCTGCATCTTTATTCCTGTCCTGCCCGTAGGTTCTTCAGAACCAGTTTTTTTTTTTTAGATTCCATATATATGTGTTAGCATACGGTATTTATTTTTCTCTTTCTGACTTACTTCACTCTGTATGACAGTCTCTAGGTCCATCCATGCTGATTGTTTTAAGAGAAACCAAGAATCTAGGTTTTCCCATGAAATAATCCTGATGTTTAAATACCACATGGGACACTCGGGTCACAGCTTGGGGGCCGCCTCTGTTCCCGGCCAGCACCCGCGCAGCCAGGCCTCTCCTGCCCCTTCCTCTCCTCTCCCCTCCCCGCCTCTCCCTCACCCTCAGCCCAGCAGCGTCTCCTGGCCAGTACAGTCTCTCTGGGGCTGGGGTGGGCAGCAGGCCCTCCAGCTGGCCCCACTCACAGCCTGCCCTGCCTTCCAGATTCTGGTACAGGTCAAAGAGGTCCTCTCCAAGCTGAGCACACTCGTGGAGACCACGCTCAAAGAGGTGCGCGCTGGGGGCAGTGTGCGGGCAGGCGGGCCGGGGCGGGTGGCTCCCTGGCTGGGGAGGGGCCACGGAGCTCAGAAACTCACAGACCCACCGGGCTTGGTCTGCCTTCTCTCTCCCTGACGTCTGCCCTCCTCCCCCACCCTGTCTCTCTCCTCCTGGCTGTCTCTCTCCTCCCCTCTTCATTTCTGTGCCTTACGCCTGTGTATTTTGCACGGTTCTTCTCGGTCTGCTGTGACCTCTCCCCCCTCCCCTCGCTCCTCCCCCCTCCCCACATCTCTCTCTGGGCCCCTCCCTCTCCGGTGGCCTCTTTTCTTCCAGACAGAGAAGATTACAGTGTGCGGGGACACCCACGGCCAGTTCTATGACCTCCTCAACATATTTGAGCTCAACGGTTTACCCTCGGACACCAACCCCTACGTATCCTTCCTCGGAAGGGCAGGCCCCTCCCCTGCCCCGCCTCCTGGGTATGGGGTGCAGGAGGGAGAGGAACCCCTGCCTGGGAAACAGGCGTGAGCCTGAGGAGGGAGAGGCCTGAGTGCTTGCTCTGGCACTGAGCGGGGGTGGAGCGGCTGGCGGCCTTGCGCTCCGGGCTCTAGGGCCAGACTGGTCAGGGCCAGTCCCCGCCTGCTGTGTGACCTGGGCAGGTGGCCAGTGTGTCCGAGCCCCAGCTTCTCCCCGGCTTGAAAGAGGGCTGGATGTGTGTGGTACAAGAGCACATACGTGGGGCGCCTGGCCCTGCCCACACCTGGCTTCCCTCTTGGTTGTGCCGTTTTCCAGCTATGGCTGTGGCAGGTCACTTCACCTCGCAGTTCCTCGGGTTCCTCGTTTGTAAGATGGGGAGAAGAGATAGTGGTAAAGTGGGCTTCCCTCATCGGGCTACTGAGGGGAATAGTGTGTTAACACCTGTGACGTGCTCAGTGGCCCACTGTCCATGCTGAATAAGTATTTGCTCATGTTATAACTGCCTGATGAATGGCCACTGGGTGGGGCTACCAGGCCTGTGTCCCATTTGCCCTGTGGCTTTGGGCCTATACTGGGGGGAGAGCTGAAGCCGGCTGACCACCTGGGGTCTCCCCCTCTGCCATCAGTTTCCCTGAGGAGCAGATGAGGTTGGAGATCTTAGTACCATCCCGAGGCTCAGAGAGGCCAAGCTGCTGGGCCAGACCTACACAGTGAGGAGAGACGAAAGGCCAGATGCCCCAAGCCCTGCTGGCGTTCTCGACCCCGGGGCAGTGCCGACAGGAGCCGGGGTGTGGAGGGGCTGAGGAGGGAGCAGTCCCCCCCCCTTGTTTTCCTTAGCAGGGAAGATATTTAATGGCGACTTCGTGGACCGCGGCTCCTTCTCTGTAGAAGTGATCCTCACCCTTTTCGGCTTTAAGCTCCTGTACCCTGATCACTTTCACCTACTTCGAGGTGAGCTGGAAGGCAGCAGGGTCTGGGGTCAGTGTGGGGACCTGGGCAGAGCCCTCGCTTTTTCCTCTGTGAGCCTCCCATTTCTTACCTGAGGAGTGGGGATACCGGTCGCAGGTGTGTTTGTTTTGTGTCTTCACTGAGATCATGCACGGGCCTGCCCTGTAAGGCCGAGCAGGTTGTGCACTGTGCAGCGGCATCACGTTACTGGAGCTCTGTGGGCCCTGGCGAGGGCTTGGTCGTGGGAGGGCTCTGAGCAGAGGAGGGCCAGGGGCTCCCTCTGGTGCTAAGAGGACCCCTTGGGCCTCCGTGTGGGGAGCAAACCAAGGGCTGAGAGTGGGGGGAGCAGGGAGGCTGGTGGGGGCCGGACCCGGGTGGGAACAGTGGCTGGATTGGGGCGCACGTTTCAAAGTAGAACCCAGAGTGTTTGCCAGTGGGCTGGATGAGGGTGTGAGAGAGAGAAGGGGTCAAAGGGGGTACTCCGAGGTTTTGACTGGAGCATCTGGAGGGCTGTGGCTGCCACTGACAGATGAGGGGACAGGAAGAGCAGGGTGTAGGCTGGAAGATGGGGAGCTTGGCTCTGGACGTGGCTGTGAGACTGAGAGATGTCTGGGGGCACCCGGGGGGCTGTAAAGTGTGGGTTCCTCAGCGTACATGTGGTATTGGGCAGGATGAGCTCACCAGGGAGTGAGGGCCGCCGGCGGAGGACCTGCCCGCTGAGAGGTGGGGCGGTGAGCGGAAGGTGCAGCCTGGAGAGGGGGAGAACCAGGAGGAAGTGAGGGCAGCGGGCTGGGTTGGGGGCTCCTGGGGGCACGAGTGCTGACACCGGGCAGGTTCACAGCCAGGTTCGGGGGGTTCTTGCAGCAGGACCTGGCGTGTGGCAGATGCTCCATGAGCGCCTGCTGCAGCCGTGGGGGCCTGGCAGCTTCCTTGTCTCCCCCAAGCCCCGGGAGGGAGGAATGAGGTTGCGGGTGGGAAGATAAAAGCACGGCGTGGGGCTGGCCCACAGCAGGCATTCTGCAGGGGGCCTCTTCTTTGTCAATACCTCCCCCTCCTTGGTACTTCCTGCCCAAAACGTACGGCAAGTCCTTCAAGAAGGAGCCCAAGGCTCACAGGGGCAAGGGACAGGCCTCTGGTCACTTGGGATCGGGACCAGGGCTGAACCCAGGCCTCACCCACTCCGTGATGATCAGTGCAGGCCTGGGCCTTGTGGCCATGTGCCTTCTCAGCCCGTTTGCCCCTCTAGAAAGGGGCTGGGTTTCTGGGAGGGACCAGTGAGCTGCTGTGTGGATGCCATTGGCTTGGGGCCACCAGGCTGTCCTCAGCCTTGGCCGGGGTCTGAGCCAGAGGGCACCCAGCGGTGCTGAGGTTTCTCTTTGTCCTGCTGTCGGCCAGGCAACCATGAGACGGACAACATGAACCAGATCTACGGCTTTGAGGGTGAGGTGAAGGCCAAGTACACAGCCCAGATGTATGAGCTCTTCAGCGAGGTGTTCGAGTGGCTCCCGCTGGCCCAGTGTATCAATGGCAAAGTGCTGGTGAGGCAGGCCCGCCCCCGCCGCCGCTATGAGGTGCAGTGAGTCAGAGGGTTGAGGTGTGGCTGGCCCCTGCCCTCACGCTGCTGTTCCCACCTGAACCCCAGATCATGCACGGGGGCTTGTTCAGTGAAGACGGCGTCACCCTGGACGACATCAGGAAGATCGAGCGGAGTCGGCAGCCCCCAGATTCAGGTGACTGGGGAAGGCTGGGGACAGCCCCTCCCTCCTGGGGCTCGGGGGCTCCAGCCCTGCCCCAATGGGCTTTGCGCCCTCGGCAAGAGACAGCAAGGCTGAGCCTCAGTTTCCTGACCTGTAACTTGGGTCAGCGCACCTCCCTCGTGAGGCAGTGCTGGCCGGGGAGCATGAGTGTCCGCAGCACACAGCGGTCATTTATTTCTTCATCTGTGAGCTCACCTGCTGCCCCTGCAGTGATGTGATGGGGACACACAGCAGAGTGTTAACCACACACAGCTGTGGGGAGAGGGTGTGTGTGGAGTGGTGAGGTAGCGGGCCGTGGGAGGGCCTCCTGGGGGCACCACGCGAACACTGACAGGGCAGGAGGAGGAGGTGCCTTCTTGCAGGAGTGCAGCCGGGCAAGCGCGGGGCGTGGAGGGGCTGGTGAGGCCAGACCCTGTCCGGCCTCACAGGTCCGGGTGAAGAGCTTGGTCTTTGTTCCTAGGGCAGTGGGAGCCACAGAGGCTTGAGCAACAGAGGGACCTGGTCAGAACTGCAGTGTTAAAAGCTCCCTCCAGGGACTTCCCTGGCCCCAGGGCGGTCCAGTGGTTGGGACTCCGCGCTCCACTGTAGGGGGCTCGGGTTGCATCCCTGGTGGGGGAACTATGATCCTGCATGCTGCGTGGTGCGGCTAAAAAAAAAAAACAACAAAGAAACGCTCCCTCCAGCTTTGGGGCCCTAATGGATTGAATGGGGTCTGGTCCTGGGGGAAGGTCAGCGGGGAGGCGAGCAGCGGCTCAGAGTCCTGTCTCACGTGCCCCATGCCCGCCCTGCGGCAGACGGCCCCTCCCCTGCCCTCCGTCAGGCCCCGACGCTCCCCTCTGCTCCCTTCCAGGTCCCATGTGCGACCTGCTCTGGTCGGACCCGCAGCCGCAGGTCAGTCTGCCCGGGGCCGTGGCCAGCAGGTGCGGGCTGTGGGCAGAGCGGGCGGGTTGGAGCAGCAGGCACCCTGAGCTCCCTGTCTCCCCAGAACGGGCGCTCGGTCAGCAAGCGGGGTGTGAGTTGCCAGTTTGGGCCCGACGTCACCAAGGCCTTCCTGGAGGAGAACAACCTGGACTACATCATCCGTAGCCACGAGGTCAAGGCCGAGGGCTATGAGGTGGCGCACGGCGGGCGCTGCGTCACCGTCTTCTCTGCCCCCAACTACTGGTACGTCCCCACCTGCCCCACCCATCTGGTGGTTTTCTTTTTTTAACTTTCTGTGATAGAAAATTCCCAGGATACGTAAGAGTAGATAAAATAGTATGATGAACGCCCACGTACCTGTCACCCAGGTTCAACAGTTACCAGCTCTCACCACCCCTACCGTGGGCTATTGTAAAGCAAACCCCGGGCATTCTCGCTTCTACCCGTTGTTGCCCTAGTATATTTCTGAAAGAAGGAGGTCTTCTTTTCTGTGTATAATTGTGATACCACTGTCACACCTTCTAAAGAGGTCACCTGAACCCAGCCAGAGTTCCATTTCCCCACGTCTCTCATCAACGTCTCATTTTAGTCGATTTCTTCCAAGCAGGACCCAAACAAGGGCCACGTTTTCAGTCTCCTGATCTTCGAGTTGCCTGTTCTTCTTGCCCTCCCCCTTGCTGGTTTTTGGTTGAAGAAACCAGAGTCTCTTGTGCTCTGGCCGTTCCATCCCCAGGTGGCCGGACACCACGTTCCTCTGTCCCCTGTGTTTCCTGTTGACTAGAGCCAGGGCATGGTCAGCCTGGAGACCAGGTTTTGGCAAGAGTCCTGCCTCTGCGGGGCTGCCCGTGCCCTCTGCCCATCCTGTCAGGAAGGCCCTCTGCCGGCCCTGCTCCCTGGGCCCTCTCCTCCCCGCCCCCGGCTCCCACGTGGCCCTCTTTCCCCCTCATCCCCACGCCTCCTGCCTCGGCCCCCTGGGCCCCTCTTCACCTGGATTCCTCTCTCTTGCCTGGTGAGCCTCTGTCCGTCCGTGTCCTTGACTCTGTCCAGGGCTCTTCTCCCTCCCTCTCCCCGCCCCGCCTCCTCCTTGATGCCCCAGGCCCACCCAGCCTCTGATGGACCACACCGTCCCTTCTGCCCTTGTCCCCGCAGCGACCAGATGGGGAACAAAGCTGCCTACATCCACCTCCGGGGCTCTGACCTGCGGCCCCAGTTCCACCAGTTCACAGCAGTGGTGAGTCACCCCCTTGGGTCCCCTGCTCTCCCTGGCCTGGGCCCCGGGGGCAAGAGGCTCTTATGAGTGCATAACGGCTCTCAGGGGTAGGGCTGGCTTCTGCGTCTGGTGCTCCGCGTGCCGGCTCGTTTCTGTCTGTGTCTGACCTGTGTTCCTCTGGTTTCTCAGCCTCACCCCGATGTCAAGCCCATGGCCTATGCCAGCACGCTGTTGCAGCTGGGAATGATGTGAGGCCCACGCGGCAGGGGCCCTGCTCCCCGTCCGACCCCGCGCCCAGCCCAGGCAACGTTGGAACCCCCTTTTACTTTGTAAAGTTTGTATTTATTCCCCTTTAGGTTTGCAGAGGGGGTGGGGGGCTGGCCAGATGGTCTGCTCCCTGGACAAAGAAGAAGGAGGTGGAGAGGCGGAGGGTGGGGCACCGAGCCGGCATTCTGGAGGGAGGCCAGCACTGCTGGGGGGGGCGGGGCCCAGAGGCTTCCCCGCCCCCTTGCTTGCGTGGCCCCTCCCCTGCTAAAGCAATAGGTCCCCGCCATGGGAAGACCCCTGGAAGGAGGGTCATCAGGGAGGCCTCACCTGCACCTCACCCGCTCCTGGCAGCCCCAGGGCAGGGCTAGGCTGGGGCTCACCCCCTTCCCGGCTCTTTTATGTCTGTAATTAATTATGTTAAAATAAAGTCATTATTGTAAGTCAGCTTGTCTCCGATGGTGGAGCCTCGGGAGCTGCTGGGATGGGGGTGACCGCTTCATGAAGTCCCGTCCCCTCATCTCTCATCTCCCTGGGGCACCCTGGAGCTGGACAGGCCGGTCTTGGGGCCAGCCAGCCAAGCAGCCCCTTTGCCCATCATAGTGGGCTCCTGAGGGAGAGTTCTGCTGCCTGGGACAGAGAACCCCCAACAATGGCTCACGTGCAGGTGGGGAGACCAGGGCAGAGCAGAAGCTCCTCCTTCCCTCTGCCGATCCCCGTCAGCAAGTGTTCACTGAGGCTGCTCACAGCCCAGCGGGGCAGAGCCCTCTTGGGCAGGCCAGCCTCGGTCCTTACATCACGCAAGGAAGCAGACGTCTCCACCCACCGTGGAAGACTGGAGGTATTTTCTACCACTTCCCCTTTTATTCTCCATCAGAGGTCACTGCTGAACCCCATTCAGGCTGCTCTCCCTGGCTTGGGCCACTGGAGAGATGTCTGTTTTTAAGTCTGAGCTCTTTTGGATCCACCTTTTCCAGATGACAGCAGATGGAGGGTGGAGTCCGGTGAGTACCTTGACCCCTCAGGTGCCGCCGCCCCGGCCCCCCCCCCCCCCCCCCCCCCCCCCACCGACCCGGGGGACAGAAATGAGGTGATCGCAGTCCTAATTCTGTTTTGGCATTCAGAGAGGTCCTGCGGGTAGGTCCTCTTCTCCACGGCAAGTCGGTGTTGCAGTGGATGTGAATGAACCACCTTCCGGGGGTATGCACTGGGCTGTCCTGAGGAAAATAGGCACGAGTCCCAGTGTGCCAGTTGCATTTACTTCCCGTGGGAAACAAGTGTTCTGAGGAGTCCTTCAGACCTCCAGGGGGAATTCCAGCGGGCGAGGCGCCCGGCGTCCGGGTGTTGTGATCACTCCTGCTGGTAACCCAGGAGTTCAGGAGTCCCCAGGCCCACCCTCATGTTCAGTCATTTGCTAGAAGAACTCGCAGAACCCAGAAAAGCTGTTATACGCACCGTTAGTTTATCACAGCAAGGGAAAAAAAAATCAGCAAAGAGAAGAGGCACACAGGGTGGAGCCCAGGAGAGATCAGCCGCGGGTTTCCGGTTGTCTCTGCCAGTGAAGTCACACGGATGGCGCTGCTTTCTCCCTGCAACCATGTGACAACACGCACAGGGAAGGTCACCTGAGCCTTGGTTTTCAGGGTCTTTACTGGGCTTGGTCACGTTGGCCACCCATCCCACATGGCTGACCTTAGTCTCCAGAGAGACTAGCCGATGCCGTGTGGCCCAGGGTCCCCAGCATAAATCTCGGGTACGTATAGGCCACCTGGATAAAAAAAGACCCTTGCCTGGGAGGATGTTCCCAGGGCTTAGAGCCCCGCCTTGGCCAGACCTTTCTTTGGGCGAGATGAATCCTTTACTGCATAGCAAACCCTAAAACTCACTTTAAAAACACACACACACACACACACACACACACACACACACACACACACACACCTCCCCCCACCCCCGTCTTTCTCTGTTTCATGGGTTGACAGGGCGGCCGTGCAGTTCTCACTTGAAGTCTCAGGCATTTGTGGTCGGTCAGGTGGCCTCTGGGCCTGGACTCACCTGAAGACTGGCCTGGCTGGACGTCCAGGATGGCTCGCTCCCACACCTGGCGGCTGGGGCAGGCTGCTGGCTGGGAACTGTGGCTGGAGTGCCCACACTGGCCTTCCCTGTGGCCTGGGCTTCTCACAGCATGGCAGCCGGGGCCCACCAGGGAGCATCCTGGATGCCCAGAGAGGAGCCGCAGGACCTCACGACCTGGTCTCGGAAGTCCCGATGCATCCCCTCCCCCACATCGTGTCCATCGACCACGCCATCTAGACAGACCCAGATTCAAGGGGCTGGGGAAATAGATGGGAGACACTGTGCCAGTCCCCTCCCCGGAACACTGCCTGCTACGCGAGGCCTCACCAAGACCCATGTTGACAGCACTTTCAGAGGAAGTTTTTTAATAATTTACTTAAATTTCTGATTAAAAGTAAATTTATTGGTTGGTCTCAAGTTGCTTAGAATTAACTTTAAGCCCAGAGATGCAATTATTCCTATAGAAAGAGGCGCATAGCTAGCATTTAATTTGTCAGCTGTTCGGTTTGGCTTTTTATTTTAAGGATGACTCGATTCCAGACTGCATGCTGCTGGCAGTCCTCTTAAAATACTGACGGTTTCTTTTTTTCTTTTTTAACTTTGTATTTGGAAACAACTTTAAAGGTAAAAAGTTGCAAAAAAGGTCCGAAGAACACCCCTGTGTACCGTTTACCTGGACTCACCTATTACAGAACATTTTGTTCCATTTGCTTGCACTGGTGTGTGTGTGTCTCTGTATGTATCACACACACACTTTTTTCCTGAGTCGAGAGTAAATTGCGTGGCATACCTCATGATCCTTTATCCTTATGCACTTCAGTGTGTTTTTCCTAAGATTAAGGGTGCTTTCACATAGTCACACTACAGTTATCCACTAGTAAATTTAACATGGCTGTGCTATTTGTATTTATCCTACTAACTGTATTCCAGTTGTATCTGTTGACCCGATCAATAATGCCCTGGGTTACATTTAGTTCTCCTGTCTCTTTGGTCTCTAATCGGAAACATTTCCTCAGCCTCTTTATCTTTTATGATATTGACATTTGTGAAGAAGACAATCCTCCCCATCCTCTTTGTTTAAAGAATGTTTATTTGGGGTCCGTCTGATGTTTCTGCCTGATTAGACTCTGGTTGTGGATCTCCAGCCAGAACAGTACATAGTGAGGTACTAAAAGGCCCTGTATTTGTCATGTGCGTTGCAAATAATTTTCTCCCCCCGCCGCCTTTTTTTTAATACTAGTATTGTGGTAAAAAAAAAAAAAAATCACATCACGTAAAATTTACTCTGTCCCAACCTGTCTTTTATCTTTAGGCTTTGCTTGTGGTGGTTTTGCCATGTAAAAGTTTACTTTTTTATTTTTTTATTTTTCACCGCGCAGCTTGTGGGATCTTAGTTCCCCAACCAGGGATTGAACCCAGGCCCCCGGCAGTAAAAGTGACAAGCCCTAACCACTGGACCACCAGGGAATTCCCTATTTTTAAGAAATCAAAGGTATTGGTTTTTCTTTGATTGCTTCTGGCTTGTGAGTCAGAGTTAGAACGCCTTTCCCTCCACCCAGATTTCAGGGAAATTCCCTCAGGTTTCCTTCTGGTGTTTGCACGAAGAGGGTGAGGAAACTGAGGCCACTTGCCCGGAGCACACAGAATAAGCAAGGAGTCAGGATTTGGACCCCCAGGTCTGCCTACATCCAGAGTTAATATGACCGCAGGGCTAGAGGCCCAAAGAATGAGGGAGCCCGCTTGAGGGATTGGAGAATGAACATGGGCAGAAGCAATTAAAGCCTGAGAGTGTCGGGAAGGCTGGGGCGAGCGCCCATCTCGGGATGACTAAAGGGGCAGCCTCAGGGGGCCTCATGCTTTGCAGCCTGTACTTTAAAAACAAACAGTCACGGGGACATTGCAACCGTCCCATGTTCGTGGTGGGAATGGAAACTGCCACTGCCGCTGTGGCACACCGTTTAGTAGTTCCTCAAGAGGTTAAACAGAATTACCATTCCCAGGTACAGTCCTGACACACAGCAATTCCACCCCTAGGTATATGCCTAAAGGAAGTGAAAACAGGCGTTCAAGCAAAAACTAGTACACGAATGTGCATAGCAGCATTATTCACTATAGCCAAAAGGCAGAAATTACCCAAATGCCCACCAACAGGTGAATGGATTAAGAAATGTGGTCTATTCATACAACGGAATATCGACTCAGCCTTAAAAAGGAATGAAGTTCTGATCCATGTTACGACAGAACCTTTGAAAACATGATGCTAACTGAAGAAGCTGGACACAAAAGGCCACATACTGTACGATTCCATTGATCTGAAATGTCCAGAAGAGGCAAATCCATAGGGACGGAAAGATTAGTGGTTGCCAGGGCCTGGAGGGCAGGGAGAAAGGGGAGTGGCTACTTAACGGATACGAGGGTTTTTTAAGGGTGGAAATATTTTGGAACCAGATGGACATGAAAGTTGCACAACACGGTGAATGTACTAAATGCACTTGAATTGTGCACTTCAAAATGGTTTAAATGGTAAATTGGATGTTGTGTGTTTTTTCCACAATAAAAAATAAACGCAGTCACTTTGAAAACAGGGATGCGGGATGCAAATGTGGGGAAGAAGGCAGGGCAGGGGTGGGGGGCGGGGGGGGGGGGGGCGGACACCACCCACCTTGGCCTCGCAGAGACCCTGGGCAGGATAGCAATCAGGATAGCAACCTTCAAGGAAACGCTTGCATCTGTGCAAGCTTCAGTTTCCTCGCCTATAAAATGGACACCTTTTCAGGCAACTCATAAAGTAATTGCTACATGGCCGGCTCTAAGTGCTTTACATGCATGAACATTTAATTCTTATGCCAACACTATGAATAGACGCA
Source organism: Monodon monoceros (assembly GCF_005190385.1). NCBI lineage: Eukaryota > Metazoa > Chordata > Mammalia > Artiodactyla > Monodontidae > Monodon > Monodon monoceros. The sequence goes on from NW_021703766.1 coordinate 49,375,171, forward strand.
GTTTTTAAAAAATTTTGAAGTATAGTTGATTTACAATGTGTTAATTTCTGCTGTACAGCAAAGTAATTCAGTTATACATATATATATACATTCTTTTTCATATTCTTTTCCATTATGATTTATCGCAGGGTATTGAATATAGTTCCCTGTGCTATGCAGAAGGACCTTGTTTATCCATCCTATATATACTAGTTTGCATCTGCTAATCCCAATCCCAAATCCTTCCCTCCCCCCCCCCACCGCCTTGGCAACCACAAGTCTGTTCTCTATGTCTGTGAGTCTGTTTCTGTTCCATAGATAAGTTCATTTGTGTGAATAGACATGCTTTTTGATGCCCATTTTACAGATAAGCAAATTGAAGGACAGAGAGGTTAAGTTATGTGTCCCAGATCACACAGCCAGCAAGCAGCAGAGCTGGAACTTGAACACAGAGCTGGGCTCAAGTCTGTGCCTTTAACCAGTCTGCAGTAATATTGAGCACTCCCTGTGTCAGGCGTATTGCAGGCATGAACACATTGGCTCCTCATAACAAGAATCGCCATTTTACAGATGAGGAAACTGAGGCACAGAGTCAGGCAGCAACTTACCTGAGGACACAGCTAGGAAGGCGCAGAGCTTCTTGAATGGGAGATAATGAGACCTTTGACGCTAATGCTAAAAGCAGAACATTTGGGGGAAAGCTTTTGACCCCTTTCAGCAAACAAAACAAACTAAATTTTCACGATGATGAAACACAGAATACATAAAGATTTAAGTTAAATAAGAATTCATCCCACCTGGGTGATCTCTTTTTTCTCCTTTTAGGACAGATGGTTTGCAGTCTTACCGCGGATAATAAAGACTCATAAATCCCTCAGAGCTTTGCAATTCTCAAAGCATTTTTGTTAACCATCTGTCCTTTCAAGATTTCTCATTAGATACTTTTGTGACTGTCTATTCTACAGCTCTAGGGGGCGCTGTTAAAGTCGTGGTGTTCTATATTCATTACAACACCGTTCCAGCAGATGGCAGTAAAGTACCGGGGTAAAGGGAGTACCTTTTCTCTATTCCGCGTTTTTTTCCCCTAATCATTTGTATGACAGACATATTTCTAATTTGCCTCACTTGGTTTCAACTACCAATTTTAACTGAGCCTGAATCAAAGTATTTGGCATTTACCCTTTTCTATGTCCCCTCCTATCTGGGCCTGTTTTCCTGTCCCTAAGACAGGGATGTTTAAAGGAGTTTTCTTGGGACCTCTTTTCCCAGAGCTGCCCCAACACTCATTTGGAGCTGGTTTAAAGGCGCTGGCTGCTGGATCCCCAAGCGGCTTGGTGGGCACTCCCCTCCTGACTTTCCCTAGGGGCCCAGCGCCCCCTCTCTCAGCCCTTTCTAGCTCCCTCTTCTTTCCTGGGCTCCAAACCCCTGTGTCTAACTTGAAGACAGTTATCAGCGTGGGAAGGGGAGGCAGACGGCCTTGGACTACTGTCAGTGCGTAAAGGCAAAACGGGATTTATACGAGAAAGATAAGAGAAAGCTTCAGATGGTTTGGGGACGAGTTTTGCTTTTACACTTCGGTGGTGGGGGGCAAAATGATTATTTAGCAACTAGAAAAGAGCAGGCTTTCTGGGGCCATTAAAGAAAGCCATTTCAGATATTTGGGATTCTCCAGAAAACCTTGAGAGTTTGGCTGTGGAGCATTTGTGGGAGGCTGTGTCTGTGACATCTGCGGTGGCCTCCCTCTGGCAGTGCCCCCATGGTTAGCCCAGGTTGGCTCCATTCCTATATCAGGGTTTCCTCAAGATCTGTGTTATCTCTGTCTCTGTAGGTTTCCGTCTAAGTACATCTGCATCCGTATCTACACTGACAGCTGTATCCTTATCTAGAGCTACAGTCGTATCTACAGCTGCGTCCTTATCTGTATGTATATCTACAATGATATCCAAATCCAATCTATGTCCAGATTTGTGTTAGTTTCCTAAGGCTGCCGTAACAAATCCCCACAAACTGGGTGGCTTAAAACAACAGAAATGTATTCTCTCACAATTCTGGAGGCTGGAAGTTCGAAATCAAGATGTCAGCAGGACTCTAGGGGAGACTTCTTCCTCGCCTCTTCCAGCTTCTCTCTCCTGGCATTTCTTGGCTCCAATCTCTGCCTCCATCTTTACATGGGGTTCTCCTCTTCTTTCTCTCATAATAACACTTGTCATTGGATTTAGGGCCCACTTGAATAATTCAGGGTAATCTCATCTTTTTTTTTGCAGTACGCGGGCCTCTCACTGCCGCGGCCTCTCCCGTTGCGGAGCACAGGCTCCGGACGCACAGGCTCAGCGGCCATGGCTCACAGGCCCAGCCGCTCTGCGGCATGTGGGATCCTCCCGGACCGGGGCACGAACCCGTGTCCTCTGCATCGGCAGGCGGACTCTCAACCACTGCGCCACCAGGGAAGCCCGACTATTTCATTTTTAGACTTGAAAACAAAAAAAACAACACCCTCTGCACCGCATGCCCTGTCTATATGCATGCATTTGGATATAAATATTAAATATGAGGGAGAGGGGATGCATGGAATTCATCAAATTAAAACTGAAACCAAAAAACAAAAAGAAAAAGAAACCTGAAACCAACCCGAACATTAAAAAATAGTACATGGTAACTGGAGAAATGAATAAGGACAAAAAGATAAACCTGAGGTAGCAAGAGTGGCCCAACATCACTGATCTGAAATATCTGTAAAAACTCGAATTAAGTGTTTGGAGATTCAAGCAACAAAATCATCTGCTCTGACTTGGTCAGATTTCCCAGAGTCCCTGCTGAGTTTCAGCCCAGGAGCCAGCACTCACACAGCAACTTGTGAATCCTCCTCCACACTCAAGCATGTCTTCTGGTGAACACTGGAAAGGCTGCCCTCTGGAGAGGCACTTGCAGTGCCTTTTTGTGTGTGTGGAGCAAAAGATTCCACAGTCATTGCCATTTTTCTGTTGTGGAATACACTTCGTAACATCAGTCTGCCAACCCTGAAAAAATTCAGGTCTTTTTCCTCTGGCTTCAGACAGCAAGTACTTTCTTATATTCTCTACACAAAACTTAAAATGAATATCTTGGGAGTCATCAAATGAGATAATTTGATTAGAGAGTGTCACAGGAATGACAGATCATGGACTTCTAGGTGAATGGAATCAACAGAGGGCTCCTTTTAAACAAATCCACCTTTTACGGTCCATCTTTTTGCTCCATGCTATCCTTTGGTTACCAGCTGTCTATGAAAAAAAAAGTTGTTGAAGAAGTGACCATGGTTCCCAGAAGATTCTGTTCCAAATTTTCCTTACAGGGACTTCCCTGGCGGTCCAGTGGTTAAGACTCCGCGCTTCCACTGCAGGGAGCGCGGGTTCCATCCCTGGTCTGGGAACTAAGATCCCGTATGCTGCGCAGTGCGGCAAAAAAAAAAAAAAAAAAAAGAATGACCTTACGGCTGTGACCTGTAGTCAGAACTCTCCTCTCTACAGATTCTTATTCAAGCCAACATCTTCCCACAATTTATTACCTGCCCCTGACAGATGCTCACACTGGGGTCAGGAAGGGGGAGTTAGTCGTGTCCACTCTGAGTGGAGCAGGGCAAACAGACTCCGGCCTCGTCTCTGCCAGCCGCCGCCAGAGGGCGCACTGCGGAGAATTGTCTCCAAAATGGCCAGTATCAATTCTTTCCCTCCCTGTCTATGCCTGGTATTTCTCCCATCAAGAGGTGGAGTCTGTTTCCCCTCCGCTTGAATCTGGGCTGGTCTTATGACCTGGCTTGACTAAGAAGTCAAGTCCAGTCAATCACTCCCTTCCCCAAACCCTCGAATGGCTTCCAATGTCAATTAAGGTCGAAGCCACAGACCTTACGGTGGTCTAGACCTGCTCTGTCCAATAGTGTAACCAATGGCCACAAGGGGCAATTTAAATGTAATTAAAATTAAGATTGAACATCGATTTCCTCAGCCATACCAGCCACATTACACGTGCTCAAGAGCCACAACGTGGCCATGGCTACCATACCAGGCAAGTGTAGAAAGTTCTCTTGGACAGCACTGGTCTACTCACTCTGTCCGTACGTCCCGTCTCTGCTTCGTTGTCCACCACTCTCACGTGACTTCAGCCACCCAGGTATCCATGCTGTTCAGGGAACACGCCAGGCATATTCCTGCCTCAGAGCCTTTGCACTTGCTGTTCCTGCTGCCTGGAGTGCCCTTCCCCAGGATATTTGCAGGGCTCTGTCCTTCACTTCGTGTGGGTCTTTCTTCGAATGTCACATTCCTAGGAGGGCTTCCCTGACCACCCTGTTAAAAATGTAACCCTCCCCGCACATCCCCACTTTATTTCAGACCTCTGATTGCCACTTGGCACACTTATTTGTTTCTAAACAGTGCACTGACTCTGTTTGGGGGGTTAATAGAGGGCATTGAGGACACGGGTATTGAAGGCAAAGAGCAAAAAGGGGAAGGTCAGGTTGCCCAAAGATCAGAAATGCAGCCGCTGCTCCCGGAGCCCCTGTCCCACGTCACTGCTGCTGCCACCACAGCCTGAGTCCCCCTCCTCCCGCTTCCAACTGCCACCAGTGTCCATGGGCCAGCAGCGGCGGCGCAGCTGGCAGAGGACTCGGGACGGTGGCTGAGGCCGAGGGGCCTCTGCGAGGGGGGAAGGGCAGCAGAGCCGCTCAGGCTCCGCGCGGCGGCCAGGGTGGCTCTGAGGTCCGTCGGGTCCCCCCGGCCCTCGCCGCGTCTCCAGTGCCGTCACAGTGCCCGCCCACGTGGCCGCGCAGATTCTAGTTGTTGAGTGACTGACGGACGGAGTGAACCGCGCGGACTTGGCAACCTGAGCCCAGATGCGCCGGGCGAGGAAGGTGCTAGAACGCTACGCGGGGGTGGGAACCAGCCGAGGGGGCGCGGGGAGGAGCGTCTCCCGCCGTCTCCGCGCGTCAAAGTCTTACGCTCCCGCCTGGACAGCGCGGCGCGCGGAGCCCGCAGAGGCCCTGCAGCAGCGGGATGGTCCCCGAGAGGGAAGCCCCGGAGCTGCCGCGGGCCCCGAGGAGGACGGAGGAGACGCGGTGGCCTCTGGCGGGAAAAGAAGGCGGCGTCCCGGGAAAGGCCCGAGGGAGCCGCGGATCCAGGCCCCGCCGGGGCTGCGGCAGGAAGCGGGACGGACAAGCACAGACCCTCGCGGACCCATCATCGGGGGACAAATCATAAGCTTCCTAGACAAGTACAAGCTTCTCTCCCCTGTGCTGTGGTGACTGCAGAGCAGAAAAATCAGGAGGGCAGGGGCCTGAGGAGGCTGGGGCGGGAGAGGGTTCGCGGTCATGACCTAGTTAAGGTTGTTCAGAGAAGCCCTCACTAAAAATGTAGGTGGCTTCTGAGCAAAGACCCGAAGGAGGGGAGGGGTGAGGCCGGAGGATGCAGGAGGGAACCGCACTCAGGAGGCAGGAACAGCTGGTGCAAAAGGCCCGAGCCGGGGCCGTGGTGATCGGGATTTATTCACATGTAACCCCTGACCCCTCTGGTGCCAGGATTCCTTGCTTGCAGAGGTCCCTGGGGTAGGGGGCAGGTCGCGGCGTGCAGATAGGCCGGGAGCGTGCCCCAGGCTCGGACCTCGAAGAGGCACTGTCCCGACCCTTGACCGGATCAAACAGACGGGGGCGCCCTGAGACTCCCAGGGATGTGACTTGGTCCTCGAAGAGCCGGAGTGAGAAGCCAGGACTCCAGGAACGGAAAAGAACCCCCCTTTCCTGCCATCAGGTTCCCCAAAGCCTTATGCCCACAAGGCCCCGCCTTCCTCATTGCTGGCCCCGCCCCTCACACAGGACGCCCCGCCTCTCCTTCGTCTAGGCCTGCGGAGGTGTCAACTCAGGCAAGTTGCCGTAGCCCGCTTCTCCACCAGGTGGCGCTCCAAGACCGATGGTTAAAATCGCGCCCGCGGTGGCTCTCAGGGTGCGCCCACGGTCCCCACCAGGAGGCGCTCTAGGACTGACGGTTAAAATCATGAGGTTGATGGCGTTTCCTGAGCGCTCAAGGTGTGCGGAGCACTAGCCTGCCGTCTTAAGCTCCAAAGCTCCGCCTGTGTTTTGTTTTGTTGATTGATTTATTTATTTATTTATTGCCTGTGTTGGGTCTTCGTTGCTGTGCGCGGGCAGGGGCTACTCCTTGTTGCAGAGCACAGGCTCTAGGCACGGGGGATGCAGTAGTTGTGGCATGCAGCTCAGTAGTTGTGGCTCACGGGCTCTAGAGCGAAGGCTCAGTAGTTGTGGCACATGGGCTTAGTTGCTCTGGGGCATGTGATATCTTCCCGGCTCAAACCCATGTCCCCTTCGTTGGCAGGCAGATTCTTAACCACTGCACCCCAAGGGAAGTCCCTCCACCTGTGTTTTGAACGCCAGGCTGCAGAAAGTGGACTTTCCTCTAGGGCAGTGGTTCTCAAAGTAAGATCCTGAGATCAGCTGCATCAACTTAGAAATGCATATTCTCGGGCCCACCTCCAACCTACAGAATCAGAAACCCTGAGGGAGGTGCCCAACAATCTGTGTTTTAAAAGGCTCTCCAGGTGATTCTGATGCACGACCTGTTTGAGAACGCCTGCTGTGGGGTCTGAATCTCCCCTGGAACCCTAGAGTAGCGGTTCTCAGCCCCTGATACACTGACACAGTGTCTTCTTCAATCCTTACATCTGAACTGAGAGGAAAGCTCTATTATGATCCCCCTTTCAGATGAGTAAGTAATCAGAGTAAGTAATTACTTAACCAGAGAGGTTAAGTAATCAGCCCAGGGTCACACAACTTATAATTGGCAGTGCCAGGGGTGAGCCAGGCTCCAAATCTCTCTTCCAGAAATCCCTCTTCATCTTATCCCCCCAACGATTTCCTCTTTTCCTGTCACACCACCATGGGCCCTGGGGTGGGGGACTTAGGAGGTCTTCACCTGTCACAGGGTGGTATCTATCCCCTCCACGTCTGTGATTCACTGTTTTTCTCCGTGGTGATAGTTGAATGGCGGCTAGGTCAGTCCAGATAAGCGCTGGTTTGGAGTCAAAACTCCAGTTCTGGGGCTTCTGCCCTGAAAATCTTGGCACATTTGAAACCACAGCCTGGAAGGCACCAACAGGCTGCATTTGGGGACTGGGCCCTGCTGGTGACATTTGAAGCCCCCTTGGATTAAAAGTAATAGTGAAAGCCCTGTCTCAGGTTACCCAAGGGACCTCCCACCTTGGGGGCCTCACTGGATCCTCATGCTGGGGACACAGGATGGCAGGGCAGAGAAGCCTGTGTCCGCTCAAAGGAGGGACAGACACTCAGTAAGGGACAAATTTGTCCAGAGTCTCAGGGCTACTCAGAGGGGGTGTGAAGATGAGAACCTTGTGTGTGATTTGACAAGTGTGTCTCTGAGTGTGTGTGTGTTTGCACATGTTTGTGGTGGGTGAAACTGCGTGTGCATACGTCAGTGCCCCAGTGTGGATGCCAGCGTGTGTTTGTGTCTCAACCATTAGGTGTATGTGGGTGCATGTGTCCATGTGAATGTGTGTTTTTGTGTATGAGTGGGTGTGTATGTCTACCCAGAGAATTGTGTGGGTGTATGTATGATTGTAGGCTCGTGTGTGTGTGTGTGTGTGTGTGTGTGTGTGTGTGTGTGTATCTGGGCTGATGGGTGCTGGTGCATGGTATATTATTTCATTTCATTTCATTTTTTATTTTATTTTATTCTATTCCATTTTATTTTTCTTCAACCAGATAAAGGGCATCTGATAAAACAAAATACTGTATCATAAACTTCATCATACTTGATTGAAGTGTTTCCTCCTAGGATTGTGAACAAGGCAACGATGCCCAATCTCCCCATATCTATTTAACCTTGTATTGAAAGTCCTAGCAGGTGCCTGGTGTTTTAAAAGGTGGGTAATGGTTTGTGAATTTGTGAATGAGTCTTTATGCCTTGGTGTGTGTCTGCATGTCTGTGGCTGTGTGAATGCCTGTGTGTGTTTGTGATTGTGGGTGTGTAGGTGTGAGGGAGGGAGTAAACAGTCTCCTCAGGGAGAACAGTTTCAAGATTAACAAGGGTGGGTCTGTTCATGTGACCAAGGCACAAGAGGACACTCAGCTGGCTTTGAGCAGGGTTTACCGGAAACTGCCCTAGCATGAGTTCCTCTCTGAGCTCCTTGGGGCAGCGTCCCCGATCCCAGCTCCCTGAACTCCTCCCAGGGTCTCTCCCCATCTCTGCTTCTCCCACACCCTCCCACCTTGCAGATTCCCAAATAGGTGAGGCCTCCTGAGTCTGTGGCCAGCAGTTCCCCTCCCTCCAATCCTGGCACTCAAGCCTCCTCTCTGTAGGCTCCAGAGATGGTCCCTGTGCGGTAAGGGGTTAACTCAGTGGGCTTGGCCCATGCACTTTCAAAAAAAAGAACTGGCCTCCTGGGAGGGAACGTCTAAGCCCTTGGAATGTACTGCCTGATAAGAATGTCTTTGTTTCCCCTGGGGCCTTGGGGCAGAGAGTCTATGCTAACAATGCAATTTATGCTGAATGCCTGTTTTTGTTCATGGGGGGGTTTGGGCCAGGCTGCTGAGTTTGATCCCTGGAGGGGCTGGAGACTGAGTAACCAGGCTTACGTGACCCACCCCCAATAAAAACCATAGACAGGGCTTCCCTGGTGGCGCAGTGGTTGAGGATCTGCCTGCTAATGCAGGGGACACGGGTTCAAGCCCTGGTCTGGGAGGATCCCACATGCCACGGAGCAACTAGGCCCGTGAGCCACAAGTACTGAGCCTGCGCGTCTGGAGCCTGTGCTCCGCAACAAGAGAGGCCACGATAGTGAGAGGCCCGCGCACCGCGATGAAGAGTGGCCCCCGCTCTCCGCAACTGGAGAAAGCCCTCGCACAGAAACGAAGACCCAACACAGCAAAAATTAATTAATTAATTAATAAACTCCTACCCACCAACATCTTCTTTAAAAAAAAACAACAAAAAACATAGGCACCAAGGCTCAGGCAAACTCTTCAGGATACCTCTAACCCCCTAGAAACGTCAGAATCACGTCGCAGTTTTTAAAAAGTCCCCTAGTTCATTAAAAAATGAAGATGTGCCCGGGAGTTCCCTGGTGGTCTGGTGGTTAGGACTCGGCACTTTCACTGCCATGGCCCGGGTTCCGTCCCTGGCGGGGGAACTGAGATCCCACAAACCGTGCGGCCAAAAAAAAAAAAAAAGAAGAAGAAGATGTGTCCAGACATTCTGAACACGCCACTAAACAGTGGTCTAATTTGACCAGTTACATTTAAGGAAGGAAGACTTGAGTACACACGACAAATAAAGACAATCACTGATGTGCACAAGACAATTAGTAGGCTCAGAAAAAAGTGAGGATTTCTAGTGCAATGCAGGCTGGCCTGGGGCTTGGGTTTCCAGCCTCAGGGTGGCTTACCTGCGTGGGCAGAACATCAGAAACACCGGAAATGCCATTGCTGGGAGAGTGGCTGAAAATGATGGTGCAACACCACGCTGGTGTCTTATACACCCGGAATGTACGGACTGGGGTCCTTTGGAGTAAGCACAGGGAGAGGCAAGAAAAGTTGTATGTCATAGGATTTCCTTTTTTTTTTTTTTTTTTTTTGTCAAAAATAAAATACTGCAAATAACCTCTGTATCTCTATGAGTCCATGAACAATGAGAAAATGTGAACGGCTGTGTCAGGCTATAAAGGTGAGGGTTACAGCGTAGCCAAATCTTGGCTCTGTGACTTGTGTGACCTCAGATGACCTCTCTGGGCCTCAGTTTCCTCATCTGTAAAATGGAGATAATAGTATCTGCCTTGCAGGGTGACTGGGAGACATGTAAAGGGCTTCTAGTAGCTCCTGGCCCACAGTAAGTGCTCAATAAGTACACAAGTCACTAGTTAACCTGGTTATGCAGGAAAAAGGGGCATTTATAGGGGAATGGGGTGGGGTGGGGGGTGGATCTAAACCACAAAGGGCACAAAGGGTCACCACCTATGCGATCACGTTTATCCAGTCATGTAAAGTGATGTGTGTGCAGAAGGAAATTAAGCAGAACTACTTTTTAAAAGAAAAATTGTAAGATGATCCTCTTCTTGTCAAGCTGTCAGAGTCTCTCTGAGCCCGCTTCTGAAACTTCCAACAAAGCTTTTTTCTGCTTAAGGCGGTGTATTGGGTTGAAGAGTGTCTTTTAAAAATTCAGGTCCAGGGAGTTCCCTAGCGGCCCAGTGGTTAGGGCTCTGAGGTTTCACTGCCGAGGGTTCGATCCCTGGTTGGGAAACTAAGATCCTGCAAGCCACGCAGCGCGGCCAAGGAAAAAAATTCAGGTCCACCCAGTACCTTGGAGTGCAACGTTGTTTGGAAATAGGGTGTTTGTGGATGTAATTCTTTTTTTTTTTCATTTATTTATTTATGGCTGTGTTGGGTCTTCGTTGCTGCACGCGGGCTTTCTCTAGTTGCAGCGAGCGGGTGCTACTCTTCGTTGTGGTGTGCGTGGGCTTCTCATTGCGGTGGCTTCTCTTGTTGTGGAGCACAGGCTCTAGGCTGCGGGCTTCAGTAGTTGTGGCACATGGGCTCAGTAGTTGTGGCTTGCGGGCTCCAGAGCACGGGCTCAGTAGTTGTGGCGCATGAGCTTGGTTGCTCTGCAGCATGTGAGATCTTCCTGGACCCGGGCTTGAACCTGTGTCCCCTGCATTGGCAGGCGGATTCTTAGCCTCTGTGCCACCAGGGAAGCCCTGCGGCTGTAATCCTTTAAGGATCTCTAGATGGGCTCCAAATCCAATATGACTGGTGTCTTTATAAAGGGAGGAGACGGGAATTTGGGCACAGTGAGACACAGAGGAGACAGCCACGTGAAGACAGAGGCAGAGATGGGGTGATGCTGCCACAAGCCCAGGACCACCTGGGGCCACCAGAAGCTGGTGTGCTGGTCACAGCCAATCACAGAAACAACGGCTCTGGCCACCTGTCATAAATTGGGTGGCTTAAGACAACAGAAATGTATCCGCTTACAGTTCTGGAGGCTGGAAGTCTGAAATCAAGATGTTGTCAGGGGGCTTCCCTGGTGGCGCAGTGGTTGAGAGTCCGTCTGCCGTTGCAGGGGACACGGGTTCGTGCCCCGGTCCGGGAAGATCCCACATGCCGCGGAGCGGCTGGGCCCGTGAGCCATGGCCGCTGAGCCTGCGCGTCCGGAGCCTGTGCTCCACAACGGGAGAGGCCACGGCAGTGAGAGGCCCGCGTACCGCAAAAAAAAAAAAAAAAAAATTGGGATGGATACATGGATAGATGATAGAACAAAAGTATTGTTTACTGAAAATGGCAAGTGTAGAACAGTGCTTGCCATCTCCCTTTGCATCATCTGGGAGCTGGTTAAACAGCAGACACCAGGCGCCAGCCTAGAACTACTGCCTCAGGATCTGCATTTTAACCAGGCACCGAGGTGACCTGGATGCACATTACCATTTGTGCATTACCATCTGAATTACCAGAAAAAGAGAAAATATGTGTATGGATGAACAAAGGATTTTGTTTTCATTGTGTTCCTGTAAAAAAAAGAGAACAGCACGTGGGACTTCCCTGGTGGCACAGTGGTTAAGAACCTGTCTTCCAATGCAGGGGACACGGGTTTGAGCCCTGGTCTGGGAAGATCCCACATGCCGTGGAGCAACTAAGCCCGTGAGCCACAACTACTGAAGCCCATGCGCCTAGAGCCCATGCTCCTCAACAAGAGAAGCCGAGATAGTGAGAGGCCCGCGCACCGCAACAAAGAGTAGCCCCCGCTCACCGCAACTAGAGAAAGCCCGGGCGCAGCAATGAAGACCCAACACAGCCAAAAATAAATTAATTAATTAAAAAAAAAAAGAGAGAGAGAGAACAGCACGAGTGGCCAAGAGTCTAATCTCTGGAGGCCTGATCTGGGTTCAAGTGCTAAGCTCCCCACTCCTAGGCTGTGTGAACTTAGACAAGTCTTTCAGCTCCATGGGCCTCAGCTTCCACATCTGAAAATGGGGCAATGCTGGATGCAGCCCCTTCCCTGCTGGTCGCTGTAAAGTTTTAGTCCTCAGCACAGAGGACTCAGAGTACTCAGCCCAGAGCAAGGTCTGCCCGTTCCTTGTGCCACTTACATTTTGTAATCATGTATAAATGTACTCACAATGTAACACCTCTGTAATAAAGGGGCCAACTCCCCACCAACCACTTGGCCAGGCCACGCGCTTGTGCGGGATCTTAGTTCCCCAACCAGGGGTCCACCCGGGCCCTCCGCAGTGAAAGTGTGGAGTCCTAACCACTTGACCGCCAGGGAAGTCCCCTGACTTTCTTTTTTTGTTTTTTTTTTTTTGGGTGGTACGCAGGCCTCTCACTGCTGTAGCCTCTCCCGCCGCGGAGCACAGGTTCCGGGCCCACAGGCCCAGCCGCTCCGTGGCATGTGGGATCCTCCCGGACCGGGGCACGAACCCGTGTCCCCTGCATCGGCAGGCGGACTCTCAACCACTGCGCCACCAGGGAAGCCCCCGACTTTCTTTTTGAGGTTTGACCATCCACAGCGTTTAGATCACCCGCCCCATGTCTGGGAAAGCTCATAGAAAAGCCCACTCCCTCCTGTCCTTGGCAATGGTGTGAAGGTCAAGGCTTACAACCCCCAGCCCCACCTACCGTAAAGACCCAACTCACTCACTCCAATTCTGTTCAAGCCACCAGACTGCCTTGTGCCTGCCCTGAACTCTCCAGAAAGATCCAGCATGTGAGTAAGAAACCTTTTTATACCCTCTTGGTGCTTGTGGTATCATAAAGTCTCGACATCCCAACTGATTTGGGGTGTGTTTGATCCAGCCAACCACAAAACCACCTTTTATGGGGCAACCACAAGAGGACTTCACTATTAAAAACGTGTTGTCATCCAGGAATCATTTGTTTTTAATTGACATATATTTGATTTACAATGTCATGTTCATTTCTGCTGTACAGCAAAGTGACTCAGTTACACACGTATATGTATTCTATTTCATACTCTTTTCCATTATGTTTTATCGCAAGATACTGAATATAGCTCCCTGTGCTATACAGTAGGACCTTGTTGTTTATCCATCCTATATAAAGTAGTTTGTATCTGCTAATCCCAGACTCCCAATCCTTCTCGGTTTTGTTTATAATGACCAGAGACTCATAAACTTGTAGGATGTCACAGCAGGGAGAGAGTTAACTAACGTCTACGGCAGTGATTCTCAAGGTGTGTTCCTTGGAGTAGCTGCAGCAGCCTGGGTCCTCTCCTCCCTGGAAACTACTGACTCAGAACCCCAGATAAAGGATGATTAAAAGATGATGATGGCGATTCTTTTCATTTATTTATTTATTTTTGGCTGCACCATGTGGCTTGTGGGAATCTCAGTTCCCCAACCAGGGACTGAACTCGGGTCGCAGCAGTGAAAGCCCGGAATCCTAACCACTAGGCCACCAGAGAACTCCCAGGATGGTGATTCTTAACCTTGGCTACTCATTGGAATTCCCTGGGGAGCATTTTTTTTTTTTTTTTTGCGATACGCGGGCCTCTGACTGTTGTGACCTCTCCCGTTGCGGAGCACAGGCTCCGGACGCGCAGGCTCAGCGGCCATGGCTCACGGGCCCAGCCGCTCCATGTCATGTGGGATCCTCCCAGACGGGGGCATGAACCCGTGTCCCCTGCATCGGCAGGTGGACTCCCAACCACTGCGCCACCAGGGAAGCCCCCCCTGGGGAGCATTTTAAAAACTGGAATGCCCTGGCCACAGCCCCAGAGAGTTTGAACCTGTTGGTCTGGGATGGGGCGTAGGCATCGTAATTGGAAAAGCTCTCCAGGTGACTCTAACGTGTGACCAGGGCTTCGAACCATTTCTACTGCAATCCTCCAATTTCAGAGGCAAAGAGCTGAAGCCAGTTAAGGGGAGGATCTTGCTAAGGTCACAGGGCAAGTTGGTGACAGAGAAGGAGAAGAACGCGGGAGTCCTGATTCCCCCTCAAAGCTTCCTTTCATTCTATATGGCGGCCCTGGGCCCTGTCGGTGGTGGTGCTGTTTTAAAAGTAATAATAATTATTTTTATGTGCCATGGGAAGACTGATATGGCTTACTTTGAAATCTCCTTCATTCTTTTTTTTTTTTTAAGATTTTTTTTTTTGATGTGGACCATTTTTAAAGTCTTTATTGAATCTGTTACAATGTTGCTTCTGTTTTATGTTTTGATTTTTTAGCCTGAGGCATGTGGGATCTTAGCTCCCCTACCAGGGCTCAAACCCACACCCGCTGCATTGGAAGGCAAAGTCTTAACCACTGGACTGCCAGGGAAGTCCCCAAAAGCCTTCTACATTCTTTGAATTAAAACCAATAATCTAACTTTAGTAAGCAAAATGTTCCACAGCAAAATGTTTGAATGGTGTACACGTGGCAAAACGATGGCTAATTTTTCCATGTTTATCGAGGTTTTTCTATAGTAATCATATATTACTTACATCGTTAGATAAAGAATGTCTATACAAATGATACTGAGGGTAAAAAAACCAAAAACAAGTAACTAGGGTGAGGCGGCCACGGAGCATTTTAATGGAAACGCCAGCTCTAGCCAGGAAAAAAAAAAAGAAAGATGTACAAATGATTCATTTTTTCCTTCAACCTCTAAGCTGAAAACCTTCCTGGTGTGTGAGTGGGTGGCCTTGGAGGGTGGCCTCATTCCTGCATAAACCTTATTTCAGTTGGAATAAAATCTCTTTAGTCGTGGGTCAGATGTATGTTCCTCATTACCACGACCCCTCTCCTAATGTCCTCCATAGCCCAGTTCCTTGCATTTAGGGCTTAAATATATGTCATTTTTAAAAACCATTTTTAATGAAAGTATAGCTAATTTACAGCGCTGTATGTACAGTAGGTCTTTGTTGTTTATCTCTTTTTTTTTTTTTGGCGGTATGCGGGCCTCTCACTGTTGCGGCCTCTCCCGTTGCGGAGCACAGGCTCCGGACGCGCAGGCTCAGCGGCCGTGGCTCACGGGCCCAGCCGCTCCGCGGCATGTGGGATCTTCCCGGACCGGGGCACGAACCCGCGTCCCCTGCATCGGCAGGTGGACTCTCAGCCACTGCGCCACCAGGGAAGCCCTGTTTATCTCTTTTATACATAGTAGTGTGTATGTGTTAATCCCAAACTCTTAATTTATCTCCCCCTCCCACCTCCCGCTATCCCCCCGGTAACCATAAGTTTGTTTTCTATGTCTGTAAGTCTATTTCTATTTTGTAAATAAGTTTATTTATATCACTTTTTTTAGATTCCACATATAAATGATATCTTATGATATTTGTCTTTCTCTGTCTCACATGCTTCACTTGATATGATAATCTCTAGGTCCATCCATTTTGCTGCAAATAGCATTCTTTTTATGGCTGAGTAATATTCCATTATATATATATATCTTCTTTATCCATTCATCTGTTGATGGACATTTAGGTTGCTTCCACATCTTGGCTGTTGTAAATAGTGCTGCTATGAACATTGGGGTGCATGTATCTTTTCGAATTAGAATTTTCTCCAGATATATGCCCAAGAGTGGGATTGCTGGATCATATGGTAACTCTATTTTTTGTTTTTTAAGGAACCTCCATACTGTTATCTATAGTGGCTGCACCAATTTACATTCCCAGCAACAGTGTAAGAGGACACACCCAAAGATATGTGATTTTTCCCTCCACGTGATATCTTTCAGGCCCACAAGGGAATATGATCTACCTCTCTTCATGTTGTTTATTAAATTTGGTTTACCAGTTGTCTTTCTGCTGTGTTGCCATCTTCAAGTAGACATTTATAATGTTTGGCAAATGTAAACATAATTTAGTATTCAAAGAATTTTAAGACAACAATACACATCTTCTTTCAGAAAAATAAATAAAATAGTTTATTCCCTTTTGTCCTTTAGTTAAAGGCTTCAGACAAAAAAGCAGGATTAGTCACCAGCCAAGACTACTATTCTCACCACGTGACACTTTCCAGACACCAGGAAGAAATATGATCAGTGTCCACAACATAAATGAGAGAAGCTTCACCTGACTGTTTTGTGCATTCGGTCTTTTTAAAATGCGCACTTGTACCGCTGGGTTCAGATTTTCATCCATGGAACATTCTAGAAAGTAGACATAACATTCATTCCATTGCTGTACCTGAATGAGTAGCTGCTTGTAAAAAACATTTTTAAAAGTCATGGAATATGTCTCATGCATACAGACATGTGCCCCAAACACAGTTTAACAAAAAACATAGCAAACTCCATGGTCCTATGACCCATCAAGAAACGGTCAATCCAGAAGCCCCACGTGTCCTGCTCATCACAAATTCCTCCCTCCCCCCAGGGTAAATCATACCCCGCTTTGTGATAAACACTTCCTTGCTTTTCTATAGATATGTATGTTTATTACCAAGCTATGCATCTCTCAACACTATAGATTTGACTGTTTTTGAATGTTATATTCATGCAATCTTACTGTATAGATTATTTTGCTGTGTGGCAGTTTTTCAGGAAAAATAAATTAAGCAAAGGAAAAGAACATGGGGCCTCCCAGTTTCCTGGCCATGTTTCCTCCCTTGGAACCTTGTTCCTTCCCTTTAGAGAGTGGAGACAGCTGCTGGGTATTTTTTTGTCAGGAGAAAGTTCAGGGCCTGCAGCTGGTGGCTGTAACCTGAGCCCCAGCTCAGATGAGAACACATCTCTCCCCCCAACACATAAGCCCAAGGTTTTGTCGATTATTTCCAGAGAGGAAGAGAGAGAGAACTCAGAATGGCCCTGGGAGGGGATAGAGTTGCCAGTTCCGTGGTATTGAAGCATGAGGCCGTATTTTATTTTATTTTTAAATTTTTTTATTTTGATGTGGACCATTTTTAAAGTCTTTATTGAATTTGTTACAATATTGCTTCTGTTTTTTGGGGGGTTTTTTTGGCGGTATGTGGGCCTCTCACTGTTGTGGCCTCTCCCGTTGCGGAGCACAGGCTCCGGACGCGCAGGGTCAGCGGCCATGGCTCACGGGCCCAGCCGCACCGCGGCATGTGGGATCTTCCCGGACCGGGGCACGAACCTGTGTCCCCTGCACCGGCAGGCGGGCTCTCGACCACTGCGCCACCAGGGAAGCCCTGTGGAAGATTTTTATTGTCCTCTTTTCAGTATGTTCTTTCATAATAGCTATCTATTGCTCTTTTTTGGTGTTCTATAATCAGATTAAGACACTTATTCATACTTGCCCCCCTCACACAAATTAGGAAAAGATAAAATAAGTGCTTGTCCAGAAAACCATTCATTTCCCCATCTTGGATAATAATAGTGATGAAAGCTATGTGCTGAGTGAGTTCTATGTGCCAGGCCCTGAGATTCATATGTATCATCCCCAGAATCCTCCCAACACCCCATTTTGCAAACAGAGAAGCTGAGGCTCAGAAAGATGGAGTGATGTGCTCAAGGTTTCCCAGCTCTGAGGTCATGAGTCTGACCCAAGATGACCATCACTTTAAACGTCCTCCCCTCTTGCATTAGTGTCTTTGGAGAATTTATGGCAAATCCATCCAATAAAAATATTCCCCAAGCCCTTCCTCTGTGTTCGGCCTGTGCTGGGGACACAGAGGTGACCAATGACAGCCCCAGCTCTGACCCCCCAGGATTCACAATCCAGTGGGGGAGACAGACCCATCTCCAGGCAGTGATGACCCAGAGTGTGCAGAGTTGGGACGAAGGAGCCTCAAGGGGGCGCTGGACCCATCTTGGGCAGTCAGGGAGGGCTTCTTGGAGGAAGCTGAGCCCTGAAGGACAAGGAGGTGTGATCCAGGTCAAGTGTGACGAAGGCTTTGAAGGGAGAAGCCCAGGGCACTGTGAGACTCCAGAAAAACTTACAGTGAGTGGAGGAATCCAAGCTGAACAAGAAAGGTAAATTCCAGATCCTCCCCAGAACTGCTCTTGGATAATCACATATCTTAGGACTGGCCATGAGGTTTGGTCTCTGGTTGGCAGGTGATGGAACAGAGGAGGAGGGTCTCTGATGAGAGCGGCTGGCGGTCTCTTCCAGGCCCAGCCCTACTCAGGGAGTTCTGTGGATCTTTGTTTTCCCAAATCTACTCTGCTCAGTTCCAGAGCCAGGGTCACCAGGCTGCCCTTATCCTCTTTGCTTGGGGTCCAAGTCCCCGGTCAGGGACACAGCAAGCCAGACAGATGTAAGTTCAAATCTTGGCTCCCGGGACTTCTCTGGTGGTCCAGCGGTTAAGACTCCGTGCTTCCACTGCAGGGGTCTCTGGTTCGATCTCTGGTCCGGGAACTAAGATCCCACATGCCACATGGTGTGGCCAAAATGTTTAAAAAATAATCTCACCAAATCCTGGCTCCCTACAAACTGGATGTGTGGTTTTTGAGCCTCAGTGTCCTCATCTATATAATGGGTTGATAATCTCTAGTCCATGTGCCTGTTGTGAGGGTTAAATTCATATCAGATCACACCTCTGCTCAGAACCCCATGGTGTCTCCCATGTTCCTCTGAGAAAAAGCCAAGTCCTCCCAAGACCTCAGTCCCTCTCTGATCACAACTCCCACCTTCTCCCCCTCCCTCCCTCTGCACCAGTCACACTAGGCTCCTTGCTGCTCCTCAGACATCTCACGATCTCCAGCCCCTGGGCCTTTGCACTGGCTGTTTCCTTGTCTGGAAAGACTCTACTCCATCTATCTGCAAGGCTCATGGATTTTATCTGTTTTGTTCACTGCTGTATAAACAGTACTAGAACCATGCTTAATAATAATGATAGTAATTTTATATTATATTATATTAATATAACAATGATAATAGTGATGATCATAATTATTACAAGAGCCCCTAGGCACATTCAAGTGCTCAGCTCCATCCCTGAGGTTACCTTGTTACCAAGTCTAAGCTTGTACTGCTTACTGAATGACAGGTCAATAAGTCGAGAGATGAATTGTTGAGGCAAGAAATAGCAACTTTATTTGGAAAGCCAGCAGACTGAGAAGATGGTGGACTAGTATCCCAAAGAACCACCTTGCCTGGGGTGGATGTTAGTTTCTTCTATAAAACAAAGAGGGGGAGGTAAGGAGGTAAAGTATAAAAGGTGAGAAGTTATTGTATTTCCTGGTTCCAGCCAGATTCCAGAGGGGATGTGTTAATTTCTTCCTTCCTGCAGCCATTCACAGGTAAGTCTGGTCAGGATGTTTCCTGTGAGCTAAACAAAGGTACTTTAGCTTAACGCTCAGGCATGGGAGACAGAGTTCCTGGAGATGGGCTATTATGTATACTTTAAGCTTTATAGGCAACATCCCTTTAGTGAATAACTTATAGCAAAAGCAATAAAATACAAAGGTTAAAATAAAAGAAACAGATCCAGTATGGAGTCAGATTTGTTCTTCCTGATTACAACCCCCATACCTCTGGCCCTCACTTTCTCTGGGTCTCAGCATGCACTACAGTCAGGCCAACAGGGGTTGTCCTAGAAGATGGCTCTCATTGGCTCTGACCATCTGATGGTTCTTTTAGCTGGACCAACGAGGAGAGGGAATTCAAGAAATCCACTGGGAAAGCTTGCCAGGATAAAAAGTAAATTTTTGTGGTAAGGCCTGTTAACAAGCAGTGGAGATTTTTGAAAATGTACATGTGAAGAGTAATGGAGGGTGGTGGTGAGAAGGGGGCTTGAGCTGTGAATACTCCAACCTTGATTTGACTAGGGGGACCTGAGCTTAGAGAGAAGAGGCAGAGAGAGTACAGGTTGAAAAGTTTCCCTGGAATGGCCACCCACAGGATTTATGGCCACCTGGAGTGACTGGCCTCATTGACTGTCATCAAGAAAAAAAATTACCCTCTAAGGCAGGGGAGGGCGGGCGTCTCTCTTGTGGAGTTTACTATTTACCTGTCTACACTGATGAATAAGCACTCCTTTGTTCTGGCTCCCTTCCCAGCACTGCAGACAGAGGCAACCCTCTTTCTTTTGTCTTTTTATTTATTTTTAAAGAGAGTGTCTCACTCTCTGGCTTCAGAGTTCCAGTGGTTGTCCAAATGGCTGGCTCCATTTCCAACCCAGGACAGTCAATGGATGCAGTCATTTATTCATTCAGCAAAGAATGATTAAATGTCCCTTTATGGCAAACACTGTCTAGAATCTGATGGTGAAAAAGACAGGGAAGGTGCCTACCCTTGTGGCCTTCTGTTGTCATGGGGAGTACAAATTTAGATAGTGTATGCACTATCTTTAAACCACTTTGGGAATTGTCTGTTATGCAATGATGCTAACTGATACCCTAATAAGCCAACGTGATTTTTGTGAGTGTGTGTGAAGGAGAAACTCCTGCAGTTAGGTAGAATCTGGTAAGGCTTCTTAGAGGAGGTGACATTTGGACCAAGGCTTGAATGGCAAGGAGGGAACCACACAGGGAACAGCAAGTACAAACATCCTAAGGTGAGAATAGTGGAAGATCATGGCTGAAAAAGACGTAAATGAACATGGAAATGATTCAGTTCTTAAGCTGGGGGTGGGGTGGTGGGTAAACTGGCATGCAGGCACTCATTCTATTATTGTGTATACCTTTTTTCATATATCTAAATATTTAATAATGACAGTTTTCTAAAATTATGAGAATAATTATTTAAATAGAGAACAGGGTATATATTTATTTGGTTAAATATTTCAACAAAACAAGGACAGACAGACAGATAGGATGACTCTTTCTAACCAGTTAACAATATGAATTTTACCTTTTAAAAGTTGTAGTACCAGATATTATGAGAACAGTTAGGATTAAAACAATAAAATCCTGTGGGGATGCATTTTACTCTTTCTGTTAGCAAGAAAAATGAAAAATAAAATACCAAAGATAGAAGACATTTTCTTTCTTTCCTTAAAAAAAAAAATTCATGGAAATTAAAAAATGTAAACGACAGTAGTGAGAATAGTATAATGACCTCCATCTATAACAATTTGTTTTCAGGGTCAACTCACAGCCAATCTTGTTCCTTCTATGCCCCTACCCTCTTGTTTTTTCTGGAGTATTTTAACAATAATTTTTTTCAAAATATAAATAAATTATGGGTATTTGGAAATAGCCTGTGTATTTTTTTTTTTTTGCCACACTGCACAGCTTGTGGGATCTTAATTCCCTCTGCAGTGGAAGCGTGGAGGCCTAACCGCTGGACCACCAGGGAATTCCCTATAGTCTGTGTATTTTTAATGATTATATGAGATGGAGAAATATATGTGCAGACTCACATCAGATGCTGAGGTTAGCAGTCTGGGGGTTAGCATGGACGGGGAAAGCCATGTCACAGGACCTTTAGAAAGTACAAATTGAAGAAACTCTGGAGCAAGAAGGAGCTCTCACAGCACAAACCGGATAGAACAAGTCAGATGAGTCACAGAACCACCACAGTGGGTTATTACAACTTACTCAGGAGGGGAAATCTGGGTGGGAGCCCAGAGCCCCTGGACCTCAGTATTCATGGAAATTCTGTGTGTTCTCATTTAAAGTACACAAGAAGACAAAATAAAAACCTAAAGGTGAAACAGAGAGGAAGAGGATGCAAAGGTAACCCTAAAGTGCCAAGATGGGTGAAAGTGTTGGGGCTGCATGGACGTGTTGTCAAGGAAACTGCAGTTGGAAGTGTTGTCATGGAAACCACAGCCAGGACTCCTACCAAAGTTGCTTCAAAACTATTTTTAGATCCACTGGTAATCATCGTGGTTCACTGTTGGGAGAAGGGACAGGCAGCTGGTTCCACTTACACACACACATACACACTCACACACATATATATACACATGCATATATACATATGTACAAATATATATTTATAATTACCTATACATATAATTGTATATTGTATATGTAATTATAAATATTTGTTTGTTCATACATAAATAAAAAATTTAAAGTTTTTCTCTCTCACGCATTTATTTATCTCTTTAATATTTTGGAATGCTTAATTAACTCAATCTGCTTCTCTGATTGAACCCTGACTGAAACACTCTTAGGCATCCGTGTAGTGAAGAGTTAACTCAACAGGTCTGGGTTGTCCAAACCCCGTGCCCTTTAAAGAATCAACTAGCTCTTCTCTGACTCCTGGGTAACCTCTAAGCCTTAGAGGATCCTGTACTAATAATGCAATTTATGGTGGTGGCCTTGTGCCACGCAACATCACTTTGACCTCTGGAGGTGCTGAAGGCTGAGTAACTAAAGTCAGTCACATGTGTGCTCCATGCCTACATGACTGACCCAGAAAAAAAAAATCCTGGACACTAAGGCTCAGGTGAGCTTCCCTGGTTGGCAATACTCTGTATGTGTTGTCACACACTGTTGCTGGGAAAAGTAAGTGCTGTCCATGTAACTCCACTGGGAGAGGATAACTGGAAGCTGGCACCTGGTCTCTCCCAGATTCTGCCTTATGCACCTTTTCCCTTTGCTGATTTTAACTGTATCCTTTCCTTGTAATAAAGTATAATTGTGAGTACAATCATTTTTCTGAGTCCCAGGAAGACTCCCAGCAAATCATTGAAACTGAGGGTGGTCTTGTGACCCTCAACACAGTATCTCAAATTCATCATGGCCCAAACTAAACTTCTGATTCACCCTCTCCCTTCTTTCCCAAGTCTGTTCTCCATCAAACCTTCCCCGTATAAAACTAAGTGCCGTCATGCCCCTTCTAGTTACTCGTTCCAAAGCCCTGGGGTCACATTTGCTTAGTTTACCTTGCACCTCACATCTAATCAATCAGCAAAACAGCAAAGACTGGTATGAAATATTTACAGAAAAGTGCACATATCATAGGCATATAACATGTTGAATTTTCACAATCGGAACACACCTATAACCGACAACCAGAACAAGAAACAGAGCGGGAGGGAGACACATTTCAAGTCATTAGACATTCCACAGGAAACAACTCTCCCGACTTCTAAAAACATAGGTTAATTTTGCCTGTTTTTGTACTTCATATAAATGGTATGATACAGTATGTGCTCTTGTGTATCTGGTTTCTTTTGCTCAAGATTTTGCAGGATTCATTTATATTGTTGTGTGTCATTGTAGATCATTCATTCTAATTGTTTAGTATTTTATTGTGTGAACATTCTACAGTTTATCCGCTCTTCTGTTGATTGAGTAGCTTCTAGAGTTTGGCCACTAGGAATTATGCTGCAATGAATATCCTTGTCTGTAGTTTTAGTGAACACATTTCTGTTGGGTACATACATAGCTAGGCGTGGGGTTCCTAAGTTGTAGGGTTAGCATCTGCTTTCCTTTAGTGGATACAGCCAAAGCGTTTCCAAAATACACATACACGAGACGTGTACACGTATTACACGTATGAGAGTTCCAGTCAATCTTCTCCTCATCAACACTTGGCATTTTTTGACCTTTTAATTTTATCCATTTTCCATCAGCAAATTTACAACAGCGCCCTTGTGCTACCACTAGATTTTAGTACAACTTGCTACACTCTTCTAACAAGAACATCCCATTTGGTAGACATTATGCTACCAATCTTCTTGTTACTTTCCTGGACCCAATGGTTCAACCATCCCAGAGCAAACTCCAGGTCAATGGAAAGATGGTATAAGAAGAATTCCACTCAACAGTGGGAGAGGGGCTTCCCTGGTGGCACAGTAGGTGAGAGTCCGCCTGCCGATGCAGGGGACACGGGTTCGTGCCCCGGTCCGGGAGGATCCCACATGCCGCGGAGCGGCTGGGCCCGTGAACCATGGCCGCTGAGCCTGCGCGTCCGGAGCCTGCGCGTCCGGAGCCTGCGCATCCGGAGCCTGTGCTCCGCAACGGGAGGGGCCACAACAGTGAGAGGCCCGCGTATCGCAAAAAAAAAAAAACAGTGGGAGGACTCCTGGAACTCTTGCGTTTACAATGATAACAGTTTACTATGTCAGGACCAAATACACATTGTTTACTTATTTATTTATTTTTGGCTGCGCTGGGTCTTCGTTACTGTGTGTGGACTTTCTCTAGTTGTGGAGAGCGGGGCTACTTTTCGTTGCGGTGCGCAGGTTTCTCATTGCAGTGGCTTCTCTTGCTGCGGTGCACGGGCTGTAGGTGCACGGGCGTCAGTAGTTGTGGTACATGGGTTTAGTTCCTCCGTGGCATGTGGGAGCTTCCTGGGTCAGGGATGGAACCTATGTCTCCCACATTGGCAGGAGGATTCTTAACCACTGAGCCACCAGGAAAGCCCCCAAATTCACATTTTTTATTTTATTTTATTTTTTGGCTGCATTGGGTCTTCGTTGCTGCTCACGGGCTTTCTCTAGTTGAGGCCAGCAGGGTCTACTCTTCGTTGCGGTGTGCGGGCTTCTCACTGCGGTGGCTTCTCTTGTTGCAGAACACGGGCTCTAGGTGCTCAGGCTTCAGTAGTTGTGGCGCACAGGCTTAGTTGCTCTGTGGCACGTGGGATCTTCCCGGATCAGGGATGAAACCCGCCTCCCCGCATTGGCAGGTGGATTCTTAACCACTGCACCACCAGGGAAGCCCCCAAATACACATTTTTTAAAATAAAACGTTGAATGCTGAGTATTTGGTCACAGGCAAAAATCACCATCATAGAATGAACTTTAGGGAATAAAAGAATAAATCTGAAATTCTATCAAATTCAAAATTTTTTATTACAATTTAATTTTTTAAATTTAGTACCCAATTTTTTCTTAAGTTTGGGTGTATAATCTTGTAGCAAAGTCAGCTGCAACTTGCTCTTTTGGCTACTCTGCTTTATGATACTAAATGGATGAAGAAGAAACAAGACATATTTGACCAGCTCAGCTGATGGTGACGCTCACCAAACTATCAACCTTTCCTTCCTTGCTAAAAGTAACTGACTAAAGTAGAAGATTTATTGTCTCATCACCTGAGAACCTGGAGGATCTTGTTGATAGTAATGATGGTATATCATTGAAACAAACCCATGAAGTGAAACTCGGTGCACCGCTAGAAAAAGCTACTTTGGGGAATCTTTTCAGGGACCAAAGATCGTTGCTCTCTGCGTCTTTTGAAGTAATGTCAATCATCACCAATCCTAGACGCATTCTACTTTTGCAATATCTTCTTGTTATTACTTGCTGCATAATAAGCCATCCCCAAACTTAGCCGCATAGAACTAACTGTTTGTTATAGGCACTGATTCTATGGGTCAGGAATTTACACAGGGTAAAGCAACGATGGTTTGTTTTTGCTACGCCATGTCTAGCCCTCAACTGGGATGATGTAAGTCGTTAGGGAGTGACTCAAGTGGTTGGGGGGTAGAATCATCTACAAGTTTCTTTTTTTTTTTTTTTTTTTTTTTTTATCTACAAGTTTCTTTACTCCCATGTGTGGTGCCTGGACTGAGATCACTTGAAGGCTGGGCTCAGCTGGGAATCGTTGACTGGAGCACACACATGTGGCTTCTCCATGTGGCTTGGGCTTCCTCACAGCATGGCAGCCAGAGGATAGTTGAACTTCTTACTTGGATGCTCAAAGATCCAAGGATGAGATTGTCCCAATGAACAAGGAAGAAGTTGCGGGGCTTCCCTGGTGGCGCAGTGGTTGAGAGTCCGCCTGCCGATGCAGGGGACACGGGTTCGTTCCCCGGTCTGGGAAGATCCCACATGCTGCGGAGTGGCTGGGCCCGTGAGCCATGGCCGCTGAGCCTGCGCGTCCGGAGCCTGTGCTCTGCAACGGGAGAGGCCACAACAGTGAGAGGCCCGCGTACCGCCAAAAAAAAAAAAAAAAAAAAAAAGGAAGAAGTTGCATGGCCTCCTAGCCTGAGGAGTCACATAGCTTCCCTTCCATGATACTATTGGTTCAATCATTTCCTTTCTACCACACTCTCTATTGGTTAATGCAGTTACAAGTCTGCTCAGATTCAAGAGGAGGGGACATAGATCCCCACCTCTTTGTAGAAGGAATGTTAAAGAATTTATGGCAACGTTTTAAAACCACTGCATAGTGACATACATTCATTCTTCAGCTGATTCATAGAATTTCAACATGTTAAACACTTGAGATTTTAAAACTCTAGTTATGGGCTTCCCTGGTGGCGCAGTGGTTAAGAATCTGCCTGCCAATGCAGGGGACACGGGTTTGAGCCCTGGTCCAGGAAGATCCCACATGCCGTGGAGCAACTAAGCTCGTGTGCCACAACTACTGAGCCTACGCTCTAGAGCCCTCGAGCCATAACTACTGAGTCCACACGCCACAACTACTGAAGCCCACGCACCTAGAGCCCATGCTCCACAGCAAGAGAAGCCACCACAATAAGAAGCCTGTGCACCGCAACAAAGACCCAACACAGCCAAAAATAAAATAAATAAATTTTAAAAAATAATAAACCTTTAGTTATAGCTAGAGTGTTTGTCTTTACTGGAATGTGAATATTCAAATTTAGCAATTTGAATGATGTCTAAAATATGATGGCAACTCGGGCAATCAATCACACAAATATTGATCATGCCCAAGTTCAGGGATATCAGAGAGGAAAGTGAAATGGATATCTGGCTATTTGGTCTTGCAAAGGTCAATTCCAAAATGAATCCAAACAACAGATTTTGGTTGAATACCCAGGCCCACTGCATTTTTCATATGTGATCTCCCCTAATCTTCAAAATTTCCAGATCAGGAAAGTTTTTATTGGTATTCCTATTGTGAAGAAGAGGAAGGAGCTCAGAGAGCTCACATTTCTTGTTTAAGATCGCACAGTTAGGAAGCCACATTGATAGATGTATCAGTGAGGGCCTGACAGGAAACATGGCAACTCAACCTGAGTCACTGAGGACTGTTTCATTAACTATTAACAAAGGTGTTACCTGTAGGCAGTGAGTTGAGGAAACCAGCAAGGAAAGGTGAGGCACTATCCCCGGGCTTGAAGGGGGTGGAAAATAGAGAAGTTTCTAGAAACTTCTGGAAATTTCTGGAACAAGGAACTGTAGCTAACCTAGAAGGCTCTCAACAAGAGCTGTGGCTTTTATTAGGGGAACTCAGGGGGACTGAAGCTGCTGTTTCCTCGCGCCCTCTGCTTTCTGTTGTCTCCTAGGAGTCTTGTTGGCTCAACCCAACAGGAAGGCTGAGGGTAAGAAGGGTAGTTGGTGCAGCCGTAGAAGTCAGCACCCCCCACCCCCGTCCCGGAGGCCCATGTTGAGTAGAGAAAGGTGGAAAGACCGGGTCCGGGAGGGCAATCAGAGAACATGCAGACCTCGGGCGCGGTGAATAGGTGAACAGTCGCACTCCCACGCGATTCCCCAGCCCAGTTGCACAGCCCACGCGCTAGCTTGCAACCACCGGTTGCCATGGAGACCGCGGGTACTACGCGAAAGCAAGTGCGCAAGCGCGCCCTGGGATGCCGGCCTCGGCTCAGCGCAGCTGCCTGGACCCAGGCGAGACGCCACCTGACGCGCCCTGTCTGAGCGGGAGCGGACGCTGTCGTCTCGGGCGCTTGGCCCAGAGCATCCGTGCCGGCGTGGCCCGAGCTGGCACCTGGCGAGCCGGCTGCATCCCGGCGGCCTCTCCTTGGCCCGTCTGGGCGGTCAGAGGCGGGGCTGCCGCTTCCCTGACGGGCTGGCCGAGAGCCAGGCCCCGGGGAGGCCGCTCGCGGTTTGCGGCGATTCCAGGACACGTGTGAGCACCCGGGGCCCGGTTTGGGGAGCAAGACCTTGGGAAAGCGCGAGGCCTCCTGCAGGCCAGCCTTGGAGGGGGCAGCTGAGAACTCTGAGCCTGGCCTTGTTCCTGGCAATTTGACCTCCCTCTCCTGTCACCTTACAGGATTGCTGTTTAGGGACCACTGCAGCCCCGGTCCACGTCGTAGACTCTTCAGTACACGTGGGAATCGAGCTGCCAGGTGTCCACGACCATGGCGGTGAACCTGTTGGAGGACTGGTGCCGGGGGATGGAAGTGGACATCCACAGGTGCCTGTTGGTCACAGGTATCCCGGAGGACTGTGGCCAAGTGGAAATTGAGGAGACCTTGAATGGGGTCCTCTCCCCGCTGGGCCCGTACTTTGTGCTCAACAAGATTTTTTTGAGGGAAGAGAATGCCAAAGCTACCCTCATTGAGGTAGGCGAGGGTGTGAATCTGAGGGCCATACCCCGGGAATTCCCTGGAAGGGGGGGCATCTGGAGAGTGGTCTGTCGGGACCCCACCCAGGATGCTGAGCTTTTAAAAAACCTGAGTGAATTCCTGGCTGCAGAGGGGCGCACCTGGGAGGATGTGGTCCGCCTGCTGCAGCTCAGCCAGTCCCCACCACCCCAGAACCGGAATCAGCCCCCAGAGAACTGGGCAGAAGCTCTGGGGGTGCTTCTGGGGGCGGTGGTGCAAATCATCTGGTGCATGGATGGCGAGATCCGCAGCCGGGAGGAAGCTAGGGCTCCAGAGGTTGTTGAGGCCCAAGCAGTGGCATCCTTGGCTTTGGCAGCAGCGAGGAAGGTCAAGAAGGAGCCAGGGTGGGCTGCAGAGGTGGGCTCTGCCTTGAAGATGGAGAACCCGGACGGCTGGAATGACGTGGAAGATGAGGGGGACCCTCTTGAACCTCTGGTTCAGAAGGCTGGAGCTAAGACTTGCCCCAGGAGAAAGAAGCAGAAAAAAACTCCTGAGCAGGAACCAGTGCCCTGGAAGAAATCCAGAGGCAACCATTCCCACAGCAGAATATATCAGGAGCAACAGAAAGCCCTGTGTGAAGCAGGAGGGGTCAGCTTTGAAGAAGGCCCTAGCAAAATGTGCCTGGAAGTCTCCCAGCAACCCGCCCCACGATGCCCAGGCAGAAGCTGCGAGCCCTGGAGTTGCCTCTGAGTCAGACCACGATGGCGGTCCAGAGGGTCCACCAAAGAAGAATACCATGGTCTGGGCCTCGGCAAAGAGCCCTGCCCCCACGAGGAAGAAAAAGAAGGTGAGCTTGGGTCCCGTCTCTTATGTCCTTGTCGATTCGGAAGACACCAGGAAGAAGCCAGAGATTCCAAAGAAAGGGCAAGGCTCGAGAAGGGATGCATTGGATCAGAAGGCCCTTCGGAGCCCACAGCACGCTAAGCCACCAGCCTCAACCTCCCAGGGTCCAAAAGCCAAGCCACAAGGCTCTCCTCATGCCTCCAGTGGTGAGAATGACAGCAGAAGTCATTTGGGTTGTGTTAACAAGTGGCTGAAGGGGGAGGAACAGCATGGGCAGGTGGGGACGGAGGAACCCAAGGGGACAGAGGGTCCGATGGTCGTTGAGGAGGACCCCAGTGCAGTGGAGGGAGTGTGTGACACACCAGTTGAGGTTTTAGAGTCTGGGAGCCCTGACCCCCCTCCTAGGAGCCCCTGAGGCCAACATTGGGGATACCTGTGGGGACAGGAGGTGGCAGAGCAAACCCACTGACCTATCTTTTGTTGGTGAGTGTCTCCGTGGTATTCTCCGGTCATCTGACACTTCATCTGATCCATCTTCCTCAGTAAGAACTGAATAATTTGGGGTTATATATTGTTTGTCAGAGTAGGTGGCTTTGAGGGTGGAGTTTTCTGGAGGCCTGTTTGGGAGATGGAAATGTTCAAGGACTTAGAAGTTCCAAGGAAGTGAAAAAACTTTCCAGTGACACCTCTCCCTGCTTCCCCTCTCGAGCTGTTCTAATTTATCCACAGAACCCAGAAAACTTAGATTTCCGTCTGCACCTGAGCAGTCAAGAAAAGACCAAGGAAGAAGTTCCAAGCGGGGAACAACGTTTCTCTTGTCGTTGACTTTTCACTGTTTTAGGGACCCACCCAGTTCGTAGAGATCCAGCTCTCAGAGGTAAATGGTATGTGAGATTTAGGTGGGAGGAATTAGGGTAAGGAGGCGTAACCCTATGCTTTTTCTCTGCCAGGCCTGCTTTTTCACCTCCTCCTAGACTCACCTTCAGAGGTTGGAGAGTCACTAAGCAGATTGGGAAAACTCTAAAACGTTCACCTTGGCACATGGGCAAGGTCACTGTTACGTTCATCCACGTTCGGCCTTTCTCTCCCATCCCCTGCTTCCTTTTCTGGATAATCAGCCAATCTCTGCAGGGCCTGGCATTGTAAAGGGCGGGGCGACCGTTCGCTCCTTCTTCCCTTTCTCTGCTTCGACCACTGGGTAGGTTAAGCCAAGATCTTTGCTGCAGACCTGACTTCCTTGCTGCTACTGGTCTGCAATATCCATCCTCCAGTTCTCTAACCAGAGGATGTTAAGGTCCCAAGCATCGGTTTGGGGGAAAAAGATTGTCCACTTAGGCCTTGAAGTGTTTGGTTTTCGGTCCTGTTAATAAAAATGGGACTTGGATTCCCATTTGGGGTGAAACCCTTGTAGGAAGCATGTGGGAGCAATGGGTAGGAAAGGACTCTGGGATTCCTGGCTCCCTGGCTCTAATTCCATCCAATACCCCCAAACTCTTTTTGAGGCTGAAGACCAAATCTCACGTTCTAGGAAGAGAGAGAAAAACATTCTTTAAAACTTGGCTGTGAATTTCTGCCCTCTGACTAGACCAGAATGCCATGTGTCCTGGGTGTGCAGGAGTCGGGGGAGGGGTGGGTTACCTGAGCTCAGTGGTTTCCAGATTGTATCCCGGGGAAGCCCAAGCTGTGCTTAAAGAAGTAATCCGAATCTATTTTTTCATGCATTTAAAAAAAAACAGCAACAACTGAAAGATGACTACTTGAATGTGTCATAAGTCAAACAAGTCACATCAGAGACTATCAAAATATGACCTTGTGTTCACCAGTTAGCTTGTTTTGGTACAGGTATCCAATTCGTTGATTCCACCACCTATTTGCCTATAATTGAATTTCTTGTAAATGTGACTGATAGGAAAAGTTCCAAGTGGGAGAAGTTGGTCCTGCGCATGGCCTGTCATAGAAAACTCCGAAAGAAGTTTCCCTTTGTAATTCACATACTCTTGTCCTGCTGTGATGCTCAATTGTGTGGTGGCAGATGTATCAATACGGCACGCAGTAATTCATATTCTATCAGAGAGAGCTTTAGGGTCTCTCTTCTGGCTTCAGTTTTTGTGATAAAGAATGTGAACAGTTGTTAGATGTTGTTGGTGATTCAACTTTGAAAACAGATTTCTTGTTGACGATTCATTTCAAAAGCCTGGATGAGTCTGAGGACGCAGGAAGAAAGGAGGTGGTTTCCGTTTGTAGCTCTTCACCTGTGTGCGTCATGGTTTTCCTTGGGTCTGAGCAAATCAAAACAGAGGAGTGAATTGGCCATTCGAGGTGACAAAAGCCTCCAGCTCTCCCGCTCCTAATTTCAGAATCAGGTCCGCTAGGGCTTCGTTGTGTTAACAAATTGACACCATGATTAGTAAATGTAAATGTATATGCTGTAAAATAAAGTTTAGCAAACTGAGTATCTGTTGAGTCTCTTATAGGTGCCAGTGGTATGGACTGTTTAATTGGAGAAAAGCGTTCCCCCCCACTGAACAATACACACTGTCCTAGACACCCAGCCCAGCTGTTGCAGACCTGGGTTCAAGCTGGAAGGGTCGTCAATTTCCTGTGAGAGAAGAAGTCATCAAGATGCCTCTCATTGCTACATGGCCTGCCACCAACGTGAAAGCCTTCCCCAGAGAGTCTGCATTTTTTAGAAGTTTCTAGAACAGGTACCTGGTGTTGTGAATTAACCTGAGAAGGCGAGTTTATTTTTAAAAGCAGCTTCCCCTCAGACAGAAGCTGAGGTTTTTCAACAAAAAATCGAGTTAAGTTTCCTCCTGACCAAGCCCCTCCCCTGCTTGGGACGCCTGAACCAGGGGGCCACCGCATCAGAGTCACCTCATGCACAAGAGACCAAAGGGGAAGCTGGACTTCGAGGATGGGGGAGCTAATTAGGCACTGGAGTGTGCACACATAAAAACCCAGGTCAGAGGTCAATTTATTGGGTCCTTTTCTTCGCCCCTCTATGGGAAAAGCCACGTTTGGCCAAGATCTTTATGCACCTCCCATGACCAGCCACTCCCTCCAGTTTGCACCCAGTCTGTCAGGAAAGGCTGGAAGTGGGGGAACATGGCCGGAAGTGGGAGGAGATCCAGGGATGGGGCTCCAAGGGGTACAGGGGAAGTCAGCTGTCCAAGGAAACCCCTCAGACCGCTGCTTGGACGGCGCAGCATTCTGTTCAGGGGTGGGCCTCAGAGCAAGGCCTGGCCACAGGGGCCTCCAGGGCATGGCGCGCGGTGCTGAGGAGAGGGTTGCACGCCACCAGGAGGACCTGAAGGTAAAGTTTGCTCATCCATTCATGCTTCTGTTTAGCCAGAATTTATCGAGCATCTACCATGGGACAGCCAGGAACAAGACAGAGCCCTACCCTCCGGGAGCTGACATTCCAGCAGGGAGGTGGACCATATGCATAGATATATGACGGCGGGTAAGGGTTGGTGAGTACTGTGACAAGGTATAAAGCAGGAGAGGGTCGAGGTGAGTGTGTGTGCGAGAGAGAAGAGAGAGTTGGCTGTTTTACACAGTGGTCAGGGAGCGCCTCTCTTAGGAGGTGACGTTTGAACAGACCTGAAGGAGGTGAAGGATGAGACAGACCACTGGCTGGTGGGACAGCATCCCAAGCAGAGGGAACAATCGGTGTGAAAGGAGGCACGAGGGTGCCTGGTCTGAGAAAAAGGCCGGCGTGGCTGCAGTGGAGGGAAGCAAGGAAGAAGTGAGGAAACGACTCAGGAAGGATGGAATTCGACTTTAGTCTGAGTGAGTCAGGAGGGGGGAGGGTCGTGATCCAGCTACGATGTTCACAGGCTCCCTTCCCCGTTCCAATTCTCCATCCAACTGTTACTCAGAGGAGGAGATTTCTCTGCTCGTGGTTGGACATACGGGCTGTAAAGTGTAATCCTTGATCTGAAGAAGTGATGCTCTGCCGTCCAAACTGGTCCAGTATCTTGTGGATTTTTTATAGGACTCTGGGCACTTGCATCTTCCACTGAGTAAGAAAAGCCTAGTCTGGAGTCAGTTTCCACTTCCGTCAACCTCCGTTTGGAGCCCCGCCCCCCCCGGGCTAGCGGCGTCAGCCTCACGTGCCGGCTACGTACGATCAGGCCTTCCCACCAGAGGGTTTGCCGTACAGCCACGTGCAGTCTGTGTCTCTCGTTGGCAGATCCAGCAGTTCTTCCTGGCATTTTGTGCCTCAGAGGGTGCAAGAGGACTGTGTCTGGCTTCAGCCCCTCTCTGTATTGCTGCAGTGCCCCCATAGCCACTCATTCCATGGCCCCGGGTGACCAACTCAAGGGACCACATGGGAATATCTGCTGTGGATTCCAGTCACCTTCCAAACCTGGGAGTTCTGAAAGGCACCGACATGTCCTACTTTAACGCACCTCCTAAATTCCCCTAGTGATTTCCACAGGGCTGTGCCCCATATGGGCATCCCTTTATTTATTTATTTTTGGCTGTGTTGGGTCTCCGTTGCTGCGCGCGGGCTTTCTCCAGTTGCCTTGAGTGGGGCCTACTCTTCATTGCGGTGCGCCGGCTTCTCGTTGCGGTGGCTTCTCTTGTTGCGGAGCATGAGCTCTAGGTGCGCGGGCTTCAGTAGTTGTGGCACATGGACTCAGTAGTTGTGGCTTGCGGGCTCCAGAGTGCAGGCTCAGCAGTTGTGGCGCACGGGCTTAGTTGCTCTGCGGCATGTGTGATCTTCCCAGACCAGGGCTTGAACCCGCGTCCCCTGCATTGGCAGGCGGATTCTCAACCACTGAGCCACCAGAGAAGCCCCTGGGCATTCCTTTAAAGGACAGGTTTCCCATGGCCAGGCCGTTGACCATCACTCATGAGTCAGTAAAAACCAAAGCGGATTTTACCACTTTAATTCTTCCACCACCGTTGGGAAAACAGCATGCACTTCAGCCCACCGAGCTGATTTGTTTTTACGTCCTTCCACTCTCTTCTGGAGTTCCCTACTAGTAGAATGTAAACTACTAGATGTAAAAGACCAGTAGATAAGGGCTTCCCTGGTGGCGCAGTTGTTGAGAGTCTGCCTGCCGATGCAGGGGACACGGGTTCGTGCCCCGGTCCGGGAAGATCCTACATGCCACGGAGTGGCTGGGCCCGTGGGCCATGGCTGCTGAGCCTGCACGTCCGGAGCCTGTGCTCCGCAACGGGAGAGGCCACAACAGTGAGAGGCCCGCGTACTGCAAAAAAAAAAAAAAAAAACAGACCAGTAGATGCTGATGGAGGTCATCTTGCCACCATGTATCAGGAAGTGCAAAGGCCCTGAGGCAGGAGGATTTCTTGTGTCGGGGAGGCCAGTGCAGCTGGAACAGAGTGAGCAGGAGGGGAAATAGGAGGTGAGGTCAGAGCGGGTAGACTTTCTGAACCCAAGGCAATACAGAGGAAAGCAGATGCAGAAGAGAGAAAGAGAGAATATTGTTTGACTCTTGGACTTTGGGGTTACATGAATCAATAAATACCTTACTTTTTCTTTTCTTTCTCTTGCCTTTGCCTATCCTCTCCTCCCCCAGCAATCTGAATTAGCTTATTTCACGCCTGACAGTTTCCTGATTAATGAAACTACGAAAAGGAATACAATGAAAACTGAATCACCCATCCACCCTAGATTCCAGAGTTTAGTGGTTTCTTTTGTGTCCTTCCAGAGATGCTCTATGTAGATGAAAGATTTACAGCATTTATATGCAGATATATTTTCATCCTCTTTTTCACTCAAATGTAAGAATACTATGCACATTTTTCTGGACCTTGTGTTTTCACCTAATATATCTTAGAGAATGTTCCAGTTTTCATCATCTGGCTGCCTAGTGTCTGGGTTAATGGCTTCAGGTACGTTTGTATCCAGCTGCTCAAAGACAAGTCTCAGGAATCTGGCTCCCCTGCCACTCTAAGCTCTTTCCTGTGTGTTGGTTTCCTTCTCAGGCCAGCCTCTCCATGGCGACAAAGGTAGCTACCAGCAGTGTAAAGCTATTTGATCCTGAAAGCTCCCAGTAAAAATG
Source organism: Monodon monoceros (assembly GCF_005190385.1). NCBI lineage: Eukaryota > Metazoa > Chordata > Mammalia > Artiodactyla > Monodontidae > Monodon > Monodon monoceros. Next base: position 49,410,079 of record NW_021703766.1, read on the forward strand.
GGTGTGTTTTCCGATGGTTCCAGATACTGTCTCAGGGAAGACTTCTGATAGTCCCCCCACCCCCCATAACATGTCTAGCTCCAAACCAGAGTGGCTATGGGAACATAGTGCCCTGATTGGCCAGCCTGGGTCACATATCCCTGTGACAGTGGGTGTAGGCCCTTTGATAGACAGCCAGCCCCTCCAGATATCAGTGGAAGAAGGGAGGGACTGGTTTTCAAGAGGGATGCAGAGAGGACAAAATAGATACCGAATGACTCCTATAGAGGTTCAGGACAAATCTTTAGTTGTCCAGCTCAGAGTAAAGCCTTGGAGAGACCCTAGAGGGCAGGCCACAGGATGGGCCTGGGGGAGACACAGCCTAGGGGAGTGGGTAAGGGAGACAACTCGCTTGAGTTTGAATCCCAGCTCCACTCTCTGACTGTGTGACCTCGGGCAGGTCCCTTCCCCTTCATTTCTTTATCTGTAAAATGGGGCTTATCAACTTCACAGAGTCCTCCCAAGGTGGGAGACTCTACAGTAATGGGTAAGGCTGTTGGGTCTTTAAAATCCTTTATGATAAGTACCATAACTAGAAGGTAAGTAAGAAATATTTTAAACGGGGGGTGTCTTTGGGGAGAGGGATGAGAAGGTGATGGGGAGAGAAGAATTTCTTTTTCACTTTGTTCCTTTTTTGTACCTTTTGCGTTTTTGGCCTTACCCATGAATTCTTTTTACTTCTGTAAAATGTCAGTAGGGCTGTTTTCTGAGAGGCGGGATGACAGGCCATTTTTTTCCTCCCCAATATTTGTGTTCTATAACCTAAAGCGCATTGACTAAGGTTGCCGAGATAACTTGTTTTTCTAGAGGTTTTGGAATAAAGATTCCTTTGAGATATGAACACATATTTGACATTGTGTTAAATGTGCCATGGGTAGGTGAATTGGTAGCTTTGTGCTGCCTTTGAAAAACATTTTGGTAAAATACACATAAAATGTAGCAGTTGAACCGTTTGTTTTAAGTGTACAGTCCAGTGGCATTAAGTACATTCACGTGGTTGTGCAGTCATCACCCCCATCCATCCATAGAATCTTTTCATCTTGTAAAACTGAAACTCGAACCAATAACAATAACTCTCCATTGCATCCTCCTTCCAGCGTTCACCAACCACCATAGAAGTGGAATCACTTTTTATGACTGGCTTGTATCACCTAGAATAATGTCCTCAAGGTTCATCTCTGTCCTAGCATGTGTCAGAATTTTCTTCCTTTTAAAAATGAAGAGGAATGTTCTTCCCCAATAATATCCCATTGTATGTGTGTATCACATTTTGTTTATCCGTTCGTCCACTGGTGGACACTTGGGCTGCTTCCACCTTTTGGCTGTTGCAAATAGTGCTGCTATCAACGTGGGCGTATAAATATCTCTTTCACTCCCTGCTTTCAATTCTCTCAGGTATATACCCAGAAATGGAATTGCTGGATCATATGGTAATTCTATTTTTAATTTTTTGAGGAACTGCCATACTGTTTTCCATCCTGCTCCCTTGATTTTTTTGTTTTGTTTTGGTTTTTTGTTTTGTTTTGTTTTTGGCTGCATCAGGTCTTAGTTGCAGCACAGGGGATCTTCACTGTGGCATGCGGGATCCTCCACTGCAGCACGCAGGCTCAGTAGTTGCGGCATGCGGGCTCTCTAGTTGTGGCTCGCATGCTGAGTAATTGTGGCGCGCGGGCTTAGTTGCCCCGTGGATGTGGGATCTTAGTTCTCCGACCAGGGATCGAACCCACGTCCCCTGCTTTGGAAGACGGATTCCTAACCACTGGACCACCAGGGAAGTCCCATGCTCCCTTGATTTTGAAATCCCAGCCTTTTTCTGCAAAATTGTAGAAGCAGGGGACCACGTGGCAGAAACGTCTCCAGCCCATCTGCCGCCAGTATGCTCCACTTTCACTGTGATAACGATGAGTGAACCTGGAACAGATTTTGCCAGCATAATCTGGCATGACAGGTGATGGCTGTGCTTACTGTAAATTTGAGGTGTTCTCCTAATACCCTCTGTTTATGGGAAGGAATGTGAGCACTTGTTTAATAGTGTTAAAGATTCAACACTGAAACAAAAATACACCACTCTTCTTCCAGGCCTTAAGATCTGTTAACTTTGAGCATTTCCGGTAATTGCAAGGTGAACAGTTTTAACCTTCTCACAGCTGGAGTAACCAAGAAAATTCTAAAACAGACCAGGAAAGAGGATGAGCCTTGCGGGTTATTAAAGATATTATAAAAATATGTTATGAATCCACAATAACAGATAGTGCAGTAGAACAGACCGGCAAATCCAGGAATAGACACACAGATTTGGGGAATTTTGTTTGGTGGTTTTGCAAATCAGTGGGAAAAGGGAGATTATTGAACAGCTGGTGTTGTGGCAGCAGTGGGAAGAGAGGCTAGTTACTCTTATAAATTCCAGATGTATCAAAGAATAAAACACAAAAAACTAAAAGGATAAAAGTCGTAGAAGAAAACACAGGCGAATTTGTCCGTCATTCTGGCGTGAGAAAGATCTTTCTAAGCAGGATACAAACCCTAAGGGCCACACCAAGGAAGAAATTAATTCATTTGTCAACATAAAAATTAAAAGTCACCCTGTGACAGATGTTACTATTAAAAAAAAAGACACGATACACTTGCAAAATGTTTCTAATATATATCATAGGAAAGAGCTAATTTTTTTAACTCTGGTAAGAGCTGGTTCAAGTTAATGAGCAAAAGATGAACACCCTAATAGAAAAATGGGCAAAGCATATGAACAGGCAATTCACTGGGAAGATATTACAAACAACTGATAAATTATGTGAAAAGTAAGCTTACTGCACTCAAGCTACAATCAGTGCAAATCAAAACAAGAGAGCATTGTTCACCTGATGGGCAAACCTTCTTACACATCGTACTTACTCCCTCCTGGCAACCATATGAGGGAAAGGCAGCTTCGTAGAGCATATTTGTTTAAACTGATGCCAAGTTTCTGGAGTTTTTATCGATATTTGGTGATTACAACTAATATTTTCACAGAACACCAGTGAGCCTCTGTTACTTTAACAAAATAATCAATTTGGTGGTGCTACTTGAGTGGTGGGATGCTACATACTTTTAAAAATTTACTTTTTTATATTTCCTCACATTAAAAATTACAACACCACAGAGATTTAAAAGCACGCAAACAGAGACATGATTCAATCCAAACATTAGCCAGTGTGGTCGGATGAATTCATTTCTCCACGGATAATGCAGTGACTTTTTCTACCCATTGTGCTTAGAGATTTGTACTTTTTGCCACAGACCGAGTGACTGAGATCAGAGAGCTGTGCTGGTCTGTGCTAACACCACCTGGGTACGTCCAGGCCTGTAAAAGTGGCCCCGGAAGTCCTGGGTCTACAGAGCGCATCTGCCCTTCTCAGTTAAGCGTCAGGTGGGACCGTCACAGGTCCTTTGGGTCCTGGCTCTTGTCGAGCCCTGATGGCCATGGAACAGCAAGAGGATGCATGGCAGGTCTCAGCATGACTCCATGGTCCTGGGATCATCTTAGTGCCCGGTGTAAGATTTGGCGTTTCTCCTGTGACTGCTGCAATTTTGATAAGGAAAGGAAGGACTTACTAGATAGACTTAGTGGGTCCACTATGAGACCACGTTTCCTCTGACTTCACTTTCAAGCTTCTGGCTCCATTTAATTGAAGTGTATCCTGGGTTTGCAAAGCGAGCTATAGAAAAATTATCATATGAGAAGATAGGGAAATTTCTGGGAAAAAAAATGTACTGAGTAGGGATTACCACATAATCTCAAAAAATGTATGTAACACATAAAAATGTAAACATGTATATCTTAATTCATTTAGAAGTATAGTGTCTGTGCTTTTAGCCAATGAAGAGGAAGTGGAAAAAAAGAAAGATGAACTGCAAACTGGGAATAATATTAACAGCATGTATAACACACATGGGCTAATTTCTTTAATTTACCAGAAGCTGATTCAGAATAATAATATGAAAAAGACAACCTGGCAGAAAAGTATACAAAGGCCAGGACAGGCAGTTTGGAGAAAAGAAATCAAGATGACTATTAAGTGTGTGAAAAGAACAATGCTCGACCCCATTCCTATTTTAAGAATTAAAATCAAAAGCAATGAATTATAGTTTTTCACCAATCAGAAATTTGAAAATTGGATAACAACCCACTGCTGGTGAGGCTGTGGAGAAATGGGCAATCTCCTCCACTGTTTGAAGGGAGGTGAATTTGTCCAATCCGGAAATGATCTCAATGCCTGTGGTTTCAGGACTGGTTAAATCAATTATCAGCCATTCTTATGTGCCGACGCAAAAGGATTTCTGAGCTATCTTATTAATTTAAGAAAAAACATTCAGAAGAATGCATATTAAGATCATTTTTGTTTAAACACAAAAGATTTGTATATACATGCTGGTTTATGAATAATTTATTTTTCTGATAGTAACAAGTAAATAAAGAGTAATAAGAAAGCTGTCCTGGGGGCTTCCCTGGTGGCACAGTGGATAAGAATCCATCTGCCAATACAGGGGACACGGGTTCGATCCTTGGCCCGGGAAGATCCCACATGCCACAGAGCAACTAAGCCCGTGCGCCACAACTGCTGAGCCTGTGTGCTAGAGCCCACAAGCCACAACTACTGAGCCCGCGTGCCACAACTACTGAAGCCCACACACTTAGAGCCCATTCTCCGCAACAAGAGCAGCCACCGCAATGAGAAGGCCACACACCACAACGACGAGTAGCCCCCGCTTGCCGCACACAGCAGCCAAGACCCAATGCTGCCAAAAATAAAACAAACAAACAAGAAAACAAAATAACCAGAGATAGTACAACCACTCTGGGGAACTATTTGGAAGTTTCTTAAGGTTAGCTGTACCCTTGCCACGTGACTCAGGCAATCTACTTCTGAGTATTTTTGCCCAAGAGAAATGAAAACCTCTATCTACCAAAAACGTGTGCCTGAACATTCACAGCAGCATCTTGCTGATTATAGCCCAAATCTGGAAACAACCCAAATGTCATACCAATTTTAGTTATCCATGAGTTGATGGACATTTGGGCTGTCTCCACTGTTTGGCTGTTGTGAATAATGCTGCTGTGAACATTCACGTAACAAATTTTTGGGTTGCCATATGTTTTTTCTCTTGGGTTACCTAGGAAGTGGTTCATCCACTCAATGGAATATTACTCAATGACAAAAAGGAATGAAATACTGATACCCACAACAATATGGACAAATCTCAAGGTTTTTTTTTTTAATTGAAGTATAGTTGATTTACAATGTTTCAGGTGTACAGCAAAGTGATTCAGTTATACATATATATATATATAATTTTTTTCAGATTCTTTTCCATTAGACGTTATTAAAAGATATTGAATCTAGTTCCCTGTGCTGTACAGTAGGTCCTTGTTTATCTATCAAAGGTTTTATTTTTAAGGGGAAGAACCTAGATACAAAATAAATACACATACTAGTCTTAGTTCAGGCTGCTTGAACAGAGCGCCATAGACCGGAGACTTATAAACAACAGAAGTTTATTTCTCACAGTTCTGCAGGCTGGAAACTCGAGATCAGGATGCCAGCATGGTTCTGGGGAGGGCCTCCTTCCAGGTTGCAGATGGCAGACTTCTCTTTGAATCCTGACATGGCTAGGGATCTCTCTGGGGTCTCTTTTATAACGGCACTAATCCCATTCAGGAGGGCTCCACCCTCATGATCTAATCACCCCCAAGACCCCCCACCTCCTAACACATCACCTCAAGGATTGGAATTTCAACATATGAATTTTAGGGGGACACAAACATTCAATCCGTAGCATTACTGTATGAGTCCATTTATAAGAAGTTTTAGAACAGGAAGAGCTAATCTCTGGTGGAAAAAATCAGAACCGTGCTTGCTTCAGTTGCGGGAAGGTCTTTGCGAGGGGGTTTGGTGGAATGTTCTGTGACCGGGGTGGTGGTTGCACAGGTATACGTTTCTGTCCAAACTCACCGAATTATACACTTAGAATGTGTGCATTTCACTGTGCGTAAATGACACCTCAATAAACACAATTTTTAAAAAGTAAAGGGGGTAGGGCTTCCCTGGTGGCGCAGTGGTTAAGAATCCGCCTGCCAGTGCAGGGGACACGGGTTCAAACCCTGGCCTGGGAAGATCCCACATGCTGCGGAGCAGTTAAGCCTGTGAGCCACAACTATTGAAGGCCGCGCACCTAGAGCCCGAGCTCCACAACAAGAGAAGCCACCGCAGTGAGAAGCCCGCGCACCGCAACGAAGAGTAGCCCCCGCTCACCGCAACTAGAGAAAGACCGCGTGCAGCAACAAAGACCCAACGCAGCCAAAAACAAATAATAAATAAATAAAATAAATAAATTTATTTTTAAAAAAAAGTAAAGGGGGGACTTCCCTGGTGGTCCAGTGGGTAAGACTACACACTCCCAGTGGAGGGGGCCCAGGTTCGATCCCTGGTTGGGGAACTAGATCCCACATGCCACAATTAAGAGCCTGAATGCCACAACTAAAAGATTCCGCATGCTGCAAGAAGATCCTAAAAAAAAAAAAGAAGATCCTGCGTGCTGCAACTAAGACCTGGCGCAGCCAAAATAAAAATAAATATTTAAAAATAAAAAGTAAGGGGGGTGATTTTATTTTCATCTTTATAGTTCTGTGCACTGAATGATTAACAGCCAAAACCATAACTATGTTGTACACTAAAAGCCACATCACCGTGACGGGGCTGGTTTAACACATTTTGTGTGTGGTTATAAATCTTGTGGTAAGCCAGTTCCAGCTCACTTTGTGAGCCTGTTTACGTTACCCATCAACGCGATGTGGATTAAGACTGTTATAGCCCAGCTTGGGTCTCTGTTTGAAATTCAGGTCTGACACGTCCGTTCTCATAAAACTGTGCGTGTGAGTCACATCTCAAGTGTGTGGAAGTCACATTCAGTTCAAGGTCGGGGGGCTCAGACAGAGGGGTGGAGGTTGCTTGGTCCAGTGTGAGGACGCAACAAATCACCACCCCGGAGGAGGAGCTGTTGGAATGGATTTTCCTGTTGGATCCTATGACTTTGACATTTCTGAGGGGAAGGTGCTCAGTTATTAAAGGATGTTAATGATTCAAATGAACCAAATTCCCCATACTTGACTTACAAGCATTTGGTTTAACCGAACCACATCCTGACATTATAAAGGCAAACTATTTAAAATCTGCTCCCCTCTGAGAATGGCCAGAACTCTCAGGAAAATGAAAATTAAGGTAGGGGAGTGAGTCCTAGTAGATAGTGAAATGGATTATGAAGCTGAGATATCACTTAGTTTGTTTATGCTGAAGAAATAGACCAACCACTATATTCAATATCTTGTAATAAACTATAATGGAAAAGAATCAAAAAAAAAGAAAACGTGTGTGTGTGTGTGTGTGTGTGTGTGTATCTGAATCACTTTGCTGTATACCTGAAACTAACACAGTATTTTAATTCAAAATACTTTAATTTAAAAAAAAGAAAAGAAATAAACCAACAAAACAGTGAGACAATAATGAGTACAGAAAATAGAAATTCATACATCTGAGAAGTTAGACTCTGACTATGGTGCTATTTATTTTAAGCTAGCAGGGGAGAAAGGGGATTTTCTAGGCATGGCTAGTGCTTAGAAAACTGGGCAGCTACTTGGAAAACAGGACTAAAGTTGGGTTCTCTGCTTCCTTCTGCCAAAATACCTTCCAGAAGGATCACAGACGTACATGTAAAAAAGAAATCAACAAATATTTAGATAAAAACAGGAGTAACTTTACTTACCATTTTGGAAGCAGGAGGTACTTCCAAGTAGGACTCAAAGCCCAGAGGTCATGAAGGAAAAGATGAAATCAACCTGATTATATTAAACACTTAAATCCTTAGAAAAAAAAATCCACAAAGTCAAAAGACAACAAACTGGGGCTTCCCTGGTGGCACAGTGGTTGAGAGTCCGCCTGCCGATGCAGGGGACGCGGGTTCGTGCCCCGGTCCGGGAAGATCCCACATGCCGCGGAGCGGCTGGGCCCGTGAGCCATGGCCGCTGAGCCTGCACGTCCGTAGCCTGTGCTCCGCAACGGGAGAGGCCACAACAGTGAGAGGCCCGCGTACCGAAAAAAAAAAAAGACAACAAACTGGAGGGCACACTTACCATAAGTATGATGGACTCAAGATGAATTTTCTCAATTTACAAAGAGCTTGTACATATCAAAGAAAAGACAAACATAGAACAATCTGGCAAGGATCTCAATAGGAAATTCACAGAAAAAAATAATAAACAAAAAGCCAACAAAGGGTTTACTTTCCTACCAAATGTTTATGTAACATAATACAATGTGCCAAGCACTCATAAGCATTTTCCTAATATCTACTTAAGACAAAAAAAAAAAAAATGGGGAGGGCGGTGCTATTATGATCCTCCCCATTTTTATAGATGAGGAAACTCATCACCCAAAGAGGTCAATAACCAGCCCAAGGTCACTCTGTTGGCAAATGGTAGAGCCCGGATTGGGACCCTGGGGCTACAAGACAGGCTCTTAACCAGGATGCCACACTGCTTCCCTACCTCTCTCATGAATGATTAAAATAAGTGCAAAGCCAAACAGCCATGCGATCTCATCATTCACATATCAACGTAACAATAATGCAAAAGTTTAGGGATGCCCAGCCTGGTGAGGGCTTGGGGAAGCAGGCACCTGGCTATTCTTTTTTTTTTTTTGATATTTTCAAAGTGCTGAAAGGGGAAACCCTGCAACTTAGTATGTTCTACTCAGGTGTTCTTAATAAGCATGGACATTTGTGCTTCCTTCTGAGGGCGATGTGGTCCTAGCCATCAAGATTTAAAGTATACTCATCCAACTGTGCTGAGGTATGCCAGGGATGCTGGTTATAGCATTTTTGTAAAAGGGAGGAGGAAACTGGAAGCAATATGGTTAAATGATTTATGGGACGCCATAGGAAGGAACACTGCAGTTGTCAGAATGAAATGGATCTCAGTGCTCATTGCCAGGCCATATTTTTAAAACCTTTCGTTGAAAAGTATGTGTATCCTAAGTGTTCAGCTGGACGCATTTTCACAAATGGAACACACCTGTGCAACAGCCCCCAGAAAACGCCTAAGGCTCCCCCCACCAAAGTCTATTGAGAGCCCTGCCCATCCTCCACCCTTCCCCCACCCCCCAACCTCACTCGCAGAGGTAGGTTCTCTCCAAGCCACACTTTTCAGTGAACAAACTGTGCTGTAAAAAAGATGCATTATGATCCCTTTTGTTGAATATTTTAAGAAGGAATAATAACGCATTGATATTGTTAATACATGCATACAGATATATTTGTTTCAGGAAGGTACAGGGGGTTTTTTTGTTTGTTTTTTCGGTACGCGGGCCTCTCACTGTTGTGGCCTCTCCCGTTGCGGAGCACAGGCTCCGGACGCGCAGGCTCAGCGGCCGAAGCTCACGGGCCTAGCCGCTCCGCTGCATGTGGGGTCTTCCCAGACCGGGTCACGAACCCGTGTCCCCTGCATTGGCAGGCGGACTCTCAACCACTGTGCCACCAGGGAAGCCACAGGTATTTTTTTTTAATAGAGTGAGGGATTGCCCTTAGAGTGAGGGACGGGGTAGAGGGCAGGTGGAAGGGGTGCAAGGTGGGGACCTTCAGGGTTTATTCTGGTTTCCTGTGCTTTGTCAATTTCTAACCATACAATCATATTGAGTGTCTTTTTTTCTTTCTTTTTTGGCCGCTCCGTGGCACGCGGGACCTTAGTTCCCTGACCAGGGATCAAACCTGTGCCCCCTGCAGTGGAAGCGCAGGAGTTTTCAACCACTGGACCGCCAGGGAAGTCCCGTATTAGGTGTTTCTTTTCAGTAGTCAATATTTAGCCATAAAATGGCGTGAAGTGCTGATATATGCTACATGTGGCTGAACCTCGAAAACATTAAGCTGAGTGAAAGAAGCCAGGCACAAAAGGCCACATATTGTACGATCTATATATATGAAATGTCCAGAATTGGGAAATCTGTAGAGACAGAAAGCGGATTAGTGGTTGTCAGGGGCTGGGGGAGGGCGAATGGGGTTCGACTGCTTAATGAGTACAGGTTTCTTTTTGGGGTGATGAAAAGATCTTGGGTCTAGATAGAGGTGGTTGTTCCACTACATTGTGATCTACTCAATGCCACTGAATTGTGCATTTTAAAATGGCTCATTTTATGTCACATGAATTTCAGTGCAATGTTTTTAAGTAGTAAAGAAAAATCTGGCATCTGGATCATGGACCTTTTTTGAGGGGGGGGGTACGGTAGAGGTTCTTCTTTATACTTTACCTTGAATTAAAAAAGCCACAAAGCCAAACGCCCGTGTTAGCTCTGGCTGCTGGGGAATGTAGCTCTGCTGCAGATCTCGGAAGAAAACTTTTGCTGTCCTCTTTAGATGTGTATTTGAGTTTTTTTTGTTTGTTTGTTTTTTGTTTTTTGCTGTACGCGGGCCTCTCACTGTTGTGGCCTCTCCCGTTGTGGAGCACAGGCTCCGGACGCGCAGGCTCAGCGGCCATGGCTGACGGGCCCAGCCGCTCCGCGGCACGTGGGATCTTCCCGGACCGGGGCAAGAACCCGCATCCCCTGCATCGGCAGGCGGACTCTCAACCACTGCGCCACCAGGGAAACCGTATTTGAGTTTTTTTAATCAACATGTTTTTGGTTGGAAAGTTTTTAGCTTTCCAAGGGTCAGTTTTTAAAATTCCAGCCTGGGCTCTTCCATTCTCACAAAACTGGAAAAGGAAGAGGGCTTGCAGAGAGTACAAGTCTGGTCATGCTCAAGCAAAGCGAAGCCATGGGGCCCCCGCCTCAGTGGGAACGTTCTGAAACAAGCGTGAATGTGTAGCTAATGTCAACGATTACAGCCCACTTTCATGCTCCAGGCGTGTTCTGGGTGTTTCCCCTATGACTTTCACACTTCGATGAGAAATGCGAGCATTTACAGAATGTTCAAGGGCAAAACGCTGAAGTAAAAATTCCCTCCCACTGCTTTACCGTGATCCTGTACACACGTAACTGAAGCATTTCCTATGAGGGCAGGCTGAGCTGTTTTTAAAACTGTCAACATGTAGGAATAGGGAGGGAAACATCCCAAATAACAGGGAAACAGAGAGATAGGTCAGTCACGCAAGGGGATTGGCTCGGATAAATATGAAACTGCATGATGAGCCTGCAATAATTAAAACAGTCCAGTACAGACCGAAGAAAGGGAGAAACAGAGTAACCTAAATCGACGAAGAGTGTTTACAAATATAGGTGGGGTTTCAAATCGGCACAGGAAAGGTGAATTATTCAAAAAGTGGTCTTGGGACAACAAGCTAACAGTTTGGGGAAAAACAGCCCACTCCTTACATCAAAATTAATTCCAGATGGATCCAAGTGTATAAAATGAAATTGTAAGAGTTGCAGAGGGAAAGATGGGTGGATCGTTGATCATCTTGGAGGGGAGGAAGCTTGTCTCTTTTTTATTTTTAATTCTTTTAAATTGAAGTATAGTTGATTTACAAAGTTGTGTTAATTTCTGCTGTACAAAGTGATTGAGTTATATATATATACACACATATATATAAATATGTACATTCTTTTTAAAATATTCTTTTCCATTATGGATAATCATAGGATACCGAATATAGTTCTCTGTGCTATACAGTAGGACCTTGTTGTTTATCCATTCCATGTATAATAGTTTGCATCTGCTAACCCCAAACTCCCACTCCATCCCTCCCCCAGCCCCCTCCCCCTTGGCAACCACAAGTCCATTCTCTAGGTCCCTGATTCTGTTTCTGTTTCATAGATAGGCTCCTTTGTGTCATATTTTAGATTCCACATATAAGTGATATCATATGGTATTCATCTTTCTCTTTCTGACTTACTTCATTTAGTATGCTAATCTCTAGTTGCATCCATGTTGCTGCAAATGGCATTATCTTGTTCTTTTTTATGCCTGAGTAGTATTTCATTATGTATATGTACCACATCTTTATCCATTCATCTGTCAATGGACACGTAGGTTGTTTCCATGTCTTGGCTATTGTGAATAGTGCTGCTATGAACATAGGGGTGCACATATCTTTTTGAATTATAGTTCTGTCTGGATATATATCCAGGAGTGGGATTGCTGGATCTTATGGTAATTCTATTTTTAGTTTTCTGAGGAACCTCCATACTGTTCTCCATAGTGGCTTCACCAGTTTACATTCCCACCAACAGTGTAGGAGGATTCCCTTTTCTCCACATCCTCTGGAGGGGAGGAAGCTTTTCAAAGCTGAGTGGACTCGCAGAGTTCAAAGATCTTAACACAAATGTAGGCTCAGCGGGGACCCAGCGAGGGGTTCCAGTCTCATGTAACCTGAAACCATCAAAGAAAACCGGCTTCTTAGCCACTGTGATTAACAGAAAAGTTAACATTTTTATACAAGAAAAAAATAACAAAGTCAAAAGATAGTGACAAACTGGGGAAAAAGAGAGGTTTCATGCCTCCCTTTACAAAAAACTCATGTAAATGATCAACAGAAAGAGGAACAGCTGAGAAAAATGGGCAAGAGACACGGATTGGAAGTTTACCGGAAAACAAGTGTCCACAGCTAGTAAACACATAAAAAGATGCTCAGCGTCACACTTAAAGAAAAGCAGAGCAGAAACAGTCACAAGATAAGGATGGACTTAGAGATCGGGGAATAGAGCCGAGAGCCTAGAAAACAACCAGGAGATACCATTGTTCACATACGTGATTGGCAAAAGTTCTAAAAGTTGTGTAATAGCCAGTGTTGACCAGGATGTGGTGAAACAGTGTCACTCATTATTAATGGCAGTGTGAACTGGTCCAAAGGCCATGTGGAAATAGCTGTCAAATTTTCAAAAGACTTTTGTTTTGGGTCCCAGGGAACCTGCTGCTAGCAGTTTTCTCCCGCCACATAGTCTCAAATATATGCCATAGCTCTCAAGAGCTATTAAAGGGGAGGGTTTGTAAGAGTGGAAAATGAAAGTGATCCAAGGGTCCATCAGTATGGAACTGATTAAATGAACTGGGGTACAACCCTGGGAGGATGGGACACTCTATAGACATGAAAAAGAAATGCTTAGGACTTCCCTGGCGGCGCAGTGGTTAAGAATCCACCTGCCAATGCAGGGGACACGGGTTCGATCCCTGGTCCCGGAAGATCCCACGTGCCGCGGAGCAACTAGGCCCATGAGCCACAACTACTGAGCTTGCACTCTAGAGCCTGTGAGCCACAACTACTGAGCCTGCCTGCCACAGCTACTGAAGCCCGTGGGCCTAGAGCCCGTGCTCCGCAACAAGAGAAGCCACCGCAACGAGAAGCCCGCACACCACAACGAAGAGTAGCCCCCACTCGCCACAACTAGAGAAAGCCCGCGCGCAGCAGCAAAGACCCAATGCAGCCAAAAATAAATAAATAAATAAAATTAATTAATTGAAAAAATATTTTCCAAGTTGTTCTATAATACATCAGTGATAGACATCTAAGCATTTCTCTTTTTTTTAATTTATTTATTTTTGGCTGCATTGAGTCTTTGTTGCTGTGCACCGGCTCTCTCTAGTTGCGGGAGCGGGGGCTACTCTTCCTTGCGGGGTGCAGGCTTCTCATTGCGGTGGCTTCTCTTGTTGCGGAGCACGGGCTGTAGGCACACGGGCTTCAGTAGTTGTGGCGCGTGGGCTCAGTAGTTGTGGCTCGCAGACTCTAGAGCGCAGGCTCAGTAGTTGTGTAGCTCGGGCTTAGTTGCTTCGTGGCATGTGGGAGCTTCCTGGACCAGGGCTCCAACCCGTGTCCGCTGCATTGGCAGGCGGATTCTTAACCACTGCACCACCAGTGAAGTTCCGGAAAATATTTTTAAAATACCCAGGTGCAGTAGGGCACATGGGATCACCTTGGTATAAATGAAAAATGTTATGTGGGGCTTCCCTGGTGGCACAGTGGTTGAGAGTTCGCCTGCCGATGCAGGGGACACGGGTTCGTGCCCCGGTCCAGGAGGATCCCACATGCCGTGGAGCGGCTGGGCCCGTGAGCCATGGCCGCTGAGCCTGCGCTCCGCAACGGGAGAGGCCACAACAGTGAGAGGCCCGTGTACCACAAAAAAAAAAAAAAAAAAAGTTATGTGGTTACAAATGGTAGTATATGCATCAATTCTTTTTTTTTTTTTTTCTCCTGGAAGGAAAAACAACAAACTTTGAAAAGGGATTCTTCTGAGGTAGGGAAATGAGTGGAAGGTGGGTGGGTGTGGGTGTGGGAGGGCTTTACTGCCTTGTCTGTAGCTCTCACATTTGAAAGCACATTATTTTTTAGAATGCCGACATGACGAGATAGTAAGACATTTTTCATTTTCTCTGTATCTCTTTGCATTACAAAATGACACTGTACTTTAAAAAAAAAAAATGAAATTACCCGCACACCACATTCACAGATATTTGCTAAGTTAACCAGATTTTTCTGCTCTTCTTGGCAGCGTTTCCTGTCGTTTCTGTACAAATATGTACTTCTTATAAAGTATCTTTGTCTTGGAAGGTGTATCCCTTTGGACGCTCGTTAGTTTTTAAACATTTTTCGTCTGGGCAGGTCCATGCCTGAAAAACTCCACCATTTCTGCAAAGCACAAGCCTTGTCACACTCAATGTAATGACAAGTAAACCTTGGGCACTGCTGTCGTGGAGAAAGTTCCAATCCCTGAGTAATAGTTCTATAAAAGCCAGTGAATGTGTAACAACTGAGGCGTGATCACATGCTGTCGGGGACACGGGTTGGGTGCCTCCCCGTGACTTTGACATTCAGGCTAAGAAGTGCGAACAGCTGAGATTCTTATTAACTGTAAAATGAAAATCCCCCCCTACCTGTTTGTCCACCTCCTGGAAATTGACATATGCTTGCAGGATAAGCTGCTGAAAAATTGTTACCGTATGAGAATAATGGAGAAACTTTGAAGGTAGGGGCAAGAGTAAGCCCTTTCAGACAGCAAAATGCGTCCTAACTCTTTGGTGCCCCCAGGTACAAGATTTTTGGTTTTAATGAAGGCAGTGCTACTATTCACCAGGCAAGACGAGGACCAAGCAGCCAAACCTTTCTTTGGAGAGTGAGGGGATAAAAGCTGGATTTCTATGTTCCTTTCACTGAAATCCAGATGGATCTGAAAGTTAAATGCAAATCATGAAGCCATCAAGCACTCCAAAAAAAACTGGTGAATTAATATATGCACTTAGAAGTGGGGGAAATATTTTTCTAAGTGGAAAAACAGAACTCAGAAGCTATGAGGAGCAAGCTTGATACATTTGAATTTGAAAGCTTGTATACGATCAAAGAATTGTAAAGTCTAAAAAACTGACAAACTGAATGCCTATATTTGAAATCATTCCATTGATGTGTTCTTTTTTTTTTCTCCATTTCCAAAACTTTTAATAGATTTTTTTTTTAACATTTTAATGGTTGTTAAATGAGCTGTTCTCAACTTTCTTTTCAGCAATGTCCCAGCTCTGGTACCAGTTTTTAAACAGCTGTCAGTTCTAATCTTGGTTACACAAATCCAAAAGGATTCAAAGTGGGGCAATGAGGAAGTTGTGTTTTTTTTAAAATTTTTGATCAAATTGTGAAATTCTTGTCATTTCTAATCTTGCTTACGCAGGTCCAGAAGGATTCAAAGTGGTGCAGTGGGGGACTTTTTTTTTTTTAACATCTGAATGGAATTGTGAAACTCTTGTCATTTCTCACCACAAATGAGAAGGGAAATACCCTGAATTTGCCGGCATGAAGCCATCTAGAATAGCAAACCCTTGTGTTCAAACTTGTCACCCAGTCATTTGTTATAAAGCTGTTATGTCACAAGGCTGAATAAATCCTTAGCAGATGCTCCTGTCATTTTTTGGAGCCTGAGGAATGTGAGAGGTGGCAACTGCTGGCTCAAACAATCTCACTGGCGAGGACGTGCCAGGGCCGGACTATTCAGATACGGCTATAAGTGTCTTATTCAGTGACAGATTTACAAGAGCAATCAGAGCTGCAGAAAAAGGAAGGGGAAGAAAAAAAGAAACAAAGAAAAAAGCATCACTGTGGTTGCTGCCAATAATGTGGTCTTGGCTTCCAACAGATTCTATTTTTAGGTTGTGGTGGCTTGGTTTTTATTTAATAAGGACCCATATAAAGAAGAAAACAAGAAGTGACCCATTAACCTACTGCCAAAATAACCTCTGTGGACATTTAAAAATAAGATATGCACAGTGTTAGACACTGAGGCAGTGCAGCATTGAAAATAGAAAGCACCATCCCATCCCACTTGTCCTCTGCCTCCCCTAAAGCCAATGGCTGTAGCACGTTCACATTTTTCCTCCTAAAAGAGAAAAAACGTTTATGTATATACTGGTGCGCATCTCTCTATGTGTGTGAGTATGCATATATTTGTGTGTGTATATGTGTCTGTGTCTATATGTCTTGTGTACATGTGTGTAAATGTATGTATGTGTATATAGACGCATATGTATTTATGTGTATTTATATCTGTATACATGGTTGGATATGTACACATGTATATGTGTGCATGTGTGTGTATAAATGTATGCATGTATGTTGGTGTGTATGTGTTTTTGTATATGTGTCTGTGATAACAGCATAAGTAGTCGCTTATATATCACACAGGATCTAT
Organism: Monodon monoceros; assembly: GCF_005190385.1. NCBI lineage: Eukaryota > Metazoa > Chordata > Mammalia > Artiodactyla > Monodontidae > Monodon > Monodon monoceros. The sequence continues at coordinate 49,426,803 of NW_021703766.1, forward strand.
TTTTGTATTAATTAATTAATTTTTAAATTTTGGGCTGCATTGGGTCTTCGTTGCTGCACGCGGGCCTTTCTCTAGTTGTAGCGAGTGGGGGCTACTCTTCGTTGTGGTTCGTGGACTTATTGCTGTGACTTCTCTTGTTGCAGAGCATGGGCTTTAGGTGCATGGGCTTCAGTAGCTGTGGCACGCGGGCTCAGTAGTTGTGGCTCGCGGGCTCTAGAGCGCAGACTCAGTAGTTGTAGCGCACAGGCTTAGTTGCTCTGCAGCATGTGGGATCTTCCCAGACCAGGGCTCGAACCCGTGTCCCCTGCATTGGCAGGTGGATTCTTAACCACTGCACCACCAGGGAAGCCCCACGCATGATCTATTAAGAAATATTATCAGTTCTACTTTCCGGATGGACCCAGAATCCATCCACTTTTTACCCTGGATTGGTCTCCATCTCCTCCCACCTCCCTGCCTGCTCCCATGATTGCCACATAAACCCAATGAAATTTAGATTTCAGATAAATGATTTGGTTTGGTATAAGTATGTCCCAAATATTTTATGGGACATGCTTATAACTAAAATAATGTTCATTGTTTATCTGAAATTAAAATTTCACTGGGCAACCTACCTTTTAATTTATTATATCCAGCAACCTCTAGCCTCACTATAGAAGATTCCCCACATGTGGCCAGAGGGCTCCTGTTAGCCCCTAAGTCAGATCATGTCCCTCTCTGCTCAGAACCCTGGCTCCTATATCCCTCAGAATCAAAGCCCAAAATCTCATCATGGCCCTACTAACTTTACCTTCTACTTACTTCTTTGCCTTCACCTCCCTCCACTCTGTCCCTTGTTTACTCTGCTCCAGCTGAGACAGGCTGGGACCTGGGACCCTTTGCTGCAGTGCTGCCATGCTTGCACCTGGACACTCCTCTCCTCCAGCAACAAAATACAAAGAAACTGTATGGGACTAAAAATGACTGCATGCATGTGCACTTGGGGCAAATTCTGGACAAAAGATACAAAGAGACCAAAAAACCCAGCTGCCACTTTTGAAGAGCCTGGAGCAAAAGCAGGGGTCGGGGTGGGGGTGGGGGGTCGGGAGCAAAGACAGGGTACTGCGCCCGCCCCCTGCACACAACATCACCTAAGGGGTGGGCAAACCACCTAAGCCACCGCTCCAGCCGGACCCCTGGACACACCCCTACCCTCACCCCATGTAAGGAACAAGCTCACCCCCCAGCCCCCTGGCCCCAGGGAGCGAGCCAGCAAGGGAACCTGTTGTTTGTTCTCGCTCCCCCCTGCTGCCGCAGGGGCCCCAAAAAAGCCTTGCCTGACTTTCTTGTCTGGCCTCTGATCAATTTCTATTGATGAAGGAGGCCAAGAACCCTGGTCCGTAACACAGCTACCCTGCCATTCCTTGATCACAATACGCATAGTCCTGCCTCGGGGCCTTTGCACTGGCTGTTCTGTCTGCCTGAACCGCTGTTGCTCCGGATAGTTCCATGACTGACTCTCTAATTTCCTTTAAGTCTTTGTTCAAATGGCATCTTTTCAATGACACACGCTCTGACCACTCTACCAAAAAATGCCTCCCTCCTCCCCCCTCCTCGTATCTTTAGAACTTATCACTTCCTCACTTACTGTTTTATTTATTTATTTATTTATTATTTGTCTCCTCCTACTAGAATATAAGCTCCATGAGGGCAGGAATTTTCTTTTTTTCTTTCTTTCTTTTTGGCTGCGTTGGGTCTTAGTTGCTGTGTGTGGGCTTTCTCTAGTTGGCGGTGAGCAGAGTTCCTCTTCCTTGCGGTGCATGGGATTCTCATTGCAGTGGCTTCTCTTGTTGCGGAGCACAGGCTCTAGGTGCGCGGGTTCAGTAGTTGTGGCACACGGGCTTAGTTGCTCCGCGGCATGGGATCTTCCCGGACCAGGGCTCGAACCCGTGTCCCCTGCATTGGCAGGCAGATTCTTAACCACTGCACCGCCAGGGAAGCCCCTGTTTCCTTCTTTTGCTGTGCACACCTCTGTAAGACACTTCCCAGCCTCCTCTGACCACATGACTGAGTTCTAAGCAACGGGACCTGAGTGGAAGGGAATTTAAACCTCCTGCCCATGATTCTCTCTACTTGTTCCTCATTGAAGCCAACTGGAACAGAGAAGACTCCTGGCACCACCTCAGAAGCCAAAAGTTGAACATGGAGGAGCTAAAAGGTGGAAGGAACTCAGGTTCCTGGATCACACCTTGAGGAAAAGCATCCTGCAATCAAGAACAACCATGACTTTACATGAGCAAGAATAAACTCCTATCATTATTTGAGCCATTAGACATTTTGGGGGGGCGTGTTTGTTACAGCAGCTAATGTCCCCCTGACTAAGACAACAGGAGAAATGAAGTTTATAGTTTCCCCAGGTGAAGTCTAGTTGATAGAGAGATACATATTCCTTTCCCAGCTCTGGACCTAGTAGTCAAAGGCAGGTTCTGGTATAAAATTCATGGAGTGTCTTTCCAAGGAGGACTGACAGCAACCATCTTCCCTATGTATTGATCACATCAACTTAAGAGGCTGTATGTATTAGGCTATTTTACTTTTAAGCTACAGAAGCTCAGGCTTCTGTTTTAAAAAAGCTGAATTGGCTCTTGGAAATACAGTGCGGGCCGAGCAGAATGGGTTGTATTGTTTGTTTGTTTGTTTGGACACCTTTACAACAATTGGGACTATAAATGGCTGTCTCTCTGAGTCTGCCTTCTCTGCACGTCTCTGCCTGTTGGCTTTCTCTTTTGAATCTGAGACCACCTTTTTTTTTTTTTCAGGAGAAGCTCCTGGCACATTCTAAGCTCATATTCCCCAAATTCTCATTTTTCCAAAGAAGAATTGAGGCTGTCTCTGGTCTTAAGGTCTGAGAGCCCACCTGTCCCCTCCTGCAATTCTGTCCTGGCATCTCCAACAACTGTCTGCGTAATGCTGAGTATCACCCCATGGCTCTCTGGGCCCAGTTTCTCTTCTGTAAGTCAGTCAGTAAAGAATGTGTTTGACTGAAAGTAATAGAAAACGATGATATAAAAAATATGTACTTATTTTTCTCGCATAACAAAAAATCTGGAAGAATGTGGTTTTGTATTGGTTCAATGGTATTGAAGGTATTGGTTCAATGACATCTGATGTCCCAGGTTCTTTGTCTCTCTGCCTCACCATCCTTAGAGTGTTGACTTTCATGTTTGTGCCTGTTGCTTCATGACCACAGGATGGCTGCTACAACTCTGACCATCACATCCACAATCAAGGTAGGAATAAGGGGAAAGCCCTTTCTGACCCTTATTATCAGGGACACAAAGGTTTACCAGAAGCCTCCCAGCTGACTTCTGCTTTCATCTCCTTGGCCATGATGGTGTCACATGACTGTGAGTAATAGTCAAGGATGCTGGGAAAATGAGTCCCTGGTTTTCAGCCTCGAAAACAGTGGTGGGTAGTGAAGAAGGGGGCTGGGAATGATCTTTGGGTTACCATAGGAACCACTGGAGTTCAGTGTCATGAATGTGATGAATAAGGAAGAGTCTGAGACAAGGAGGAAACAGAAGTTCTTATGGGGGGTGAGGATGATTCCTTTCTATGGGGGGTGTAATTTACAGCTGGGAGACAATCCATGGTCAGTTGTGACTCTGGAATCTTCTGTGACAAGGGAGAAGTAACAGAAACAACAATAATAATACAACAGTAATAATTAGCAACCAACATATGTGCCAGGCATCTGCTCTACAAACACAGACTCATTTATTGCTCCAACAAACCCTATGATTATATCCTCACTGGGCTCACAGCCTCACTCTTATTCCCCACAGTGTGTTCCCCACTCAGCAGCCAGAGGGAATCTTTAAAACTGAAGTCAGATTATGTCTCTCCTTAGCTTAGAGCCCCCCCACAGCTCCTCCCTCACTCACAGTAAAAGCCAGAGTCCTTGCCGTGGACCCAAAAGCCTCAGACAATCTGCCCTCCCTCCACCTGTCATCTCTCTGACCTCATTTCCCCCTACTTCTCACCCTGCCAGCCACACTAGCCTCCTTGCTTTTTTCTTGCAAGCTCTAGGCATGCTCCTGCCCCAGGATCTTTGCACTTGCTAAATCCTTCTGCTAAGGTTCTTTCCCAATTTCCAGAGGACTTGCTCCCTCGCCTCCTTCAGGTCTCTACTGAGATGTCCCTTTCTCCCCAAGGTCTCCTTGACCCAGTCCCCCAGCTCTGTCAGTTCCTCATTCTTGATTTGTTTGCTACCTAACACTTAGCACCATCTAACTGCCCGTGGAGTTCATTCATTTCTTTTGTTTTTCTCCTTCTCTAGAGTGGAAGCTCCCCAAGGGCTGGGGTGTTTGCCTGTCTCATTCATGCTGCATCTCCAGCACTTAGAACAGTGCCTGAAACGTAGAAGATGCTCAATAAATATTAGTTGGATAAAGGAATGGTTGATCTCCATTTTGAAGATAAAGAGAGCTACTGTTGATCGTGCACTTACTGTGTGCCAGCGACCACCCTAAGCGCCTCCAATGTATCCATGCACCAAACCTTCATTACAATGCTGTGAGGATTCAGTTATCCCCAATTTACAGATTGAGAAATTGAGGCCCAGGGAGATGAAGAAATCTGCTCTACCAAGTTTCTGCTACGGTAATAAATTACCACAAACTCAGTGACTTAAAACAATACACATTTATTGTCTTAAATTCTGGAGATTAGAAATCTAAACAGGTCAGCAGGGCTGTCTTCCTTCTAGAGGCTCGAGGGACGAATCCCTTTCCCTGCTTTTTCCATTGTATAGAGGCTGCCTACATTCCCTGGCTCACGGCCCTTCCGTGCCTCTCTCGGAACTCTGCTTCCCTCCTTCTCTGACTCTGACCCTCCTGCTTCCCTCTTTCCTATATAAGGATCTTTTTTATTCCATTGGGCCCCCCTGGATGATCTAGGTTACTGTCCCCATCTCAGGGTCCTTAACCTGATCACATCTGTGAAGTCCCTTTTGCTGCAGCGGGGCAACACGTTCCCAGGGTCAGCACAGCAACTGTCCTTGGGGGACATTATTCATCCCATCACAGTTCCTATAGTTACGTTCAGAAAATAATCCACAGCGCTGAGATTCAAACTCGCATCTGGCTGGCTGCAGAGCCCCCGGTCTATCCATGGTCTACTCGCCATGACTGCGGGAGGAGACCCGTCACAGCCCCCACCTTTCTCTGGGGTACAAAGAGAAGCTTCCCGAGCCGCCTCGGAGGCCCGCCAAGCTCTGCGCGCCGCGTTCCCTCCGTCCCCCCAGCTCCCCACCCCCTGCCACTGGGTTTCTGCTCCTGGAATGCAACTTGTTTCCTTTGGACTTTGGCCTGTGAACAACCTTCCAGGCCCTTCCCTCCCCCTCAGCCCGGGGATGTGCTCAGGCGGGTTGGAAGGACCGAGGGGCCAGCCGGCGCCAGATTCTGGGCCCGGAGCACAGGGAGGGTTTGCAGATGGGCTGGGGAAGGGGCCCCACTTTTTGTGCAAAAACCATGCCCTGCCATGATGCAGGGAAGACTCAAACATCCAGCCTCCCAGATTTCACAGAAAACCCAGAACCACAAACCTCAAATGCGTAACCCTCCTGTTTTTCTAGTAAGTTTTCCTCACCAAGCCTGTGGCTGGCGATTCTCCTCTCTCCTCAAACCTCCAAGTGCCCCCACCCATCCTGAATCCCCAACTGCTGATCGTGTATCTTCCTTTATTAAGAACAGAGGCGAGACAGGCAGAGGTATTATGGGATAGAATTTGAGTCTGGATTCTGCAGCCCAACTGCCCAACTTCAGAAAGACTTGCCTCTTACCAGCTGTGTGACGTTGGGGAAGGCCATTCCCCTCTGTGGGCCTCAGCGTTCTCATCTGTAAGATGGGGATGAAATCGTAACAGTACCTACCTCTGGGGATTTTTATGCAAATCCAACGAGTTATATTTGCAAAGTGCTTAGAACAGGGTCTGGTATGTAAGCACTATGTAAGTTTTTGTTAAAAAAGAAAATAAAATTAAAATTTGCTTCCTTAGCTTCCCATGGTGAAACACACCTTTGCCAACATATGCTTGCTTTTCTCTTCCATCCTTGGAGGAAATGGCCATGCTCCCACCAAAAGCCAGTCCCTTCTCTGCACTGGGGTCCCACCTTCCTTACTGGGGGAAGGCTCCATCTCTCTCTAACCTGTTTCACTGTCTCTCTTGCATCATTTATTGGTTTTTAGAAGCCCTCTTTGACCCCATCTCCAGCTACCACCCCATTCCCCCCCTTTCCTCTTTATAGCAAAACACCTTGAAAGAACTACTACCCTTGGGTTTCGACAGACACACCTTCCGGTCACTGTTCCAACCCCCTGTGCTTTGATATCTGTTCCCACCTCTCAAAAAGTACAGGGGCCTCCGTTTTGTAAAGCCAACAAAACAGCCACTTCTCTGCCCTCATCTGACTGCTACCCCTTCCCTGAAGCCCTCTCTTCTCTGTGCTGTTGCATTCTTATTTTGAAATAATTTCAAACTTACAGCTGAGTTGCAAACTAGGACCAAGAACTCCTGCATCCCTGTAACATTCTGGCAGGTATGTGTCATCATTCCATCTCTCTCTGTTTCTCCCCAGCCCTCCCCCTTTCTCCCTCTGTTATGAGCTGTGTCCCTCCCCCCAAAATGATATGTTGAAGTCTTAACCCCCAGTAGCTCAGAATGTGACCTTATTTGCAAAGAGGGTGGCTGCAGACGTAATCAATAAAGATGAGGTCCTACTAGAGTAGAATGGGCTCCGAATCCCATGTGACTGGTGTCCAGTAAGAAGACAGCCACAGGGCTTCCCTGATGGCGCAGTGGTTGAGAGTTCGCCTGCCGATGCAGGGGACACAGGTTCGTGCCCCGGTCTGGGAAGATCCCACATGCCGCGGAGCGGCTGGGCCCGTGAGCCATGGCCGCTGAGCCTGCGCGTCCGGAGACTGCGCGTCCGCAACGGGAGAGGCCACAACAGTGAGAGACCTGCGTACCGCAAAAAAAAAAAAAAAAAGTGACATCTGCCAGGCTGCTCTGGCATGAATCACTACCTTTCCCTTTGTAACTCCTCTCTTTGCTTTAAACACATACACACACACACACACACACAAACACACACACACACCTCCCTTCGTTTTGTAAGCAATACCTCTTGAGGATTTCAGTTTCCTAGAAAGGGAATCTTTTGATACCTGCACAGGGAGAACGCCCTCCTGCTTTTCTTTCACATGTGCAATTGTCCCATTATATGGATGCACCGTGATTTGCTAAACAGCCCTCTATAAGCGGATTCTTGGGCCAATTCCAATATTTTGCTATTCTTCTTTGCTCTTCAAGCACACGCTCTTGGGGTTCTTCTGCCCCCTCCCCTCCTGCGCAATCCCTCTTCTTGACTTCTCCTCTTCTGCCTGACATTGATCCACCCCAGGGCCATTTTCTCTCCTTTCTCCACACTCTCTCTCTAGATGATCTCATCCTGCCCCTCAGCTTAAAATACCTCCATGTGCCAATGACTTCTATATTTATATCTCCACCCCATCTCTCCCCCGAGCTCCAGGCTCGCATGTCTAACTCTGTTTGGACGTCTGATAGGCATATCACATTTAAGACCTCCCCAAAAGGAATTCCTGATCTCCCAGCTCATTTCTCCCTAAAGTTTCCCCATCATGGTGAATAGATCCACCATCGTTCTAAACATCTGAGCCAAAAATAGAGTCATTAAGATTTTTTCATTGAGGTGCAATTCATGCAACATAAAATTAACCATTTTAAAGTGTACGAGTGGCATTTGTACCTTCACCACGTTGTGTGACCATCACCTCTATCTAGTCCAAGAATTTTCATCACCCCCAAAGGAAATCCAATACTCATTAAGCAGTCACCCCCCATTCCCCCCTCCCTCAATACCTGGCAACCACTAATCAATTTTATATCTCTACGGCTTTACCTATTTGGTAAAGCCTCTCTCCTGCTTTATTTTTTCCCCAAACCACTCATTATCACCCTGTGACATATTCTATATCTTTCTTATTTATTTTGTCTCTGCTCTGTCTGCCCAACAGAGTGCCAGCTCTCAAACGGCAGGGAATTTTGTCTGTCTTGTTCACTGCTCTATCCCCACTGCCTAGAATCCAACTCATACTAATTTCCTTTATTTGTAAAGCTTTCCCACTCCTCAGCAAAAAAAAAAAAAAAAAAAAAAAAAGAGTAAAGATATGAACAGAAAATTTAGAGAAAAAATTAAATTAAAAAATTAACTAGCTGTGTGGCCCTAGGTAAGTGATTTACCCTCTCTGATCCTTTCCCTGACTATAAAATACAGGAGCTGCTCAATAAATACTCGTTGAATAAATGAGCAACTAAATCAGGAAAACAATATATAACTCATAAACTGTGGTAAAAGTTAAATGACTTACTGAAAAAGAATATATATATATAGAAAAAGAATACATATGTGTATATATATATATGTATATAATTGAATCACTTTGCTGTACACCTAATACAACATTGTAAATCAACTATACTTCAATTTTAAAAAAATGGTTTAAAGAAATTAAATGACTTAGTACAGATTCAGGGCTTAGAATGTTGTCTGGCACACCGCATGCCCTATGTAAATGATAGTGATGACTCCTTTTAAAAATAGTATTATTGCTGTGGTTATTATATGCAACCTTCAAGATCCCTTCCAGTGTCACCTCCTCCAGGAAGCCTTACTGGATGAGACCAGACGCGATCAGTTGCTCATGGTCCCCAAAGCACTTTATGTAGTTTTCTCTTTAAACTTCAGCAAGACACGTCCCAATTAGTATACTCTGTATTCTCTGCCCCGCACCAAGGATCAGAACACATTTTCGTGATAATTATAGGGCTTTTCTGCCTGTAAACAGGCTGGCCTGGCCTGTCATAACCACTGGACTCTAAGCTCCTAAAAGTAGAGCTTATTTCATTCACTCAAGTATGCCTAACACGTCGCCCAGAGCCTGGAACAAGGAAACTTCTCAAGCAATCTTGGTGGATCCAATAAATGCACCATTCTGTCGCCTGCCTCTCAATATGTAATGTGCATAAACCCAGGGATATGCAATAGTGCCCCAAGGATTCATAAATCCATGGCAAATTTTTTTTTGCAAGGAGCTTTTTAGAAACATCTCTATTACAAGCCTTCTTTCCCTAGTTTTATTGAAAAATTGACATACATCGCTGTATAAGTTTGAGGCATATGGCACCATGCTTTGATTTACCTATATTGTGAAATGATTACCACAGTAAGTTCAGACAATATCCACCTTCTCATAGAGATACAATAAAAAGAAAAGAAAGAAGGAAGGGAAGAAGGAAACATTTTTTTCTCCTTGTGTTGAGAACTCTTAGTACTCTTTTTTTTTCTTTTTTACACCCTCATAGTTATTTATCAGGTGAACAATACGTTTAAAAATCGTCATTGCCAAGAACTCTTGGTATTCTTTTTTTTTTTTAATTAATTAATTAAGGCTGCGTTGGGTTTTCGTTGCTGGGTGCGGGCTTTCTCTAGTTGAGGTGAGCTGGGGCTACTCTTTGTTGCGGTGCACGGGCTTCTCATTGCCGTGACTTCTCTTGTTGCAGAGCACAGGCTCTAGGCGCGCGGGCTTCAGTAGTTGTGGCACGTGGGCTCAGTAGTTGTGGCTTGCGGGCTCTAGAGCACAGGCTCAGTGGTTGTGACGCGCGGGCTTACTTGTTCTGCGGCATGCAGGATCTTCCCGGACCAGGGCTCGAACCCGTGTCCCCTGCATCGGCAGGCGGACTCCCAACCACTGCGCCACCAGGGAAGCCGTCTCTTGGTATTCTTTTAACAACTTTCCCATATCTTGTGCAGCCGTGTTAACTAAATTCCTCATGTTGTACATTACATCTCTATTATTTTTTTATTACTCAAAGTTTGTACCTTTTGACCACCTTCACCCATTTTTTTCCACGCTTGACCCCCTGTCTCTGGCCACTACCAATCTGTTTGCTGTATATATGAGTTTGGTTTTTTTTTTTAAAGATTCCACATATATTTGAGATGATATAGTATTTGTCTTTCTGTATCTGACTTATTTCACTTAGCATTATATCCTCAAGGTCCATCCGCGTTGTCATAAATAGCAGGGTTTCCTTCTTTTTAGTGGCTGAACGGTATTCCTGTGTGTGTGACATTTTCTTTATCCATTCATGCATTGATGGGCACTTAGGTTGTTTCCATACCTTGGCTATTATAAATAATGCTGCTGTGAACATGGGTGTGCAGATATCTTTTAGTGTTTTCCTTTCCTTCGTATAAATACCCAGAAGTGGAAATGTTGGATCATATGGTTGATCTGTTTTTCATTTTCCGAGGAACCTCCATACTGTTTTTCATAGCAGCTGCACCAAGTTACATTCCCCAAGGCAAATATTTATGACCTGCCCACCATAATAGCTATTCCGTCACTTCTGTTATCTAAATCTCATGCAAATTTCCTTTTAGACAACTCTAACCCAGAGCCACCAGGGGAAAGGTGTTCTAGGATACATAGGCCCCACTTAGCTAAGTTGGACAGAACTAAATTGCCACACAGCCCAGAGGGGGACAGCAGCCTACCCAAGGTCACACAGCAACTGTATGATGGAACAGGAACCAAGCCAGGTGACACAATAGGGCACTTTCTTCTCAGGGAACAGCATAGTGTTATATGAGGTTAAATGTTCAGGCCCAGGCGTCAGGGTGCCCGAGGAAGGAAGTCTAGCTTTGTCATTCATTAGCTATGTGGCCTTAGGTAACTGAATTAACCTCTCTGATCCCCAGTTTTCTTGCCTATAAGATTGGGGACATTAATAATACCCCTTCATAGGGTTGCTGTAAAATGAAATGCGTGTGCAGAGTTTAGCATGGTGCCGGGCACATTATGAGAGCTTGTGGCAGGCATGACTGTGTACACTGTTATTTCCAATTCCCCTGCACTTCTACGTGCATGGGTGACTGTACTTCCCCACCTCCCGGAAGTTAGGTGTGGTCATGTGACTTGCTTTGGCCAATGAAATATGAGCAAAAGTCACATGTAGCTTCCTGGTGGAAGTATTCAAATGCTGGTGCATGAGTCCCTCTGCTCTCTATTCCCTTGCTGTGGTAGTCATGGGAGCACACGATGACTTGGAAATAAAAAAACAGCCTGCATCACTGAACCACAGCATGAAGGGGGTTGCCCTGAGAGGTCTCTGTGATTCTCTCAGCTCTGCCTTCCTCTGGAAGTAGAATTCATCCTCAAGATGGCTTCTCTTGTGGTTCCCAGATGGCTTCCTGCAGCTCCCATATTTATTCTTTCACATCTAGGGGGAAAGAGAGGGTATTCTTCCTCATAACTAGTCACAAAACTCCTGAGCGTCTTTCTGATTGGACTAAGTCCATGTATCCAGCCCTTAACCAATCTCCATGACCAGGGAGATAGAATGCACTGATTGGCTTGGGCCTGGGTTACCTGGGTGACCACTTCTGAACCAATCACTGTGGCAAGGGGGTGGGATTATGCTGATTAGTTCAAACCCTTCAGTGCCCATCCCTGGAGCTGGGAGTTTGGAGGGTGTCAGTCTGATTCAAACTTATGGCTTTTATTACTGGGGTGGTAAGAGGAGAAATGGCCATTGTGAAGGTGAACACGTGTGCAGGACATTTCTTTTTCCTTTTAAAAAATATATTTGAAACAGTCACAAACTTATAGGAAAGTTGCATGTATGGTACAGAGAACTTCCCCCCCACCAACGGTTTTGAGAGTAAATTGCAAATCTGGTACCCTATCATCCCTGAATATTGTAGTGGGTGTGTCCTACAAACAAGGACATTCCACGGTAAAGATACCTTTGTTCCCTTTGATTCATACATTTTATATGAGACAACATAATAGCCCACATTCTTCCACCAAACTTTCCATCTACCCGTTTACTTATATCCACATAGATTCATGGATTCTTGTTTTATTTAAGGGGTTATGATCTGTTGCGCTCATTTTTAATGTTGATGCTCAAAATGTCCCAGATTTGGCCAGTGGGAGCCCTTCAGGCTGGCTCTATGCCCTTCCACCTGTTCCCATCATTCTTTGAGCATTTCCTTACTTTCTGACCCCAAAAATGTTCCAAAAATGGCTGAGCGCCCGAAATGGCTCTTCTTGTATCTTCCCTGTCCCCCGACCCCTAGAATCAGCCATTTTCTCACGGGAGAAGAGAGGGTACTTCTGAAGGCGGGTGGCTGACCCCTCACCCCTGAATGACTCCCCTCAGACTCAGATTTAAATGCGGCGGGCCGGGCCAATGGCAGAGGCAATGCTCTAGCAGTTGCCATGGTGACCGCTGAGCTGCAGAGCGGAAGGAGGTGGTGATGTCATTGTGGGAGCAAGTGCAGCGGCCACATCCTTGTCTCAGCCAGGTTACAGGGCAGTGAGGGTAGCCTCTGGGCCAGCGGCAAAGAACAAGCTGCCCTGCCCGCCAGGCACCCTCGCAGGACACCCCGGTGACAGCAGCCCCAGGGCGATCAGCCGTCCCAGATCTGCTGAGACTGACAGGACCTGCGAGACCTTTGAGGACCACCGCCAGAAAGAGGGACCAGCATCTTCATACTCGCTCTGGTGCAGCCTTGCCTAGGACTCAGGATCCACGAGCTAGCCGGCAGACACCCACCCCTGCTTCACACTCTGTAAGTCCCTAGGAATTCCCAAGAGCCCCCTGGGAGGGAGGTTACAGAAGGCTGGACACTGTGCAGCCCTGTGGGCAGGGCCTGGGGCATCCTTGGCTGAGGTGGACAAACTAGGCCCTGTGAGGCCTCTCTCTTTGCCTTGAGAAGGGGTCATGGCATCCTGGATAACGTTTTGGATTCCCGAGGCAGCTCAGGTGTGCACCATCGGGCATACTGCTGCCTCAGAGAGCTGGGCAAGATGCTTTTCGGCGTCAAGGACATTGCACTGTTGGAGCATGGGTGCAAGGTTTTTGAGGTGGACAGTTACAAGTCTCTGATGATCCTGGGTATCCCGGAAAACTGCAACCATGAGGAATTCGAAGAGATCATACAGGCCTCCCTAAAACCTCTGGGTAAGTTCAAAGTGGCTGGGAAGTCCTTTGTGGAAGAAGAGAGATCCAAGGCCGTCATCATTAGGCTGGCAGAGGACATCAATTATGCCGAGATCCCCAGGGAGATCAAGGGCAAGGGCGGCCTGTGGAGAGTGGTCTACATGCCCCGGAAGCAGGATATTGAATTCCTGACCAAGCTGAACCTCTTCCTGCAGAGCCAGGGCAGGACGGCGCAAGATGTAGCCCGGGTCCTAAGGCAGGAACTGTGCCCGACAGTGACGGGCCCCAGAAACTGCTATGAGCCTGGGCCAGGGGAGAAACCAGGGCCTGGGGCCACTGCTGCAGTGGACAGAGTGCCACCTCTGGACTCCACGAAGGAGAGCAAGGCGGGAGACAGCAAGAAAGGCAAGCGGAAGCACAAGAAAAACCGTCGACGACATCATGCATCTGACAGGAAGCTCTGAGGTGACCTGGGGTGGGTGTCAGCTGAGTGGGTGTGGGTGGCGACTTGGAAAGGTGGGTGGTGACTTGGAAAGGTGGGTGCCCTCTGAGTAAGTTCGGGGGAGATGAGTTACCCAGTCAAGGGAGTGGGTGACGTTTCAGTAAGAATGGGTACCATCTGACTAGTGTGAGCAAAGGTGGGTATTTTTGTTTTTGTTTTTTTTGCGGTATGCGGGCCTCTCACTGCTGTGGCCTCTCCCGTTGCGGAGCACAGGCTCCGGACGCGCAGGCTCAGCGGCCATGGCTCACGGGCCCAGCCGCTCCACGGCATGTGGGATCTTCCCGGACCGGGGCACGAACCCGCGTCCCCTGCATCGGCAGGCGGGCTCTCAACCACTGCGCCACCAGGGAAGCCCGAAGGTGGGTATTTTTATCTGAGTTAACTTGCGGGTGACATCTGAGCGGGTGTGGTTAAGACTTAGTTGAGTGTGAGTCACTCATCCATTCATTCTACAGATGTGCATTGCACACCTACTATGTCCCAGGCACTGTTCTAGGAGCTGGGGATACAGAACGGAGCAAATCCAATGCAACTTTCTGCCTTCACGGCACTCATAGTGAGTGGGTAGCTTCTGAGTTACTTGGGTACATCTGAGTGCGAGTAGGTACCATTTGAGCAGGGTGGATAATATCTGGTTGAGTATGGATCATTCATTCATTCAACAAATATTTCCTGGGCACCTGCGGTGTACCAGACACTATTCCACGCACTGGGAATACACCGGGGCACAAAACGGACCCAAATCTTGCCCTCGCGGCACTCATATTAAATATTTGAGTAGGTGCGGGTAACATCTCAGTTGTTTTTTGAATACTTCAATACATATGAGTGAGCGTGGGTACCATTTGATATGTGGGTAGCATCACATCACTTGGGTATATAAGCTCAAGTGGGTAATATTTGAGTAGCTGTGCGCAACACTTAAGAGTGTGGGAGTGACACCTGAGTATGCGTGTGGGTATTATTTGAGTGAGTGAGGGTAACTTCTGAATGAGGAAGAGTTTCAAAGATCCGCATACAAAGTCTAACAACCCGGAGGCGCCGCAGGACCAGATGCGCAGTCGCAGTCGGAGCCGAGCAGCGAGTCAGACTGTTGCCATGGAGACCGCGGGCCGCTTGCGGCGACTGCGAAAACACGTGTTTGCGGGAAATGGAAGAGGAGAAATGGGGCTCGGAATTTCAAGGTTTTGCAGAAGGTCTCTTACCAGAGTTGAGGAACAGTCAAGCAGGAAGAACACGTCAGGGAGATCTGTTCTGTGCTCGGGAGAAAGGCCACTATCCCCTTCGCCATGCCCGGCGGCTTGATGTTGGGGACAAACCCTCTTGCTGGGTGTGTATTGCGGGGATGAGGCCCAGACCCCTCCAGCTTTGGGCTCTGCTGGAAATCCTGTCATCGCAAAGTTTAGACCTGTTTTTGTCGGTTTTTTTTGTTTTGTTTTGTTTTGTTTTTTTGCGGTACGCCGGCCTCTCACTGCTGTGGCCTCTCCCGTTGCAGAGCACAGGCTCCGGACGCGCAGGCTCAGCGGCCAGGGCTCACGGGCCCAGCCGCTCCGCGGCATGTGGGATCTTCCCGGACCGGGGCACGAACCCGTGTCCCCTGCATCGGCAGGCGGACTCTCAACCACTGCGCCACCAGGGAAGCCCTGTTTTTGTCTTTTATAAGGATGTACCTCGAATGTGCCTCTGGCATAAACTTGTCCGGCGTAGGCTACTCTTTTGCACGAGGCAAGCAGAAACCATGACTGAGAAAATGAGCTGTCTCCTCGCCACGTCTGAGGACCTCACTGCTCTGTGTGTGACTCTGAAAAAAAGCTGTCACTGTTCTCTACATGCTGGGTCTCCCTTACAGGAATGGTCAGACATGGGACATTTCTGCTCTGATTGGTGCCTGGGGTGAGGGTATGAGTCTCCCCAAATTAAATCTCAGAAGCTCTAACTTGTGCTCAACTCTCTAAAGAACAAAAGGCAAGACTTCCAGGGATGGTCAAAAGGAGGTAATAATTAAGAGGTCACCGTCAACAATGATCAATGTACAGCGCTAACGTATAGTCCCCAAGTTTATAAGCTGAGTCTCCCAGAATGGTGAGGAAAGACCACAACAAAACAACAATCAAGTAAAATCCAAGTGTCTGTGGGTAGACAGAACACCTGCTCAGGATGTCTGACCTGTGAGCTTGCAAACTTCCATTAGTTCAGGGATTTGCAAAGGTTTGAGCGGAACTTCTTATTTATTTATTTATTTCTAAAAATTATTTATTTATTTATTTACGGCTGCATTGGGTCTCTGTTGCTGCGCGTGGGCTTTCTCTAGTTGTGGCGAGCGGGGGTTTCTCTTTGTTGCAGTGCGTGGGCTTCTCATTGCAGTGGCTTCTCATTGTGGAGCCTGGGCTCCAGGTGCACGGGCCTCAGCATTCGTGGCTCGCAGGCTCAGTAGTTGTGGCACACGGGCTTAGCTGCTCCGCGGCACGTGGGATCTTCTGGGCCAGGGCTTGAACCCGTGTCCCCTGCATTGGCAGGCAGATTCTTAACCACTGTGCCACCAGGGAAGCCCTGAACTTCTTTTTAAAAATGCAATTTACACACAGAGAGACAGGCTCAGATTCTTACCTACCAAACTGTAGTGGTGGAGGCTCCCCAATGTATTACGATGGTGGGCATCAGTCATGTCTGTGAATTCCAGCATCCAAACCCCTTTCTTATTTCTGCAAGGCTACCCCATTTTGCCCTGCTCGCAGAGCCAAAAGGTGGAAGTTCTTTCCCTGCACCCCACCTTGGCAGCCAGGATGCAGACAAGCCTCCCACCCTCAGGCAGTTAGAAATTCCCGTTAGGTCCTTGCATTTGCAGCAGGTGTCAAGACAGAGGAATTTTTAGAGTTTACTTGCTTTGACATGACCTAAGACCTTGAAGACCCTGATTTCTGTCCATTCCCCAAGCTGGCTTTCTACCATCAGCCTTGACATCATTTGTCTTGTGCAAGTGTTGGGATAAAGCTTTTCCTGCCACCCTCACACATGTATGTGAACTTCTTGCAAATGCACCCATGGTCTAGAAGTTTGTAGCTCTGTCCTGATCTTTGTATCCCTTGCCAGTTTCCAACCTGGGCATACTCACTGACAGAATATTGTACTATTTTGTTTCTGTTTCCTGAGAATCTGAGCTTAAATAAAGGCTACACAAAACCTCAGGCACATTCATTTATGGCATCTGCTTTTCTCCCATCAAGGCACAATCATTGTATAGCAACAAAGGACATTGTGACATTTCTTATCATCATATTTCAGTATTAAGATGGTATTTATGCTTCTTGTGGGTTTGGGGTGTTTCCCATACAAGATTCACGTTTGTATACACAACGTGAGTGGTTGTTCAAGGCTGTCCATAAAACCCAAATCTCCTACCACTTCTCTTTCAAGTTTTTCTGGAGAAGTTGAAGAGTTTCCTGAGATTGTAATTCAAACTTGCATAAAGTGGTGACCATTTGAAGCTACTTATCTGTGTGGGTCAAGACATGGCTGGCACACAGAAAACTCCAAGTAAATTGGATGTGCTGGCTGAGGGAAGGCTGCAGGTGGCCTTGGTAAATCCGCATTTTCAAACGTAGGTTCAATTAAAACTCTTCATTGTTCTTTGTGGTTGATGCTATATCATACAAATATGAACTTATAAAATAAATGGATGCGAATGCAATCACTGCATGCTCTTTGATACGTTGGGGGATCCGTGGTAGATTTAATTTGGAAAAACAATCTGGTTGCTAAAAAAAATGCTCTGAAAATCACTTCCATGGGTTGCCTGAAGTTTTCCAGGGCTGCATTGTTTTTAAAAGAGGTGCTATCAGATCTCATAGCCAAGAGAACACAAAACACACAGCTTTTTTCTATCTCACTGGCTTCCAGTGGCTGATGGGAAAAGTGAAACAATTTATCTGGAATAAAAACAATAACAGCTATCCTGTGTTCCAGGCACTGTGCAGAGTCCTTCATATTCATTAATTCATTGTATCTTCCCATCCCTTGAGGTATGGGACTATAGGTCCACAACCCCTGATTCAAAACCCTCGGGCCAGGCGTGGTTCAGAATTCAGAGTGTTGGGTTTTAGAAAAGTGATACAGAGACTATATCTTATATTGTGTAATTCACCCCCAGGGGGGATTTGGGCAGCTCCCATAATCATATCCATTAGTATTCTAATAGTAGAGAAATACTGACCTTAAGTGAAATAAATTAAAACTGTAAATAGCCTCATGTCAGTCTAGATTTTGCTTCCAATTTTTTTTCATTTTTTGGATACATTTTGTGGTGCAAAGCTTTCAGAGCTTTTTGGATTTCAGAAGAGGAGCTAAGTGATTATGAACTATCATTTTATCGTGACCATTTTCTCATTCTATGGCTGAAGAAAGCGATGCTCAGAAAGGTTAAGTGACTTGCCTAAGGCCACACAGGAAAGCTCAAAAGAAATTGAAGCCCAGGTCTTTCTGACTACAGTCTGTGCCCTAACACAGATCCCAAGAAAAGGGGACAAGTCACACCACAGTGGGGGGGGGGGCACACGAGGAAGCTCCAGGATTGGTCAGAAGGCAGAGGGAGAGGGAGAGGGGGAACCGTGGACAAGAACTTTATTATGGTTTCTTCAGGGAAAGAATGGGTGAGGCAGGGAAGGCAGGCTCAGGATTGGCTAGTCTGAATAATTTCAGCAGGCTCTGGGGTAAAGGGGCTGTCCCTAGGTGTCTGGGACCTGGACCCGGAGTGAATAGGGTAGGTGGATGGTGGCCCAGAGTGTGAGGGCTTAATAAAGAAGGTAGCTGGGGGCACGGGCTCTGGATTGGTTGGTTCGTTTGCATTTGAAGAACACGTTCAAGGACAAGCATTGTTCCCTTTCTCTAGGAATTGCCTAACCCTGGGAAGGGCAGCCCCTCAAGGGTCAGCAAGTCCCCAGATGTCAAAGCATCCGAGTACAGAATATAAAAGACATGGTTAATACAGTGATAAACATACAACATGGATAACTATCTCTGTAAGTTCATAGTGGAACTAAATTCCTCTAATCTGCTGGCTCATTAGGCAACCTGCCAGTTAAGGCAGCAGAAGCCTCTGTCTGGTGTGTGGAGGTTGGAGGTGAGGAATAGTGTTGGACGGTTGGCCTGGGTATGAGTCCGGTCTCCTCCACTTCCCAGAGCGTGAGCCTGGGCAAGCCTCTTATCCCCCTGTGCCTTGGGTTGCTTATCAGTAAAACGGGGCTAGTAGTAACCTATTTCACCAGGATTGGGGGAGGAGTAAATCTGTTCAGACATATAAAGGACTTAGCACAGTGGCTGAGAGGGGGAAGCTGTTAAGTGTTGGCCGTTGGGATCCTGGATCCAGTGACAGTTGCGTTTTGCGTTGACAAAGAACACAGTCTGGTTTTAGAGCTCAGATTCCTGAACTTGATAAAAGCGTACCCAGCTCCCACAGCAGACTATGTGTTCTCTGTGTGCTGACAAAAGGCTGCTTCAGAATGGGATGCCGAAAGGCAGACTGGTGAATCCACCAAGGTCATGACCTTCGGAAGACAGTACCCACAGTTCCCTGGCATCAACAGTGCACACAATGGAAGAAGTGTCAAAGGATTTGGAGCTACACAGTCCTGGGTTCAATTCTTGATTCTGCTACCTGTTTAGCCGTGTGTCTTCAGGGAGCCGACTTCACCTCTCTGGGCCTTAGTTTCTTTATCTGTAAAGTGGGGCTAATGCTACCCATGCTGCAGATTCTTTGCAACAGAGAGAGTATACAGCTTGCAGTGAAAAACGTAGGCTCTGAAATATTCATAGGAGCTTTAGTCATAAAGCTGCTAGCACCCAGATCTCCACTGAGAAGTGAATGGATAAATCGTGGAGTATTCACTCAATAAATGATTACATAGCAACTAAAAGGAATGATCTACAGATACAGCAACACAGATGAATTCCCAAATCATGATGTTGAGTGAAAGAAGCCAAACAAAAAGGACACATTGTATGATTCTTTTGATATAAAACTCTAAAAACAGCAACACTTATAGGACAGAAATCAGATCAGTGGTTGGGGGTAGGCAGAGGTGACGGCCATGAACGGTACAAGGGGAGTTTTGGGGATGATGGAAGGGTTCTATATCTTGATGGTGGTGATGGTGACTCTAAAACTTACCACAATGGACATTTAAAAAGGTTACGTTGTATAAGATATAAAGCATACTTTCAATAAAACTGACTTAATGAAATAAAGAGTGGGGCGGTCTGGAGGTGGGCTGCCTGGGTAAAGTACTTCATTTTCGTGCCTCAATTTCCTCATCTGTGAAATGGGTTGATAGTAATCGTACCTATTGTTGAGGGTGATCATGAAGACTCAAAAAGATGCTATCTGAAGATCAAGTGCTCGGTAAGGGGGAGGCGATTTTACAGGAAAGTTCAGTGTGAGATATGTGAATGTCAAAAGTTTCATAGACTCCTGAGAGAAGGGAGGTCTAACCATTGGAACGCCCTCGTGTGAGGCTGGCGACGAGGGGCAGGCAGCAGACAGAAGCTCTGCAGGCTGGGGTGGGGGGCATTTTAAAACATTTCCAAGGTTCCCATCACCCAAAACTGACTCCTGGGGATCAGGACACTGCACAATAATTCTTTCACTTCAAGAATAATTATTCTTTTTTTTTGCGGTACGCGGGCCTCTCACTGTCGTGGCTTCTCCCGTTGCGGAGCACAGGCTCCGGACGCGCAGGCTCAGCGGCCATGGCTCACGGGCCCAGCCGCTCCGCGGCATGTGGGATCTTCCCAGACCGGGGCACGAACCCGTGTCCCCTGCATCGGCAGACAGACTCTCAACCACTGCGCCACCAGGGAAGGCCCAGGAATAATTATTCTTGAGAGACAAGGTCAAGGAATAAAACTTGAATGCTTTAATTTGGAGTTTTCTTCAGTCCTGCCAGAGAGAAGTCCAACATCAAGGTGTTGGCAAGGCTGAGCTCCCTCCAGAGGCCCTAGGGAAGACTTCCTTGCCTCTTCCAGCTTCTGATGACTCCAGGTGTTCCTGGGCTTGTGGCCCCATCACTCCAGTCTCTGTCACCATCTTCACATGGCCTTCTCCGATTCTGTACCTCTTTTCTGTGTCTCTGTCATCTGCTTCCTCTGCTTCTCTCTTATAAGGACATTCCTGATGGTAGTTTTTGGGTCCACCCAGATAATCCATGGCAATCTCATCTCAAATCTTTACTTACATCTGCAAAGACCCTTTTTCCAGATAAAGCACCATTTTCCAATTCCAGGGATGAGGACCTGAAATCTTTGGGTAGATATTGTTCAACCTGAGAGCCCCCCGCGCCCTTTAAAGGGCCCCTCTATGTTGCTAAAATTGGACAAACCGTAATTTCCGATCTGGTTCTTCGCTGCTATTGTGGTACTTCCAGTTGGTCAGGTTCCTTTAGGGACATTCAGTTCCTCACCTACTTCTGTCCATCCTTACCAGCCATCACCTCTGTCAGAGTCATTTGGGAAGATTTTTAAATGTAGTACCCCACCCCCACCCTAAGACATTCTGATCCAGTAGGTTGGACTCAGGAAACTGGGATTTCTAAAACTCTTCCCAGTGATTCTAATGTGCAACCAGATTTGAGAATCACTGCTTTAGAGAAATGTGCCACATGAATAAATGAATGAATGAATGATTCTTTAAATATACAGCTGCTCTAACTACCAGCTTTGCTTCCATACTCACCAAAAGCCTTCAGATTTGGGATTGGGGAGGGTGGGAGGGGAGATCGACCCAATTATGTGGTTGGAGTGTGGGCCACAAGGCTGCTTCCTGCTGTATGTGTTGAGGACCTACTATGTGCTGTCACTTAACCCAGTGATATCTGGTTCAAAAGTGTGGATAATTTATATCCTGTTCATTCTAGATAGGGATTTGATTTCGGGACATTTAGGACAAATCTGGTGACTGTGCCAGAGTTACAAATGTCACCTGGGAGAGAAGTCTTCGGGGATTGCCCGCCAACCTTGTTCCCTACCCACAACCACCACAGGCAACAGGGCAAATAAAGGAGGCTTAAGAGTATGGGGCTGGAGGGACTTCCCTGGCAGTCCAGTGGTTAAGATTCTGCACTTCCACTGCAGGGGGCACAGGTTCGACCCCTGGTCAGGGAACTAAGATCCCACATTATTTAAAAAGAGTATGGGGTGGGACTTCCTTGGTTGTCCAGTGGTTAAGCCTTCCCCTTCCAATGCAGGGGGTGTGGATTCGATCCCTGGTGAGGGAGCTGAGATCCCACATGCCTGCAACCAAGGAGCCAAAACATAAAACAGAAGTAATATTGTAACAATTTCAATAAAGGCTTAAAAAAAAAGAAGTAGGAGGCTGGAATCTAAGAATCCTGAGTGATTCAAAGTTCTGCCACTTCTTAGCTGTGTGGCTGCCTTTGGCCTCAGTTTTTCTCATCTGAAAAATGGGAATAATACTTGTTTAGGAGGGGTTGTGGGATTAAAAGAGAAAATGCACAGGGTTGGGGGTAAAATAGGTGCTCAATAAAAATGAATTATTATCAGTATTATTACATTCCAGGCTTGAGGGCTTATGCAAAGATGAAAGCTGCTGAGAAACAAGAAAACTGAGATCGATCTGCTTGTACTGATATGGAAAGACTTCAAGACATGCTACTAAGTGAAAAAAGCAAGTTTTATAGCACTAGATCTATAATCCCCTCATTCATTCATTCAACAAATACTTTGAGCCCTGATCAACACTGTTCTAGATTCTGCAAATTCAGCAGCGAACAAACTAGACAAATATCCCTGCTGTCATGGGGCTAGTATTCTAATAGGGTGAGACAATGAATAAATAAGAAAATACGAGGAAGTGGTAAATGATGTGATGAAAATAATTCAGGATCATGTTAAAAATCCTCATGGGTTAAATTCTAAAATTACCCATGCCAGCATTTTTTTTTTTAGAAAAAAAAGTACAGAGGCATTTAACTGTGGTTACTTTGGGGGGAGAGGCTGGAGGCTTGGGACTGGGGGAGGGAGACTTGTTTTTCATTTTAGCCTTTCTGTAAGCTTCAGCATTTTCTTAAGTGTGTGTGTGTGTTACTTTTATTAATTTTTTTTAAAGTGGCAACCAAGCGTAGCTGGGTAGAGAGAGTTGAGCCATGTTTTGTTTTCTTCCTCCATTCTTTTTGGATTTTTCATTTCTTTTAAACAAGTATAGAAGTAGGAGCTATAATTATCGGTTTTTTTGGGGCGGCTGGAGAATCTCGCCTGCCAGAGAGCTGGGTAATCTAAATCACCCACAGCGGAACTGCTCAGGGGTTGGCAATTTTTGTAACAATGTTGAACATTTGAGGGTTTTATTTCTAGGATAATCCTCCCCCCCACCCACCCCCAAACACAATTTTTACCAGTTACAAAACCCAATGCCTCATCTGCGAGGCCATTCCCACGTGGAAGCCTTGAGTTATCAGAGTTGGATTCTTAAGCCAACATTCCTCAACCAGAGGTGTCGCAGAAATTTTTAGTTTCGAACCTCTACAAAGCAGCTTCTCAGGGAAGCTGATTTGTGGGATCAGGCCGAGGGAAGTAATAAGAGGCTGAGAGGAGTGGCTACCTTGCTCCGCCCTCCGCCTCCGCCCACCCTCTCAGAGCGGACCGTCGGGAAGGAGTGCATCTTCCTCGTTGCCATGGAGAGCGCTGGGAGGCGGGGAGAGAAATTGTGCAAGAGGGAGGGGCGCAGTGGCGGGAGGCCCGGTGAAGGGGTGGCCCTGGCGGCTGGGATGGAGCTTGTGAGAGGAGGAGGAGAAAATCCAGCGAAGCCTAACGACCCGGCTCTGCAAAAGCAAAAACAACCCGAATGAGCCAATAACTGTGAAAAGGTCTCAGCGAGACCTTAACCATCCCCCGCCCCCCCAAGCATCTTTCTTCCTTCCTTCTTTCCCTCTCTAACATCTGCCTGCTTCCTTCAAGAGTGAAATAAAATCACACGTGGTGAGTTAAAGTTACACGTGTTCATTTTTATACTTTTATATTAAAGTCATTAGTTTACAGGTTTTGTTGTTGCGATATTTCTTTTAACAGTTCTAGTTCGTTATAATTGGTCTCCTTTGTAATCCCATGGATGCAATTCTATGCGTTGAAAAACTATCCTGAAAAGGGTCTATGGCACAGAAAGGGTTAAGGATTCCTGGACTGGAGGGCCCAGAAGAGGGTGGAGGCCAACTAGTAGTTTGGGGGTGGCAGGCAGTGTGACCTTTCTAAAATGATGACCTTTGAGGTGTAGGAGATTGCCAAGAGGAAGTGGGAGCAGAACATTTTGGGTGTTCGGAACAGCAAGTGCAAAGTCCCTGAGGTGGCAGTAAGCCTGTGTGTTGGATGAACAGTTAGGAGGCAGGTGTGGCTGGAGTGGAGTGAGCAGGAGAGGAAGAGAGAGGGAAGTGGGGAGATTTAATAGGGCTTCGTGGGCCTCAGAGTTACCTGGGAAGCTTTGCAAATCCTGGTCAACACGTCCCAGGGATCCTGACGCACTATGTCTGTGGCCAAGTCTGAGGACCTTCAATTTAATTTAACTTACTTTAATGAACATTTCTTTTTTGGCCCCGCCGCAGGGTTTGTGGGATCTTAATTCCCCGACCAGGTATTGACCCGCGCCCTTGGCAGTGAAAGCGCAGAGTCCCAACCACTGGACCTCCAGGGAATTCCCTTAATGAACATTTTCAATTGCTCTAAATCTAAGGAATCCCAAAGGATCATCATATTACCTGTCTCATAATGTTTTGGTGAGTTAATTTCATGAGTTAATTCGTAGAGAGCACTTAGAAAGATGGCTAGTACATAGGAAGTGCTCCATAAAAGGTGACTATTCTCAGTCACTTCTTTTTTTTCATAGCTGCCTAGTATATATCACTTTAAGAACAGAGCTGTACAGTTTAGTCAATTACTACTAATGAACAATTAGGTTCATTTGAGACAGGCTGGGACCTGGGACCCTTTGCTGCAGTGCTGCCATGCTTGCACCTGGACACACGTCTCCTCCAGCAACAGAATACAAGGAAACTACATGGGACTAAAAATAACTGCATGCATGCGCAGTTAGGGCAAATGCTGGACAAAAGATACCAAAAAATCCAACTGCCACTTTTGAAGAGCCCAGAACAAAAGCAGGGGGTCTGGAGCAAAAGCAGGGTACTGCGCATGCTCTCTGCACACAACATCACCTAAGGGGTGGGCAAACCGCCTAAGCCACCGCTCCAGCCGGACCCCTGGACACACCCCTACCCTCACCCCATATAAGGATCTCCCCCAACACACACACCCGGCCCCAGGGAGCGAGCCAGCAAGAGAACCCGTTGTTTGTTCTCGCTCCCCCCTGCTCCCGCAGGGGCCCCAATAAAGCCTTGCCTGAATTTCTTGTCTGGCCTCTGATCAATTTCTATTGATTAAGGAGGTCAAGCACCCTGGTCGGTAACACATTCATTCACTCAAAAATATTTCTTGGGCACCTACTGTGTGCCAAGCTCCACACTGCGGTTGGTGCAGAAAGACCCTGGTACCAAGGTCTCCACCCACACATCTCGGTATATAAGTAGGAACTGCTGGTACCACAAGTCACGCGATTTTAAAACGGTAATATACAGTGCCAATGGCTTTCAAAGGGACTGTCCCATTAGCACGCCCACCTTCAGGGCTTGGCTGGAACCCGCACGTTTAGGATGGCAGGTTTGGGAACTGCTGCCTTTCCTGGGGTAAGGTGCTGACGTGGGCTTGGGCTTTGGCGCGGGCGTTCAGCTTGGAAGATAGGGCCCCTGAGAGGCCCGGGGCGTGGCCACACCCCTGTGGGGGAGGGGAGCGAGGGCGTCCCGAAGGGAGTGGACAACCCCCTTGTCAGTCTTCCCGAGTCCCGGAGTGTAAGATGAGAAGGGGGTAGGTGGGCCTCATCCTGGGGGAAGGCGAGGAGGAGCTTCCTGCGCGCGCGCGCTCCTAGGCATTGAGCGCTCGGGCTGGGAGGTGGGAGGTGCGTCAAGGTCAGCCTGGACCGGGGTGGCAGCCTGCCTAGGGGCGGGAGACCCTCCTGGGGAGCTGGGCTGCGGCCTCCAAGCGCCTCGGCCATATTGAATAGCCACGGCTGAGCCTTCTTTGTCTGCGAAGTTCTCCCCCAAGTTCCAGGCACGTCCCTGGAACAGGAAGAGCCACCGGGCAGCCCCTGTATCGCAGCTGCAGCCGGGACACCCGTTTGCAGCTTGCGGTGGGCTTGGAGCCTCAGGACTGACCTCATCCCGGCTCACGTAAGCATACTGGAAATTGATTCCCACCAGTCCTTGAGGGGAGCGGGACTTGATCAAGACCAGACTCGTTGCAGGCGGAGAAATTGGGAGGTGAGACTCTCCCGGCGGCGCCACCGAGACCCCACCCTCACCCCCAAGACTCGGGGCTACGAGTAGATTGGGCTCATTGCCCCCACCCCAGATTTCACCCTGGAGATTTTAAAGACCCTCGAGAAAAGCCATGTGGGGGGCTGGTTCCCCTGGGGCTTCCTCCCATCCCCCGACTGCCTGATCCTCTGGAGCGTCCCCGACGTCTGCAAAGATGTGGATTTGGACGTCCTCGTGGAAGCCTTGAAGCCTGTGGGGACCTTTAAGAAGATCGGCAAGGTGTTTCGCCGGGAGGAGGACTCCACAGTGGGGATGCTGCAGATCGGGGAGGACGTGGACTATTTGCTCATCCCCCGCGAAGTCAGGCTGGCGGGAGGCGTCTGGAGGGTCATCTCCAAGCCCGCCACCAAGGAGGCGGAATTTCGGGAGCGGCTGATCCAGTTTCTGGAGGAAGAAGGCCGCACCCTGGAGGATGTGGCCCGCATCATTGAGAAGAGCACTCCGCATCCACCCCAACCCCCCAAAAAACCCAAGGGGCCCCAGATGAGGAGAGTCCAGCAGATGGTGACCCCACCTCCCCGGCTGGTCGTGGGCACTTATGACAGCAGCAACGCCAGTGACAGCGAGTTCAGCGACTTCGAGACCTCCAGAGACAAGGGTGACAAGGGCCACAGAGGCACGGGGCGTGGCAGGAAGGTGCGCAAAATGCCTGTCAGTTACCTGGGCAGCAAATTCCTTGGGAGCGACCTGGAGAGCGAGGATGATGAGGAACTGGTGGAGGCCTTCCTCCGGCGAGGGGAGAAGAAGCCCAGCGTGCCGCCAGCCCGCCGCCGGGTGAACCTGCCAGTGCCCATGTTTGAGGACAACCCGGTGCCCCAGCTGTCCAAAGCGGACAGGTGGCGGGAGTATGTCACCCAGGTGTCCTGGGGGAAGCTGAAGCGGAGGGTGAAGGGCTGGGCACCGAGGTCCAGCCCAGGGGTGGGCGAAGCCTGGCAGGCCTCTACCAGGTTGGAGAGGGATGGTGCATCAGTGCCACGCAGTGCCAGCCTGGGGGATAATGTGGGAAATGCAGGAGACGGGCAGGTGCCTGAGAGCCCCCCAAGACGGTGGAGGCCTAAGATCAACTGGGCCTCATTCTGGCGTCGCAGGAGAGAGGAAGCAACAGCCAGGGCTCAGGGGGCAGAGGCTGTAGGTGAGCAGAGAGTGGAGGCCGTAGATAATCAGAGGATGGAGGCTGTAGATGATCAAAGAGCAGGGGCCATAGCTGTCCAGAGGGCAGAGGCTGTGGGTAACCAGAGGGCAGAGGCCATGGCTGTCCAGAGGGCAGAGGCTGTGGGTAATCAGAGGGCAGAGGCCATGGCTGTCCAGGGGGCAGAGGCTCTGGGTAATCAGAGGGCAGAAGCCCCAGCTGTCCAGAGGGTAGAGGATGCAGATAATCAGAGGGCAGAGGCACCAGATGTCCAGGGAGCAGAGGCTGTATCTGACCAGAGGGCCCTAGGGGTCAGCCCAGTATCTAGGACCCGGAAACAGGTCAAGACAGTGAGGTTCCAGACCCCTGGACGCTTTTCATGGTTTCGAAAGCGCCGGAGAACCTTCTGGTACACTCCCCGGTTGCCCACCCTGCCCAAGAGAGTCCCCAGGGCAGGTGGGGCTAGGAGCCTCAGGGTCCTGAGGGCTGAGGCCAGAGCAGAGGCAGAGCACGGAGAGCAGGAAAACCAGCTGTGAGGAGAGGGCAGGGGGGCCACGGAGGACCTCGCCACCTGCCACAGTATGGGCCGCTCAGGGTGTGTCCCTAACTCCGACACTTGGACAGAGGTGCTATCTCCATACTTGAAAATGGAGGTACAGCAAGGGCTTGGCAGTGCCCCGCACATCTCCTTCTAACACCCCTCTTTGTTTTCTTGTTAAAATTGTGTCTCTCATGCATTGATTTAATTTTGTTTTCTCGTGGCTTGTGGGATCTTAATTCCTGGACTAGGGATTGAACCTGGGCCCGGCAGTGAACGTGCCAAATCCTAACCACTGGACCACCAGGGAATTCCCAATGCATTGATTTTTTAAAATATAGACTCTTCATAGTAACCCAAGGAATGTAAATAAAGAAACCCATACAACGGGTTCGCATCACCCATGATTTTAACTTCTTCATATGCAATTCTAGGTGCTCAGCTTGAAAAAGGGAGAGAGGTGAGGGAGAAATTCCTTCCTCTTCCCCTTTTTCTTCGCCCTTTCGCCTGCACACTTAAACTCACTGCCTCCTGGAACTTAAAAAGAGGGCGCAGGTCAACATGCAAATAAAAGTGTTTACAAACTTATTTCTTGGCTGTGGACTTGGCAACTGAAGAATGCTCCAGGGTGATTTTGTCATACCCTTGTGTCCCCTCCCCTCCCCCCCTCCATGATGGCGACTTGTGTTTAAGTCACTTTGCTTGCCATCCCCACATTCCTGGGTTCTGCAGGCTTGGTGGGTACAGGGCCCGCAGTTTACATGCTTCGTCACATCTTGGCTACCAAGTCCAGAATCATCATCTGGGAAACGTGACCAAAACGCGGGTTCTGGAGCCCTTTGTGCCAGAGCTGTGAATTGCTGGTGCAGGCTGTGTGGCCCAGGAATCCGTTTTGATCAAGCCCCACAAACATCTCCTGGGGCAGCTTGGCTCCTGGACACACTGAAAAAGCTTCATTGCAACAGGAACAGGGCAAAAGGTACACTGTGGTGTGATAGTGAGCAGTATGCTGTGACTGGCCCTTATAATCGGGAGACATCAGGTTGCCACATGCTGTGGGAGCTGGGGGACATTTCTCTGTGTTGTTTTGTGTCCCCTCACCCAACCTCACTGGGGGAAAAACACAGCAAATGACCCTGGCCCAACCTCGGTACAGGCAGGAGAAAAGGGAATTCTTGGAGGGAGGTCTGAAGGCCACCTGGGTCCTCCTGAGGCTGCAGTCCTGGCCTGAGCTTCTTAGACCTGACTCAGTAGGGCTGTAGGGCTGGTGGGGGTAGCGGGGGGGGGGGGGCAAGAATATGCATTCTTAAGAAGTTCCCAGGAGACGTGGATGCAGCTGGTTTCAGGACCTTATTTTGAGAACTGCGGCAGCCTGGCCGAAAGTTCAAAAAACAGGCGGAGCTTTGAAGTTTCAAGGCAGTGGACCAGTGCCCGCGCACCTTTAGTGCTCAAGAAGGGCCGTCCTCCCCTTGATTTTAACCATCTGTCCCGGAGCGCTTCCTGGTTGGGACAGTGGGCGCACCCTGAGAGCCACCACGGCGCGATTTTAACCATCGGTCTTGGAGCGCCACCTGGTGGATAAACGGGCCACGGCAACTCGCCTGAGTTGACGCTACCTCCTCAGGCCTAGTTGTAGCGGGGCGGAGCGTCCTGTCTTGGGGCGGGGCCTGCAATAAGGAAGGCGGGGCCTCGT
Organism: Monodon monoceros; assembly: GCF_005190385.1. Taxonomy (NCBI): domain Eukaryota; kingdom Metazoa; phylum Chordata; class Mammalia; order Artiodactyla; family Monodontidae; genus Monodon; species Monodon monoceros. The sequence continues at coordinate 49,456,161 of NW_021703766.1, forward strand.
GGGCAACAGGCTTTGAGGAACCGAATAGAGGGAAAGGCTTGTTGTTTTCTGTTTCTGGAGCCCTGGCTTCTCCCTCCAGGCCGTTCGAGGACCAGGTCACATCCCCGGGAGTCTCAGGGGGCCCCTGTCTCCGTTTGAGCAGACCGAGGGATGGGACAGCTTACTCCTAGAGGTCCCAGGAAGGGAAGGGGGGCACGCTCCCGGCCTGTCTGCTCTCCCCGACCCCAGGGACCTCTGCACACTCACAGTCTAAACTCCAGTAATGTGGAATCCAAGTAGACAGCCACTCCCGTGAAGGCAGGTGGCCTGTTTTGGAGACACGGTCTCTCCTACGCTTAGCAGGGAATCCTGGCACCTGAGCGGTCAAGGGTTACACACGAATAAACCCCAATCACCACAGCCCTGGCTCGGGGCTTTTGCTCGGGCTGTTCCTGCCTCCTGAGAGCGCTTCCCTCGGGTATCTGCCGGCCATACCCCTCCCCTCCAGCGCTGAGGGGAGTCAGCCCACGGGAGGTGGGGTGGGGGACAGTTGGCGGGACGTGCAGGGGGAGCCGCGGGACGTTCAGGGGGAGCCACAGGCCCGTGAAGGAGCACCGCCTGGTACTGCAGAGAAAATCCAACACTCTGTATGTGAATTGCCCCAAACTGAAAATGTTGCAAATAATTCCCACTCTTTGAAAACACCGTGCAGGTTGAGTGACAGATTCGGTGTCTGGGCACCAGCAGGTGGCTTTGGCCTTGAGGAGCTGGTGCATTTGTACCAGCTACACTTCAGATGGGCAGGGCAGGTGTGGGTCTCTCTCTCTCTCTTCCTTCCCCTCCTTCCTTGGTCCTGGTCGCCAGAGCCCCGCCCCTCCCTTTCCCTCCCTCACCTCTTTTACCCTCCCCCAGGAGCAACCCCTCTGCCTCTCAGGCTTCTCTTCCTGGAATCATCTCCTCCCCCAGCAGGGAGGTTCAGCCTTCCTGACTGAAAGCTCAGCTACATCCTGACACCCCCGCGCGGCTGGGTGGCCGAGCCTCCATCACAAAGCCCGGCCCCCATCAGATTGGGGTGGAGGACAGGGGCACAGAGACGCTGGCCAGAAGCATGAGTCTGGAAGGGATCGGGGCTCTACGAACAGCCAGAAAGAACTCACTGGCACTGCTGGCCTCCCCCGGTGCCCGGTGTCCACGGACACGCTCACCCCTGCGCTAACGCGGGAGACCCAAAGACAATCCCGCTGGGGGGGCCCTGAGACCCCGTCCCATCACCTAGGGCTGCTGCGTCCGCGGGAGCCCGTTACACTCTTCCTTCTTCCCTTGAGCTCGCTCGCACCACCTGCAACGGAGGGACTGAAAGGACAGGGGAGTGAGCGGTGGGCGGGCGCGCACTTTAGAGCTCAGTGCCCACGGTGCAGCGGTTGCCGCCTCCGCGGCGGGGAGGGCCGAGGGGCGGAGCTGGGGTCCCACCGGCAGCTGCAGCCTTGCCGTGGCCTTAGCCGCACTTGGGGGGCAGCCTCTTGCCCCGACCAGCCTTCTTCCCACGCGTGGACTTGGAGCCGGCGGGCGGCCGAGCCCTGGGCTGGCCGCCCTTGGCCTGCGCCCCAGCGCCCGCGCGCCCCTTCCTGCTATTGCTTCCTGCCGCCTCGTCCTGGGCTTCCGTCTCGGGAGGGATGCCCAGCCCTCCGGGGCCGCCGCCTCCCCTTCGGGTTTTGCGGGTCCCCGACGGGGCGGGAGTCGCTGCCCAAGCCCGCCCGACCCGGGGCCCTAAAGGCCGGGCGGGCCCGCTTGGCCCGGGGCTTCCTGGACGCGCGGTCCTCGGACTCCGACTCCTCGCTCTCCACGTCCTCCGACTCCCTGTTCCCGCGGGCCGCCCGCAGCGCCAAAACCTCCCCCAGGTTGCCTTTGGCGCATCTGAACCTCCCACTCTGCCAGGCCTTTTCCTTTTCTTCCTATCACCTCAGCCACGTCCTGGGCATCCAGGAGCACCGCTAGCTCCAGGAGGCCGCCCTCATCTTCCTCGTCCTCGCCCCAGCCCCTCAGCGGGCCACCGGGAGCCTTCTTCCCTTTGCAGGTGGTCCGAGGCTCAGCCACGGTGGAGATGCATCCCAGCAAGTGAGCGCCGTCTTCGGCCTTCCTCAGGACCACGGCGTCCACCTGGCGGCCTGCCTCCTCCACCTTCACTCGGGTTCCTCGGGAAGTGTCCTTGGCCATGACGGACAAGACCTCGGGCAGGGCAGCTTTTTTGTCGCTCCAGCCCAGAAACTCGATCACAGAAGCAATTTTCAAACATCTCGTCGCAGGCGGAGTGGCCCGCGGGGTCTGTACAAGGCACAATGGCCACAAACTCGGGAATGTCCACCCCCCTCTTTCTTGATCCCCGTTTCCCTGAGACTCGCTTTGGGAGGCGTCGCTGCCCATGGTCTCCTCGTCCGACGTGTCTCCCACTGCGAGTAAGTAGGGCCACTAAGTCTGGAATTTCGCTCCGGTCTTCTTTGATGTTCAGGCTGATCGACTCAGCCCCAGGGGGATCGTTCTCCATCTTCCTCTTCTTGGCTTTGTCCGTCACCGTTGCCAGGGCCAAGAACTCGCCGGGACCGTTCCATCATCTCCTTCCTTCTGGAGGGCCCACTTCCTAACAGGCTCCTTAGCGGCGGGCTGGAGGGTGGCGTACAGCGCGCTCTGTTCGCCATCCCCGCTCAAGTCCTCCTTGCCCATCTCCTCGATCGTGATACCCAGGCTCTAGTCGGGAGAGTCTTGGGACTCCCGGTCCCCGACGTGGATGGCCGCCCTCCACGACGCTCTTCTGGCCCACCTGCTGCCTCTGGTTCTGTTTCTGTGACCCCGACGGCCCCTCCTAGCATCTTTGGCTGCACCAGGAGGGGGGCCAGCCTCCCTGACCCCTGGCTCCGACCCCAGAGCCAGGGTCTCCGAAGCGGGAGGGGTGGGCGTGTCCCCGGGGGCCCTGGCCACTGTGGCCTGTGGAGGCCTTTTATCCAACAGCAAGCATTTCACCTGCCTCAGGACTCTCATGCCCTCCGTGCTGTCCTTGCACAGAACCCTCCAGTCGCCGTCCTTGCCCGGGACCTCCTCGGGGATGGCACCATGATTAATGCCCTTCACAAACTCCATCAGGGAGGCCTTGGCCTTCTCGTCCCTCACGGCCCGCGTGTTCCGCAGCCTGAACTTGCCCAGGGGCAGCAAGGCCGGCTTCAGGACGGCTTCGATGGCTGTCTGCTCCAGGTCCTCCGGGATGCCGGTGACCAGCAGGGCCCTGTGCACGTCCACGGCCAGCCCCCTGCACCAGTCCCCCAAAAGGTTCATGGCCACGTGCCGCCGCTGGCGCTGACAGCGGAGCAGGAGGGAGCCCAAGGCGGACGTGGGCTGCGGTCCCCTGTGCAAATGCCACTCTGGAACAGCGCCACAGGGCTTGGAGCTCAGGTTCAGGTGAATGTGGCAAGGCTCGGGCTCCAACTGCCCCTGGGCGGCTGACGCAGCGTCCTTTCCCGAGGTCCCTGCCCACAGGGGTCCTAGCATCCACAGGAAGCTTACGAGTCAAACCCAGGGGTGCCACCGGCCCGGCCCCTCCGCCCTTTGTTCCTGACAGAGGCTGAGTGACACCGCGGCGCCCGGGACAGGTGCTGGGGAGGGCGACGCCGTGCGCCCCCGGAGCGGCGCGGGGAGGGGCGCCACGCTCGCCTGCCTGTGGTCGGGCCTGGCCTTGCACCCTCTGCTCAATCTCAGCAGTTCCGGGCGACGGGTCTGCTCCGCCCTGCGCCTGCGCACACGGGCTAGCCCCGCCTCCCAGCTGCACCCCATCTCCATGGCAACACTGCGGGCTGGAGCAGGGGTCGGAGTTGGTGGGGTCTGAGGAGCCGGCTCTGGACGAGCCTGAGGAACGGAAGACTCAAGGGGTGGGATCACCATTAGTGATGAGCCCCAAAAGGCCATATTCACAGGGGCTGAAACAGCAGTCAGGGGGACCCGAGCTCCTTCAGGGGATAGAGGCCTCTTTTCGGTAGAGGACCGGCTTCCTGCAGGGTTGCAATTCCCCTCCACAGTGTAGGTGGAGTTCAGGATAGAGAGACGTAAATCAAGGGCTATGGGGGAAAAAAAGTGGTGGGGGGGAATACCCTGGCGGTCCGGTGGTTAGGACTTCGTGCTTCCACAGCAGAGGTCACAGGTTCGATCCCTGGTCCGGGAACTAAGATCCCACAAGCGGCGCAGCGCGGACAAAAGAAAAACAACAAAAAAGCCTATGGCCTCCCACGGTGGAACCAGGACTCACTCAGAGTTTTCAGGCCTCACTCAGTGGGGACGGGCTTCAATAAGGGTACACAGGCCTCAGCTGTGAGGTGCAGGCATCATTTGGGGTCCACAGCTCTCACTGATGGGGTACGGGCCTCGTTCAATGAGGTCTCGCTCTCGCAGATGTTTCTGTAGCCATAACGATGCACGTGCAATTCACCGTGTGTTTTTGTACACAGTTTCTGTACGTGTATGATCCTCAGTGAGATCAGACGTGAATTCTGCAAGAAGGCATTTCCGCTGACTGGGTCCACAGGCTGGGACAGGTGAATATCATAGCTACTCTAAATACACATCTGCATCACCATCCTTTATAAACCTCCCCCACGCACAACTCTGTGTAAATCAGGCGCTGTGGTCCAGCTATTGAGTTTCTACTGCTGCTCGCTGCCCTCGCAGTGACTCTGGGAAGATCCCTGGGCTTCTCTACGCCTCTGTGAAATGGCGATAACCACTAACCCTACCTCATAGGATCCTTAGGGGGATTAAAGGTGATGATCCATGAAAGCCCTTGGAACAGAGGTTGGCCCAGAGTTGGTGCTCCATGAAAGATACCTATGGGACTTCTTTCTTGAGAACGTATGATATAATCATTTAACATAAATATATTAATTAATTTAATTGTTAAATAAATAAGTATATAAATAAAAAAGAAACCCAAACCCTTCCTCTTTTTTTTTTTTAACGTAGGAAGAGTTTATTGCAAGGTTACCATGGAAACTGGGCCTAAGGCAAACCAAACAGCTTTCTCACTCTCCTACCCACGCCCTTGCAGCTCTTATTTTCCCTGCTTTCCTCTTTTCCTTTCGCCCTCCTGGTCCCCAAATGGATGTTATCCTTCTCTCTAGAGCAGCGTTGTCCGACAGAAATATAATGCGAGCCCCCAAGGCAAGCCACGTGCAAAATGTTAAGTTTGCTAACGTCCACCTTCAATAAATACAAAACAGGTGAGGGCTTCCCTGGTGGCACAGTGGTTGAGAGGCCGCCTGCTGATGCAGGGGACACGGGTTCGTGCCCCGGTCCGGGAGGATTCCACTATGCCGCGGAGTGGCTGGGCCCGTGAGCCATGGCCGCTGAGCCTGCGCGTCCGGAGCCTGTGCTCCACAACGGGAGTGGTCACAACAGTAAGAGGCCCACGTACCGCTAAATAAATAAATAAATAAATAAAATTAAAAACAGGTGAAATGAATTTTAAGAATAGATTTCATTTTTTATATAAATTTGTTTATTTATTTTTGGCTGTGTTAGGTCTTCGTTGCTGTGTGCGGGCTTTCTCTAGTTGCGGCGCCACAGACTCAGTTGCTCTGCGGTATGTGGGATCTTCCTGGACCAGGGTTCGAACATGTGTCCACTGCATTGGCAGGCAGATTCTTAACCACTGCGCCACCAGGGAAGTCCTGGCTACAAGTTCTTTGACCACCATCTGGAAGCGGCGTCCACATACCCTTTTCTTGAATCTGAATCTAGACATGCTGTGACTGCCTCGACAAGTATGGCAGAAGTGATGCTACGTGTCTCCCAAGGCCAGTTATAAAAGCCTTTTGCCCACTTCTCTTGGAATATTTGCTCTCAAGACCCCCCTCCCAGGACATTCCTGCTTGAAATTTAACCTCCATGCTGTGAGGAAGCCCAACTCACACGGAGAGACCAATGGAGGTGCTCAAGTCAACATCTCCAGCTAAGCCCAGTTTTCAAGTCATCCCAGACCAGGCACCAGACATGACGATGAAGCTTCCAAATGATTCCAGACCTTAGCCATTGGAGTCACCCCAGACCTTAGCCATTGGAGTCACCCCAGACCTTAGCCATTGGAGTCACCCCAGACCTTAGCCATTGGAGTCACCCCAGCTAAGGCACCAGACGTTGTGGAACTGAAAAAAAGCCATTCCCCATTATTCCCTTTCATTATGCTGACCTACAGACTCCATGAACACAATAAAACATTTTTGTTTTATGCCAGTGAGTTTAGCATGGTTTGTTATGCAGCAAAGATAACCAGCACACACCCATCCCATCCTTACTGCTTTGGACAGGTAACTAACCTCTCCGTGCCTCCATTTACGTCCCTGAAAATGGGGATCACGTTCTCTTAGCGTCGTCAGGAAGATAGGAGAGGTTGTGGCGTGCTCGTGCCCAGCGAACCCCCGTAGCACTCAGCAAGTCCTACTGAGGTTATGAATCAGTGGCCGGTCACTTCCAGATCACCCACAGCTGACCATGACCGCAATGGGGGCAGCTTGCGTAGAGACCACTGCGAGCCCCAAGACCGTGTACCGTCCCCATCCCGGTGCCTCGGGCCCCTAATGATCTGCCCCAGCTCACCCTGGCCTCTCCCCGTCCCTCGCTCCTCCACACCCAGTTTTCCCCTCCCCCCAGAGTTTGCGGAGACGGCAAGGAAGGGGTCCGCTCACAGACCCTGGAGTCACACGGACGTGACTTGAGTCAAGCCAGATCGTCTGGGTTCAGATTCCAGCTCTGTGTGACTCTGACAAGTCATCTGCCTTCTCTGAATCTGTAAAATGTGCACAGTAAGAGCACCTAAACTTGCGTTGAAATCATCAGAGCGCATGTATTAAGAGATATATAAATAACATATATAAATAAATATATATAAATAACAGCTTGTTGTTCTTGCTGTTAGTGTTGAACCCCAGCACCCCACTTCAGAGCTGAATCAACTTAAGCAAATTATTTCGCCCGCGCCCTTGAACGCTGGGGAAGCGCCTTCGCAGGTGCGTCTTTAAGTAGCGGCCCTGGAGCGCCGCCTGGTGGTCAATACGGGCGCCGCAGAACTTCATCTACTGCGCGCGGAGCACCCCCCACTATTCCCTCCCCGCGGTTCTGGGACCTGGTACATCCCTGAGAGGGGGAAGAGTGTTGAGGGAGGGGGTCCCAGGTTCGGGCATCGGATCTATCTCCCCGCTCTCCCAAACTGAAGGGGCTGGTGTTGGAGGTTTGCTAGATTCAAGGTGTGGCATCAGGCTCGTGTCAGCCCGTACCACAATCACATTAACACACACAAAACACACACTGGCTCACACACACTCACTTGCATTCACACAAGGTGACATTGACACACACTTGGACTGAGCTACTCTATTCCCTCCTACAAACACACGCACACACACACACACACACACAATTCGCACATAACCAGAGACATACACAGAAACCCATTCATTGACACCCCGAGACTCGCCCCACCTACATCCACAGAGAGACACACACAGCCCTAACAAATGAAACACACAGATACACTACACATGCCTCAGCCCGAAACACCCACATCCTCATCTATAACACGTGAACAAACCCACCATCTCCACAAGGAGACCGCCAGAGAGCATGCAGGGACCAAGCGACGCCTCACCCTTCGCCCACTCTCGCCCCGCTATTGGAGCCGGGAAGGTTGCTCCTGCCCATGAAGGGACGGACCCCGCCCGGAGGGACCCGCCAGATTCTCCTTCAGGCTCACCAAGGCCAACCGAACCTGCCCTGGGGCGCAGGGAGCTTGGACCTGCAGGCTGAGGGGGTGCCACCACCACCCGGAGCTCTGTGTGTGGACACCGGCCTGGAGACTTGGGCCAGGTCCGTGGGTGTGTGTCGGGGAGCTGCCATCAGACTGCCAGACTTGGGAAGACTCCGAGGGAGGGCGAGAGTCTGATCCAGCCCCACTCCCGCCCTTCCCATTCATCCTCCACGTGACATAACAAACTTGACCCTGTCTCTCCTTTCCTCTAAACCTCTCTATGGCTCCCCAGTGCCCTCAGGAGAAAGCACAGGCTCCTCGCCTTGTCCTATGAGGCTCTGCATACTGCGGTCCCGCCCTCCTCCCGGGTCTCTTTCCAGCCTAAAGTATCCGGCTTCCGTGTTAAGCTCTACTCAGGAGTGTCCTATGACGGGCACCCCTCCGCCCAGCAGGGCCTGGGCTGTCACAGTCACCACTGGGTCTCCAGATAGGTGGAAGCAGGTTCTGGGGGGATGTGTGTGGAAGGAAGGAAAGACGACAGGGAGAACGGAACGGAGGGAGAGAGGGAAGAAAGATCTTTAAAATTTAAACCTTTGGTCCATTTTTCTTCTCTGAGCCACGTCTCCCTGTGCCCACCAGAGGACGCTCTGACCCAGCAAATCCCTAAAGCAGCCACTCAGCCCGCTCTTCGTACAAAAAGGTATTACGATACTGAAGAGGATTAATACCAATAACCGCTACTGAAAGCCCTACTGCACCCCAGGACGTGCGCTAAACCCTCCACGTGCCTAAGCCAACACAGCAGCTCAAAGTATCGTGCAAAGGAGGAAAGTGAGGCTCAGAGATGTTGTTTAACTCTCTCAGCGTCACACAGCACCTAAACTGCAGAGAAGCTTCCCACTCTGGCCTTGGAGACCCAACCGCCCTTTGCTCCTTGGCCACATCCCTAGTGTAACCAACTCACAATTCCCCGTGGACCTGGCCTTGCCTCTTCCCCCACTCGGCCACACCTCATTCCCCTCAACTCTTCAGGTCTCCTGTCCTCCATCCAGCCACTGGGGTCTTCATACACCAACCCCCTCGAAAACACTTCTTCCCTACTTCACAGAGGGTCACCTCCTCCCTTCAGACTCAGCTCAGTGTCACCTGTTTCGGGAAGCTGGCCCCAATCCAGAATCCGCTGCAGATCTTCCGACCCACCTCCCCTGAGAATGCAGGCGTTTCCCTCCTAGCACTCGCTTCCGCTTCCGCTTCCGCTCCTGAGCTCCAGGAGGCAGAGCCTGCCTCAGTCATCACTGCTCCCGGCGACCTGCACAGGTGGGTCCCAGGACAGCCACTAGAGAAACACTGAATGAATGAGTGAATGAAGTCTCTGGGCGGGAATGACTTCAGTGAGCACCTGAAAGGGTGAATGCTCTTCCCCAACCAGTGTTCCAGAGATTCGACAACAGACACCCCCAGCCAAGGAGAGGGCCCCATACTCCCTTTCAGGCTCTCCCCTATCCAGGTACAGTGAGTCTCACTACTGCCCTTCCTCCCCTGGGGACAGAATCTCCTGCTTTCCAGCCCAGTATCCACCCCCTACACTCCCACCCCCGTCTCCTAAGTGATTTGCCTCCATTGCTCCTTGTGGCATCCCCTCCCTCATGTGGAGGGAGCCAGGTGGTTCCTGTGGGAATCACTAACCCTCACCCACCACTCCCCGAAGCCTGGCCAATCAAAGCACTCACTCCCTCTCCAGTCACTGTGATTGGTGCAGGGGCAGGCACATGACCCAGCTGATCCAATGGGAGCTGGTCCAGAGTCTGGTTGAATAAATGAATGAAGGGGCCCTGGAACCAGCCATGACTGAAGCTAAGACAACCTGGACTTTATAGTAACGTGAGCCAATGAATTCCCTTTTCTGCTTAATCCAGGACAACTTCGGTTTCTGCACTTGGAATTCAAAGTGTCCTGTGTAATTTGTTCCCCCTAAAGCATTCTCCAAGCCTCCAAGAAGGAGGGGCACAGGGGCCTCTCAGTACCCTGCCAGACATTACCTCTGGCTCGAAGTGCTGGAGCAGGACTTGAGGGGACCAGGGAAGGGTCTTCCTGACTTCTCAGACCTGGCACCGTCACCTACCATAGGTTCCTGAGGCTTTTTGCCTCATTCCTGGGGCCCCAGGTCTCATGCCAACAGGGAACCATAAAGGCGGTCTTGCTGCTCTGGAAGAATCCCAATGGCAGGAAAGTTCTCGGTCAGTGTTTGCTGGATGGGTCCACGCTTGCGCAGACTGGCAGCTCAGCCATCAGATGGGCTGAGGAGAAAGGAATCTGATTTTATCTCTAATAGTTTGCCCAGATGGAAGGAGGGAATGAACGAACGTCATTACCTGGGGCTCATCCTGCAGCCTGGGGCCTGGGTCACCACCACAGTGTGTCCAGGTCCCAAGTGAGGGGGAGGGGGAGGGGGAGGGGAGGGGGGGGGGGGGGGAGGGGAGGGGGGGGGGGAGGGACAGGCCCGAAGGCTTGAAGGGGCAGCTCTGGAGGTAGCACTTGAGGTGTTAATGCCACAGATATTGAGATATCATTCAAGTGGCCCCCTGGGGGTCACTATGATATGATGATTTGCAGTGGCCGCAGGCCCATCCCACGAGTAGGCCTTGCCCTCTGAGCACCCCGCCTGCTCTGATCTACAGAGAAGGTCCCACCGCGGTCCTGATAGCTGTGGCTGCCCGGAGGGCTGTGAAACCCGGACGGCAGTCGTGCCCCTGAACCAGGCCTGGCCCACTGCTCGGGCTCAGCCTCCATCTCACACAGCCACCAACCAGGGGCCCTTAGCCCCACCGGGACACAGACCTGCCACTTGCACTCCCATCCCCAGCCTCAGCTTCAGTCCAGACCCCGCCTCCTGGCCCTAGCCATCAAACTCACTCCAGACCCCGAGTAACCCCGAGTGAGGGCTGATCACCCCCCATTAAGGCCTGGTCCTCCTGAGACTTGATCCGCCAGTGAGCGGGACTGAGTTTTCTGTGTGAGGCCTGCCCAGTGAAACTACAAGGCGAATATTCTCATTTTCATTGGGTTCCTCAAAACAAATGCTCAGACCCTGGCAACAGCCTAAAAGCGGTTGTCATGGAACCGGCAGTAGCCCGTGGGGGAAGGAGAGGTGCCAGTGCCCGGGAGCCAAAGCCTGCTGCCCACTCTGATGTAGATGCAAAAAAACTGGCAGGACGAAGGGGGAGGGGGTATGTGTCACACTTGGCTGGAGTGGGAGAGAGAGTAGTGATCCGTCACCCAGGAGGCCCATACTCATGCAGGGCGCTGGCTGTGGACGTGCACAGGGCCCTGCTGGTCACCAGCATCCCGGAGGACCTGGAACAGGCGCCATCGAAGCCGTCCTGCAGCCAGCCTTCTCACGCCAGGGCACGTTCAGGTTGAGGAACACGAGGGACGTGAGGGAGGAGAAGGCCAAGGCCACCTTCATGGAGTTTGTGGCGGACATTAATCACGGTGCCATCCCCAGGGGGATCCCGGGCAAGAACGGCGTCTGGAGGGTTCTGTGCAAGGACACGAGAGTCCTGAGGCAGATGAAACTGTCCTGAGGCAGCTTGCTGCTGCATGAAAGGCTCCCCAGGCCGCAGTGGCCAGGGCCCCTGGGGACTCATCTGCCAATTCAGAGACCCAGGCCCCGTTCCAGGTGCAGCCAGCAAGGCTAGCAAGGGCAGTGTGGGTGGGGGTGGGGTCTCAGAAATAGAGCCAGAGACAAAAAGAGGGGCCGAGGAGGACAGCCATTTACCTCTGCAAAAAAGGAGCTGAAGGATTCTTCCATCAGAGCCTGGGCATCGAGATCGCAGAGGTGGAAGAGGAGGACTTGGGCAGGGATAAATGGCAATGCCAGCGCGCTCTACGCAACACTCCAAACGGCTGCAAGGAAGCCGTGCAGAGAGACGTGGATGAGGCAGACAGTCAGTCTCCATGGAGTTCTTGGCCCTGGCGACCGTTTTGGACAAAGCCAAGAAGAATGTGACAGAGAAGGAGCCGCCCGATGTGATCAGCTTGAGCATCACAGAAGCCAGGAGCAGTATCTGCAACACGGTGGCTCTCATGGCCGTGAGGGACACATCTGAGGCGCTCAAGGGCAGTGGTGCTTCAGGAGGGGAGTCTGAGGGATGAGGCAACCAGGTCACCCAGAAGGGCATGGAGAACCCCGAGTTCTAGACATAATGGCCTACAGGATTTCATCAGACATCAAAACCTGCAGGGAGGCGTTGAAAATCGCTTCTGTGATCGAGTCGCTGGGCTGGAGCGAAAAGAAAGACAAAAAAGCTGCCCTGCCCGAGGTCTTGTCCGTCATGGCCAAGGACACTTCCCGAGGAACCCGAGTGAAGGTGGAGGAGGCAGGCCGCCAGGTGGACGCCGTGGTCCTGAGGAAGGCCGAAGACGGCGCTCACTTGCTGGGATGCATCTCCACCGTGGCTGAGCCTCGGACCACCTGCAAAGGGAAGAAGGCTCCCGGTGGCCCGCTGAGGGGCTGGGGCGAGGACGAGGAAGATGAGGGCGGCCTCCTGGAGCTAGCGGTGCTCCTGGATTCCCAGGACATGGCTGAGGTGATAGGAAGAAAAGGAAAAGGCCTGGCAGAGTGGGAGGTTCAGATGCGCCAAAGGCAACCTGGGGGAGGTTTTGGCGCTGCGGGCGGCCCGCGGGAACAGGGAGTCGGAGGACGTGGAGAGCGAGGAGTCTGAGCCCGAGGACCGCGCGTCCAGGAAGCCCGGGGCCAAGCGGGCCCGCCCGGCCTTTAGGGCCCTGGGTCGGGCGGGCTTGGGCAGCGACTCCCGCCCCGTCGGGGACCCGCAAAACCCGAAGGGGAGGCGGCGGCCCCGGCGGGCTGGGCATCCCTCCCGAGACGGAAGCCCAGGACGAGGCGGCAGGAAGCAATAGCAGGAAGGGGCGCGCGGGCGCTGGGGCGCAGGCCAAGGGCGGCCAGCCCAGGGCTCGGCCGCCCGCCGGCTCCAAGTCCACGCGTGGGAAGAAGGCTGGTCGGGGCAAGAGGCTGCCCCCCAAGTGCGGCTAAGGCCACGGCAAGGCTGCAGCTGCCGGTGGGACCCCAGCTCCGCCCCTCGGCCCTCCCCGCCGCGGAGGCGGCAACCGCTGCACCGTGGGCACTGAGCTCTAAAGTGCGCGCCCGCCCACCGCTCGCTCCCCTGTGCTTTGAGTCCCTCCTTTGCAGGTGGCGCGAGCGAGTCCAAGGGAAGAAGGAAGAGTGTAACGGGCGCCCGCGGAGGCAGCAGCCCTAGGTGATGGGACGGGGTCTCAGGGCCCCCCCAGCGGGATTGTCTTTGGGTCTCCCGCGTTAGCACAGGGGTGAGCGTGTCCGTGGACACCGGGCACCGGGGGAGGCCAGCAGTGCCAGTGAGTTCTTTCTGGCTGTTCGTAGAGCCCCGATCCCTTCCAGACTCATGCTTCTGGCCAGCGTCTCTGTGCCCCTGTCCTCTACCCCAATCTGATGGGGGCCGGGCTTTGTGATGGAGGCTCGGCCACCCAGCCGCGCGGGGGTGTCAGGATGTAGCTGAGCTTTCAGTCAGGAAGGCTGAACCTCCCTGCTGGGGGAGGAGATGATTCCAGGAAGAGAAGCCTGAGAGGCAGAGGGATTGCTCCTGGGGGAGGGTAAAAGAGGTGAGGGAGGGAAAGGGAGGGGCGGGGCTCTGGCGACCAGGACCAAGGAAGGAGGGGAAGGAAGAGAGAGAGAGAGACCCACACCTGCCCTGCCCATCTGAAGTGTAGCTGGTACAAATGCACCAGCTCCTCAAGGCCAAAGCCACCTGCTGGTGCCCAGAAACTGAATCTGTCACTCAACCTGCACAGTGTTTTCAAAAAATGGGTATTATCTGAAACATTTTCTTTTTTTAAAAATATTTATTTATTTATTTTTGGCTGCGTTGAGTCTTCGTTGCTGCGCGCGGGCTTTCTCTAGTTGTGGCGAACGGGGCTACTCTTTGTTGCAGTTTTCAGGCTTCTCATTGGGGTGGCTTCTCTTGTTGTGGAGCACGGGCTCTAGGTGCGTGGGCTTCAGTAGTTGTGGCATGCAGGCTCAGTAGTTGTGGTGTGCAGGCTTAGTTGCTCTGTGCCTGTGGGATCTTCCCGGACCAGGGCATGAACCTGTGTCCCCTGCATCAGCAGGGGGATTCTTAACCACTGCGCCACCAGGGACGTCCTATTTGCAACATTTTCAATTTGGGACAATTCCCATACAGAGTGTTGGCTTTTCTCTGCAGTACCAGGCGGTGCTCCTCCCATGGGCCTGTGGCTCCCCCTGCACGTCCCATGAGCTGCCCCCACCTCCCGTGGGCTGACTGTCCCCTCAGCGCTGGCCTGGTAGCCCCTGACTTAAGGTGATAGGGTTCCCCAGTTCGCTGTCTGAGTAAATCAAAGGCCAGAGGGAACTCTGAGGGGGGACCTGTGAGGGGCTGAGGCTGGTCTGGGCCAGTGTCGGAGCTGCCCCAGGACCTGTCCTTAGAGGGGAGGAAATGCCCCCAGAAAGGAGCCACAGCCTGGCCTTAGAGTCCCCCCAAGTAACCTGGCCTGGCGCTGTCAGGGGTCAGCACGTTCTGTCCAAGTGAAGACGCTTCCGGGTTGTGTCCGCGTCCATGTGGTGACACGGGCACCAGCCCCCTCTGCCCATCGCAATGTTTTCCCTGAATCCCCATCTCCACCACTGCCCCTCCAGGTCCCCTTGTCCTGGGGCCATTTGTGTATCTGTGTCCAAGTTCCCGTGCTGGGAGGGAGCCCTGCACATCTCGAGGGAGGCACAGGGGCCTGGGGGGGGGTGTCCCCACAGCCCAGCTGGACTGTCTGAGCCCCACCTCGGGACACCCAGGGGCAGAAGCTGACTCAGGAGCTGCTTCCCCGGTCGTGGTCGGAAGTGGCCCCCTCTGGGCTGCAGGGACCTCCCCAGGGACAGAGAGGAGCTGACCCTGGAACAGGCCAGGGTGGACCTGGGGCTGGGGACGAAGCCCCTTCCTCCCCGGGAGGCTGAGGGACCTTGGGGGCCTGGCCCTGGGCTGAGCAGCCTCTGGCAATGTGTGGGGTGGCGAGGCCCCACGTGTGACTTCTCCCTGTGTCACCTGGGATCCTGCAGTCAACTGAGTTAAGCACCTGGCCTGGTCTCTGGGTGCTCCGTGCAAAGGGGGAGGGGAGCGTCTAAGGCTGGGTAACAGATGCCCACGTGTCATGGCTGATGTGTGGCCAGAACACCCTGGAAACACCCTGTCTCTGTTTTACACCCAGTCTGTGTCCTTTGCTTCTTCAGTGCCTGGGCCCCCGCCTGGCCCTTAGCCCAGCATCATCTCATCCTGAGCAAGTAGGATGAGACGATGCTGGGCTAAGTAGAATTAAGCTCCACTTCTTGAAGGGAAGAGCATCAAAGAGTTTGTGGTCATATTGTAAAATCACCACAGAGATCTTTATCATTTCTTGGCTCATTTTCTGCCAAACCCATACAAATTAAAGCTGCATTTGCACAGGGGGAGAAATTGTTGGTAGTTCCTGGGATTTTCTCCATTCTCCATCACAGCACGTGCTCATGCATATAAGGATTTGCTTGGGACTAAGAGGTAAAAGGTATGTAATGGGCTTAAGGGCAGATTCCTTCATTTCTTAACAGCACCTTCTAGTTACATAGGAATTCACAGTTTCTGTCCTGTCTAGATCTAGGGAACATTGAGACAGATAGTGAAATTACAGCAGAGATTCATTATAGGGCAACAAGGAAGCCCAGTGCATCATTAGAAACATTTTCAGGGACAAGTTAAAGAATATTCAGCTAATAGTGATTTAAACATAGCAAGAAGTCAAGCAGTGGGAGGTGCTGGGTTTGATTTAGCAGCTCAACAATGTGAATTTCAGAGTGTGCAATTTCCCTGGCTTCTCCTCATAGTCACAAAATGGCTGCAGCAGTTCCAGACATCATATTCATACACCATGTTCAAAGACAGGAAGTAGGGGAATGCAGAAAGCAGGAAATTTCTCCTCCTTAAGGGTAGGAAAGCCTTTTCCCAGAAGCCCCCAACAGACCTCCTTTTATATCACTTTGACCAGTACGTGGTCACATGGCTACCCCCCTGACAAAGGGTGGAGTTGATTAAGGTCAAGGAAGCTCTGTCTGACACCTGAATAAAATCCAGTTTTTGTTAGGAAGAAAGAGGGGCAGGGATAGCTTTGTGGATAGGCAGTAAACAGTATTTCATACGTGTTCTGGTTATCTATTGCTGTATAACAAACTGCCCCCAAACTTCATGCCTTAAATCAACACATATTTTGCACACATTCATCTCTTCTCCATGTGGCATTGGCTAGGGATACCTCTACTGAGAGCTAAGGATCCTCTTCTAAGATGCTTCACCCCTTTGGCTGGCAAGTTTGGGCTGACTGTCACCAAGAAAACTATTTCTAATCGATACACATACCATGGAATGTGCTATACAAGTGCTTCCCATGCCTGATCTCATAGAATCTGTGCAGCACCCCTATAATGGAGTTACCATGATTTTCATTTTAATGAGGCCCAGAGAAGTTTAGAGCCTTCTGCATCATCACACAAAGGGTGCGTGTCAGAGCTGGGCTCTTTGAACCCAAACCTTCTGGGTTCCAAAGCCTCTTCCATTAAGCTCAGTAATTCCCAGCTCTCTGGATGCACTCTGCCTCTTCCTGCCCCCTCCAGAAATCACGTGACAATGAAAGCGGGGCAGAGTGTGGTTGCTATAGAAACAGCTCCGAATCCACTCTGGTTTATAAAATCGAGGCGCGTCCCGTGCTGACTTGTACTGGGTTAGCACAGGTTACCTATGACCTGCTGGAGACACGCGGTGGGTGGCGGGGGCGTGTGGGGCTGCTTCTGATTGACTCACTGCTTATGAGTCACTGCTGTGACTGTAGGTGTCGCTGTAACAAATACCCCGACATCTCAGCGGCTCGCGGCAGCAAAGGTTTGTTTCTCAGGCGTGTTGTTACACATCTGTGCAATGGGCTGTGGATATTCCCCATTCTAGAAGCCTAAGGGGCAGCCCTCATTTGGGTGTCTTCTTCTGATGCTGGCAGGTCAATGGCCAAACCTGCAGCGTCTGTCACAGCTTCCGCTGGTATCGGGCACTCAGCACATCCCCTCACAACTGGACCCAGGCAAATCACAATTCTTTGGATTCGCCAGCTACTTGGCAACAATCAGGAATGTGTACCCTCCATAGAGGATCGGTGAACGAATGGAACCATAGAATAATCTAACCCTCCACCGTCACAGAGCAAAGGCAAAACCTCTTCCCGTGGGGCTTTTGAGCTCTTGTCTCCTGCACTAGGCTGTGTACTTGTCTGTCAGGTTTGGGAATCAGACTGTCCTCAGCTGAGCCCCTCGCTGCCCTGAGCCTCAACGTCCTCATCTGTAAAATTCAGCCTCGGGTGTTCTTGTGAGGTTGGGCTGTGATCGTTCATGAAAAGCATTTAGTACAGCCCAGGGCACGAGATAAACCTAAGCCTTGGCTATGAGGGTGTTAGGAGCCGGAGACTGGGATGATGCGTGGGTTTGGAGCGCCTTCTGCTGGAAGAAGACATAACAGCAGGGCTGCCCAGGCCGGGGACCACTCTGCATCTCAGAACCTCATCTGTAACCATGACCTAACGATGATGCCAACATCGTGAGATTGCTTGAGGACTGATGGTGTTAATGCATGTAAAATTACTAGAGTAATGTGATGAATTAAAGGTAAGTGCAAATTCTTTATCCTTCTCCCCATCTGGAGGTGGAGTTTATTAGAATGAAGTGGTAGTCACATTGAGGCTGCCCGCTTCTGCTTACAGACTTTTGGAACACTTGCTCTCGGGAAACTCTGTCGGAAGACCCAGCCACCAAGTTCGGGAAGGCCGAGCCCCATGGAGAGGCTGTGGGTAGACCCTGCAGTTGAGAATCCCAGCTGAGGCACTAAGAGTTTTTTCCCTAGGGCTTCCCTGGTGGAGCAGTGGTTGAGAGTCCGCCTGCCGATGCAGGGGACACGGGTTCGTGCCCCGGTCCGGGAAGATCCCACATGCCGCGAAGCGGCTGCGCCCGTGAGCCATGGCCGCTGAGCCTGCGCGTCCGGAGCCTGTGCTCCGCAACGGGAGAGGCCACAACAGTGAGAGGCCCACGTACCGCAAAAAAACAAAACAAAAAGAGTTTGTTCCCTAAACTACACTATACCATTTGATGGAGGGTAAAGAACCCCACCCAAAACAAATCCTTTGTAGCAGAAGGTTTAGATCTAATGGCTGAGGGAAACACAACGTATTTGTAATTTGGGCTTACTATGCCCCCAGGAAAGTAAGCAAATCCAGAAGGCTTTCGGGACTGTTCAAAGAAGGACTTCCCAAGAGCATAGGAGGGATGTATGGCTGATTAACAGAACAGTTTCCTGTTTTCCAACAGGAAACCTGGGTATATATGCATGGTGATGAATCACTCATCTTCTGGTGAAATTTTTTTAATCTTTTTTTTTTTTGTCTGGCTGCATGCAGCACGTGGGATCTCAGTTCCCTGACCAGGAATCAAACCCGTACCCCCTGCAGTGGAATCACAGAGTCCTAGTCACTGGACCGCCAGGGAATTCTTGGAAATTTTAAAAAATAATTCTCAAGGACTTACATTCTGCATTGATTAGGACTATGGTTGAAGCTGTTGGCTGCAAGCTCCAAAGGTGCCGATGGGTGTATGTATTTGCTTGAGCTACCATAACAAAGCACGACAGCCTGGTGGATTAAACAACAGAAATTAATTTTTTCACAATTCTGAAGGCCAGGGGTCTGAGATCAAGGTGTCAGCAGGGTTGGTTTCTTCTGAGGCCTCTCTCCTTGCCTTGCAGGTGGCTGTCTTCTCCCTGTGTCCTCACAAGCTCTGCCCTGTGTGTGTGTCTGTGTCCTAATTTCCTCTTCTTATACCATCAGTCCTATTGGATTAGGGCCTTTTAATCCAATTTAAGCTCATTTAACTTAGTTGCCTCTCTAAGCATTTTATCTCCAAATACAGTCACATTTGAAGGTGCTGGGGGTTAGGACTTCAACATATGAATTTGGAGAATGACACAATTCAGCCCATAACAGTAGGAAACTCTGGCCTGGAGACTGTTGACACAGGTATTTTCCAGGCAGGTGGGGGAAGGTTCTGGTTAAGTTTCAAGAATGTAAGATCCTTACAAACAGGGACCAGTGCCTGATTGTTCACTGTTAAATCCCCAATGCCCTGCACTGTGTGTGGCACAGAGGAGAAAATAAATGTTCGTTGAATGAATGAATGAATGTATGAATGAATGAGAAGCTTGCCTGTAAGAGGCCATTTTAACCCTACTGGTTTTTTGTTGATACCTTCTGGAATGTAACTTCACCCTGAGGCCATAGTTCCTACAAAGCGTGTTTCAAATGTTTGTGGTGAGAGGGGCTTCCCTGGTGGCGCACTGGTTAAGAACCCGCCTGCCAATGCAAGGGACACGGGTTCGAGCCCTGGTCTGGGAAGACCCCACAGGCCGCGGAGCAACTAAGTCCATGCGCCACAACTACTGAGCCTGTGCTCTAGAGCCCGTGAGCCACAACTACTGAGCCCACATGCCACAACTATTGAAGTCTGCGGTCCTAGAGCCCATGATCCACACTGCAATGAGAAGCCCACGTACCACCACGAAGAGTAGCCCCCCCGCTCACGCACAGCAACGAAGACCCAAAGCAGCCAAAAATAAATTAATTAATTAATTTAAAAAAATATTTGTGGTGAGAAACTTCATTCATTGCACATCTAAAAAATAGGAAATAGAATGCATCACTCCAGCTGGAAATATTTAACTCCCTGATTAAAGCATCACTAATCCTGTTATAATTAACTCACCTTGTCCGGAAAGTGGGAAGGGTCTCCTGGAGTTAAGAAACGGATTGGTGTGCTTTTTCTCCTTTTATAAGTTTATGTAAGTAAAAGGAAAATAAAGTTATAGCAGCTTCATTTTCACATCAGCTACCTGGTCTCTGGATATCTGAGTTTGGGAGCTCTGCTCTAGCGCAATCTGGAAAGGAGCATGGATCAGCAAGGGGTGTTTTGGCTACAAGTTATAGATAACCAAACTGACAGCAGACATAAGCAAAAAGGATATTTCTTAGCTTTTAAACTAAAATTTTGGAGGAAGGAGGCTTCTGGGTTTAATCAGTCAAGTATGTTATCAAGAACCTAGAATGTTTCTATTCCTCCACTTATTAGCTTTTGCCTTCCAGCTTGTTGCCTTATGGTTACAAAATGGCTGCCAAGCTCCAGGCATCACCTTTTCACACAAAAAGCAAAAAGCAGGGAGGTGGGGGTGATGAGAGAGTCCTTTCCTCTCATGCCTCTCCTCTTTTATCCAGCAGCGAAAATATTTCCCCAAAGCCCTCAGCATACTCATTGGCCAGAACTGGCTCACTGCATACCAGTAGCTGCAGGGGGAGTCTGGGAAAGAAGGGAGCTGGCTTTTTTAGCTTTTATAGTATCACAGTAGTATGTAGGAAAGGGGCTGGAAGTGATTGTTAGATCAGCCAATCAACATTATTAACGACTGAGGTGCACTCATGCCCACTGAAAAAATAATTTTTATAAGTTTTTTTAAATAAACTTATTTATTTTATTTATTTATTTTTGGCTGTATTGGGTCTTCATTGCTGCACACAGGCTTTCTTTAGTTGCCGTGAGTGGGGGCTACTCTTCATTGCGGTGTGCAGGCTTCTCATTGCAGTGGCTTCTCTTGTTGCAGAGCACAGGCTCTAGGCATGCAGGTTTCAGTAGTTGTGGTGCATGGGCTTAGTTGATCCATGGCATGTGAGATCTTCCTGGACCAGGGCTCAAACCTGTGTCCCCTGCACTGGCAGGCAGATTCTTAACCACTGCGCCACCAGGGAAGCCCACAAAAATAATTGTTAAACATTAAAACAAAGAGAGAGAGATGAAGCTGTCCCTTCTCTCCTGCAGCTTCAGTGGGAGGGTTACTACCTCTTATCATAAGTCTTTCTAAAGAATCAGCTTCGAGGGGACTCCCTGGCTGTCCAGTGGTTAGGACTCTGCGCTTTCACTGCCCAGGATGTTTGTCGGGGAACCAATATCCCCGTAAGCCGCATGGTGTGGCCAAAAGACAGAAATTAAAATTAAAAAATAAAATAAAAATCAGTTTCCATAAAGTGGCAGATTGAGAATAATCCCCAAACATCCGTATTGTTTTCCTGTACAACCAGGAGGCTTGAGTGAATTTTCCTGTTACCAGCCTCCTCTGTTCTCTGTTCAATTTAAGCCTGTCCTTGGAAAGAGAATTTGAACAAGAGTCTGGGAGATTCTCTTAGAAACTGTTGCAATTTCCAAAGAAAAATAACCTCCCAAAGAAGCCTACTTTTCTGATTGGCTGTCTTCCTTGATATTTGTTGTCATGGTGTTAACAAGATTAAATAGTCTATTTTTTAAAGAATAAATAACCATAGGTCTTCTCTATCAAATCAGGAAAAGAGTATTTCTATCCTTCCACGAACATTATGAAATAAAGGCCCAAGTCTTTTCTAGACTTGCTTTTTAACAAAGAAATCGAAAGTCTCATCCCAACTAAATTAACAAAAGCGTTTATCACAACGTCTACTCTCCTACTAATGGCAAGTATTGATATCAGATCCAGCGCGCCATCTGGTGGTCTTTGAGAGAACAGCAGGACTGTATCTACCGCAAGTCGCCCGGTTTGCGATATGTACTGTTACGGCAGCCCTAACAAATAATACAACAGGTTTGTTTCTGGTGGTCTTAGACTGATTGGGCCAGAACACCTGACTGCTTTGACCAACAAAATATGACAGAAGTGACATTATGCCAGTCCTGGACCCAGCCTTTAGAGGACAAGCAGCTTCCATTGTGACCTCTTGGAGCCCTGATCTGCCATGTAAGAATTGCAACTACCCCAAGGGCATCCTGCAGTGAGAAGGCCCAGGAGAATCGAAGCTCCAGGCCTGTGAGTGAAGAAGCCATCTTGAAAATGTATCCTCCAGCCCCAGCTGCCTCGGCTGATGCCACACTGAGCCGAGATGAACATCCAACCAAGGCCTTTCTGACTTCCGGACCCACAAAATTGTGAACTCCAGTTTCTAGGTACTTGATAAATGTCTGTTGGATCGTTCAATGTATAAACGCCCTCCTTCTTCTCCACAACCACTTTCCTTTGGCTTCTAGTGTCTCTCACTGTTCTTCTACATCACAGCTACCCCTGGTCCTCCTGATGATTCCTTTTTTCTCACTTTCTTGAGCTTCCATCCTCCAGAGGCTTTGTGATCTAATCCCAGAAGCGACATACCTTTTTTTTTTTGCCATATTGTATTTGTTAGAAGCCAGCCACTACATCTGACCTACCCCCAAAGGGGTATAAATCTCAGAAGAATGTAAATGCCTGGTGGCGGGATCGTTGGAGACCATCTTAGAGGTTGCCTATCACAAGTACATGAGTTAAGGTGATTATAAATATGACCACGGCTCCATCTGGTGGGAAAGGCTGGTAAACAACAGAATATGTGACAAACTGGGGAGTGTTAACAATTCGGACTCCATGAAACACAGAAAACACAGGACACCCAGTTAAACTTAAATCTCAGAAAAACATCGAATACCTTTTTTAGTGTAAGTATGTCCCATGCAATGATCCGTACATACTTATTCTAAAAAATAACTCATTGAACACCAAGGGAGGGGCATCCACGGAGCCTTTGGCTATCCAGCCCGGAACTCAGACACAGGGCTGATGGGGTCGGCAGAATAATGGCCCCCAAAGATGTCCACGTCTGAATCCCCGGAACCCGTGAAAATATTACTCTACATAACAAAAGGGAATGTTTCGCTGTGATTAATTTAAGGCTGTTGAGATCGGGGGACTTCCCTGGCGGTCCAGTGGTTAAGACTTCACATTTCCACTGCAGGGCATGGGATGGGTTCCATCCCTGGTGGGGGAACTGATTCCACATGCCACACAGAGTGGCCAAAAAAAAGAGGCTATTGAGATCAAGAGTTATCTTGGATTCCCTGGGTAGGCCCACTGTAAACACCATGGTCTTGATAAGTGTTAGGAGTTGAATTGTGTTCCCCAAAGAGATATATTGAAGTCCTTTCCCCCGGGACCTCAGAACGTTCCCCAAAAAGATATATTGAAGTCCTCTCCCCCGGGACCTCAGAACGTTCGCCACAAAGATATATTGAAGTCCTCTCCCCCAGAACCTCAGAATGTGACCTTATTTGGAAATAGCGTTGTTGCAGATGTCATTAGTTAAATTAAAATGAGGTCTGGGCTTCCCTGGTGGCACAGTGGTTAAGAATCCGCCTGCCAGTGCAGGGGACACGGGTTCAAGCCCTGGTCCGGGAAGATCCCACATGCCGCGGAGCAACTAAGCCCGTGCGCCACAACTACCGAACCTGCGCTCTAGAGCCCGTACTCCGCAACGAGAGAAGCCTGCGCACCGCAATGAAGAGTGGCCCCCGCTCGCCGCAACTAGAGAAAGCCCGCGCACAGCAACGGAGACACAAAGCAGCCAAAAATAAATAGATAAAATAAATTTTTTAAAAAATGAGGTCAGACTGGAGTAGCGTGGGTTCTTAATCCAATATAACTGGCGTCTTTTTAAGAAGACAAGGTGAGGATGCGAGGGAAGGATGCCATATAAAGATGGAAGCAGACAGTGCAGTGATGCAGCTGCAAGCCAAGGAATGCCCCGGCCACCCCCAGAAGCTGGAAGAGGCAAGGAAGGATTCCCTTACCGGTTTCAGAGGGAGCTTGGCCCTGCCAACACCTTGATTTCCTTTGTTGTTTTTTAAAAAATATATTTATTTATTTATTTGGCTGCATCGGGTCTTAGTCACGGCACACGGGATCTTTGTTGCAGCATGCGGGATCTTTCGTTTCCACGCATGGGCTTCTCTCTAGTTGTAGCGCCGGGGCTCCAGAGCACGCGGGCTCAGTAGTTACATCGCGCGGGCTTAGTTGCCCTGAGGCATGTGGGAACTTATTTTCCCGACCAGGGATCGATACTTCACCCCTCCATTGGAAAGTGGATTTTTTTTTTTTTTTTTTGCTGTACGCGGGCCTCACTACTGTGGCCTCTGCCGTTGCGGAGCACAGGCTCCGGACGCGCAGGCTCAGCGGCCATGGCTCACAGGCCCAGCCGCCCCGTGGCATGTGGGATCTTCCCGGACCGGGGCACGAACCCGTGTCCCCTACATCGGCAGGCAAACTCTCAACCACTGCTCCACCAGGGAAGCCCTGGAAGGTGGATTTTTAACCACTGGACCAAAACCATGAGATAATAAATTTCTGTTGTTACAGGTCACCCAATTTGTGGTACTTTGTCACAGTAGCTCTAGAAAACTAATACAGTAGGAAAAAGAGGGATGAGAGAGAGAGAGAGAAAGAGAGGGAGAGATGTGATGATGGAGGTAGAGGTCAGAGAGGGAGAGAATGGAAGATGCTCTGCTGCTGGCTTTGCAGATGGAGAAGAGACTGTTACTGACCAGGGTTCTTGGCCTCCTTCATCAATAGAAATTGATCAGAGACCAGACAAGAAATTCAGGCAAGGCTTTATTGGGGCCCCTGCTGCAGCAGGGGGGAGCGAGAACAAACAACAGGTTCCCTTGCTGGCTCACTCCCCGGAGGGGAGGGGGGGCGAGCTTGTTCCTTATATGGGGTGAGGGTAGGGGTGTGTCCAAGGGCCGGCCGGAGGGGTGGCTTAGGTGTTTTGCCCACCCCTTAGGCGGTGGTGTGTGCAGGGGGCATGCGGCAGTACCCCTGCTTTTGCTCCCGACCCCCCACTCCCACCCCGACCCCTGCTTTTGCTCCAGGCTCTTCAAAAGTGGCAGTTGGGTTTTTTGGTCTCTTTGTATCTTTGGTCCAGAATTTGCCCCAAGTGCACATGCACGCAGTTATTTTTAGTCCCATACAGTTTCTCTGTATTTTGTTGCTGGAGGAGGGGTGTGTCCAGGTGCAAGCATGGCAGCACTGCAGCAAAGGGTCCCAGGTCCCAGCCTGTCTCAAGACCACAAGCCAAGGAAGGCAGGTGGCTTCCAGACGCTGGAAAAAGCTTAGGAAATGCATTCTCTCCAGAGCTTCCAGAAGGAGCACAGCCCTGCTGACACCTTGTTTTAGTCGTATATAACCCACATCAATCACCTCTGCTCCAGAACTGTAAGATAATTCGTACGTGTTATTTTAAGCCACTAAATGTGTGGTGATTTGTTACAGCGGCAACAGGAAACTGATATGGCTGGGCTGAGGACAAAGATGCAGGCAGGCAGACAGGAAATGTCATTAGAGAAAGAAGCATAGAGACAAATAAGATCAGGGTGAAAGGGTGAAGATGCCCAGAGGGCCTAAGCACGGGGTGGGGGGAGGGGTCAGCCATGTACCATGCACAGAC
This sequence comes from Monodon monoceros, assembly GCF_005190385.1. Classification (NCBI taxonomy): domain Eukaryota; kingdom Metazoa; phylum Chordata; class Mammalia; order Artiodactyla; family Monodontidae; genus Monodon; species Monodon monoceros. Next base: position 49,481,350 of record NW_021703766.1, read on the forward strand.
CAGGGAAGGGGAGGCCCTGAGGGAGGCTGGTAAGAAGCCATCAGAGAGATGATCAGAGTGCAAAGGACAGAAGCCCAGGGCTGACGCCTGTCATTCATGTAGACAGGTGGGGGGTGGGGGTGGGGTGGGGGGGCGTGGAGCTCCCACTTCTCAGGGATGGTCCCCACGTCATCTCTGTGCTGATGTCTTCCCCATACGGCTCTCGCACCCAGCCCGGCTGCCGGAGCACCAGGTCCCATTGGGCCTTGGCTGCAATTACATGCAAGCCATGGGTGACGAGTTCCAAAGGTACAAATGGGAACCTTGAATGGAGAGACTGGAGACACAGTGTTTCCTGGTGAGATGTGGTTAATGCGCCAGTTCCACTGGAAAAATGTAAAATCCGAAAGAGCACAAACTTGTCTGTTTTGTCCACCTCTGGATTCCTAGGACCTAGAACAACAGCTCTTGATGGGGGGCCCCCCCCAAGAGACATCTGGCAGTGAAACCTTTTTGTCTGTCACGACTGGAGTCAGAAGTGGAGGTGGGGCAGGGATGCTAAATGCCCTACAGTGAACAAGAGAGCCTCCTGGACACACACACATACACACACCCCCCTAAGAATGATCCTGACCATGGCAGACAGAATAATGACCTCCCAAAGCTCTGTGTGTCCTAATCCCCAGAACCGAAGAACATGTTAGAATACATGGCCAAGAAGAATTAGGGTGGCAGATGAAATTAAGGCTGCTAAATCAACCTAAATTAAGGAGACTGGGAATTCCCTGGCCGTCCAGTAGTTAGGACTCCCAGTTCTCACTGCCAAGGGCCTAGGTTTGAGCCTTGTTCGGGGAACAAAGATCCCCACAAGCCACGCGGTGCAGCCTAGATAAATAAATAAATAAATCCAACTGCATAGGAATTAAAAATAAAACAAAATGGGGAGATTATCCTGGATTATCTGGGTGGACCCAAGGTAATCATAAGAATCCTTAAAAGTGGAAGAGGAAACAGGAAGAGAGAACCAGAGAGACGGCAGCATGAGAAGGACCTGGCCTGATGTTCCTGGCTTTGAGGATAGAAGAAGGGGCCACAAGCCAAGGAAAGCACGTGGTTTCTAGAAACCGGAACAGGCAAGGAAAGAGATAACAGATTCTCTACTAAAGCCTCCCCACCACAAAAGGAATACAGCCCTGCTGACACCTTGATTTTAGCTCATTAAGACCCATTTTGGACGTCTGACCTTCAGAACTGTCAAAGAATAAATGTGTGTTGTTTCAAGCCAGTAAATTTGTGACCATCTGTCGCAGAAGCCATAGGAAACCAATACAGGCCCCAAACATCAATAGATTTGGTGTCAAGAGAGTCTAACCTTGAACAGCACCTGGCATGCAGTAGCTGTTCAAAAGATATTTCTCGAAGGAATGAATGATTGAAAGTTGGATCTAGGGACTTCCCTGGTGGTCCAGTGGGTGGGACTCCGTGCTCCCAATGCAGGGTGCCCGGGTTTGATCCCTGGTCAGGGAACTAGATCCCGCACGCATGCGGCCACTAAGGGTTCGCGTGCTGCAACTAAGAAGCCCTCATGCCGCAACTCAGACCCAGCGCAGCCAAAATAAATAAATAAATAAATATTTTAAAAAAGAAGGTTGGATCCATACAAATGATTTCCGTTTTGTGACAAAAGAGTGTTTCCTGACTGGTTTCTTAGCCAACAGACTGCTAATGAGAGGTGCCTTTCCACATCATCACCTGTGTTCATTCATTCTGGAATTTCTTTTTCTTTTTTTAAATTTTGGCCACGCAGCATGGCTTGCGGGATCTTACTTCCCAGACCAGGGACTGAACCTGGGCCCACAGCAGTGAAAGAGTGAAGTCCTAACCACTGGACCACCAGGGAAATCTCTGGAATTTCATCTTTAACCCTGAGGCTGAGATGACCACAAACTTGGCTTACACGTTTGCTACCGGGAGGTATGTTTAATTATTGTGTGTGCGCAAAATAGAACTTATCCCTCAAGTTTGAGATTTAACCCTTCATGACATCGTCACTAATCCAGTTATAATTAAATCACCTCGAGCAGAAGGGCCAGAGAAACTCCTGGAGTTATGAAAAGAATCTGTGTGCTTTGCCTCCTATCATAAGCTTATGTGAGTAAATATAAAATTAAGTTCGAACAGTTTCAAGGTTTTTGTAAGCTTGATAGGTATATAATTCACATGCCAGAAAAATCCACCATTTTAAAGTGTGCTAGTCAGTGGTTAGCACCGTTAGCACCATCAATTTTAGAACATTGTCATCACCCGGCAACAGAAATCCTGAAGTGTTCAAACAAAAACTTGTACATCAATGTTCTCAACAGCATTATTCATGACAGCCAAAAGGTAGTGACAGCCCAAATGGCTATCAACAGATAAATGAATAAACAAAGTACAGTGTATCTGTACAATGGAATATTATTCAGTCATAAAGAAGGAATGAAGGACTGATACACACTACTTCTTTCCCCCCCCCCCACCATCCCCTTCTGGCTCTTGCTCTTCTGGCCCTTTGGACACCCTTGTAATAAATCCCCTGCATTAAATTTCCTCTGCTTGAAACACCTGGAGTAGCTTCTGTTGAGAAGCCACAGCTCTATAGAGCTCAATTTCTGTGAGTGTATCTCTATTCCAGGCAGAGCACAGCTGGAAAGGGAGCAAGATGAAGGGTGGTTATTATGACAGTGCCGCAACTAAAGACGAATTCTAGGAAAATAGAACTTTTTTTCAACCTCTACCCACTCAGGCTGATCCGGGACAAACACCCTTGTTCAGGGGTGTGTAGGGGATGGGGTTGGAGGAGAGGTGTGTGTTACTCTGTGGGCCCCTGAGCCTATGGGTGGAAGAAGGGAACTCAGTGTCTTAGTTTGCTCACGCTTTGATAACAAATACCCTCAACTGGGTGGCTTTAACAACAGACATATATTTTCTCACAGTTCTGGAGGCTGAGAAGTCCAAGATCAAGATGCTGCTTTTTGCCTGTGATGTCAACCAAGGAGATTCAGAATCAGCTCCTTAAAATGCAAGTTCTCAACTATTACCCAATGCAGTTTGAAAAAGTGATTTTAAATTTTTAATAAAAATATGTTTCAAATGGAAAAAAGAGGGACTTCTCTGGCGGTCCAGTGGTTAAGACTCTGCACTTTCAATGCAGGGGGCGCGGGTTCGATCCCTGGTCAAGGAACTATGATCACAACATGCCACGCGGCCAAAAAAAAAAAAAAAAAGTAAAAAGTAAAAGAGGTGAAGATGTTCTCTCTTCCCTGCAGCTACATGCATAATAAAGCCCATCTAAAGAATCTGCCCCATAAGGAAACAAACTGAGAACACCCATCTGGTTTTCCTGTGCAATCTGGAGGCTTGAGTTCCTGTCACCAACCTGTTCTGTTCATTTAAGACTGTCCTTGAAGGATAATTTGAACAAAAGAGTCTTTGAAAGTCTCCTTGAAATTGTTGCCATATCTTGAGAAAAATAACCTCCGAGAGAAATCTGCAGTTCTGATTGGTTTTCTTCCTTGATCATTTGTTGCCATAGTGATAACATCATCTCTATTGTTAAAAGGAATAAATGTCGGTTTTCTCTCTCTCTCAATCTGAAGAGGATGGTTGGCACTTTTCTCTCGCAAACATAATGGAAATAAAAGCCTGTGACTCTGCTAGATTTCTTACTTTTAAGGAAGACATTGAGAATCCTGACTCATTTAAGTGAACCAAAGCGCTCAGCCACTATGTGCACAAATGGCGGTAGCTATGGTCACCGCGATGGCGGTGAGTTGCAATCCTAACTTCACTAGAGCGCCCGCTGGTGGGAAATGAGAGAACAACAGGTCTGGCCCTGCTAGGAGACCCCCCCCTCCCCTCCCTTCCTCTTTGGAGCGCTCACCACCACCAGCCACCTGGTCAGGCTCGCGATGGAGGACAGAGCGAGGACAGAGATCCCTACAGATTCTGCAGAGGATGGAGGAATAGCCTCTCCCTCTCTCAGCACACGCTATGGACACCTACTGTGTGCCAGGCATTGTGTTACGCCTTGCACACTATCCAACATCATTGCAACCCCTTAAGGAGGAAATATGACCCTCCTGCTTTCTGCAGATGAGGACTCCAAAAACAGAGAGGTTAAGTCTCTTGACCAAGGTCACACAGCCAGAAACTGGAGGAGCCATGAGTTATTTAAAACCAGGTCTCTCTGACTCTAGGCAGAGAAATTCAGCACAGAGGAAGTGTGATGGGATCCAGAAGGCTCCCAATCTACCTTCAAGAGAGATTATCCAGCAAGGGGCTTTCAACATCCAACCATATAATTGTCCTGGTAAATCATGGCTAACAGTAACTGAGAACTTGTTATGTGCTATGTTCTTGGCTAAGCACTTGAGATACATAATCTCACTAAATCCTCCTGATAGATTTAGGGAGAAAAATTATTGTGCCTATTTCATAGAAGAAGAGACTGAGGTTCAGAGAGGCCCATTAAATTTCCCAAGGTTACACAACTGGGAAGTATTGGAATCAGGATTATGAACGCATGTCTGCCTGGCTCCAAGGGTTCTGCTCTTCTGGACTACACTATTTAGGAAGAGAGACAGGATTTGGATTTGAGTGTGGCCCTGACTCAGTGCAAAAAGTGCTTTCTGGACCTAGGTGCCAACTGTGACATTTTCTGATTATAGTCCTTCTGTATCCAGGGGTTCCCCATCCACGGAGTCAACTAACCTCGGATCACAAATATTTGAAAAAAATTCCAGAAAGTTCCAAAAAGAAAAACTTGAATTTGTTATGCTCCAGCAACTATTTACATAGCAAATACACTGTATTAGGTATTATGAGTAATCTAGAGATGGTTTACAGTACACGCGAAGATGTGTGTACGTTATATGCACATACTATGCCATGTTACGTAAGGGACTTGAGCATCTCAGGATTTTGGTACCCATGGCAGTGTGTGTGTGTGTGGAGGGGGGCGTTCCTGGAACCAATCCCCTGTGGAGACAGAGAGACAACTGGTAGTGGCTTAGTTTTTCTGTCTCGGTTATCTATTGCTGTATAACAAATCACCCCCAAAACCTGGTGGCTTAAAACAACAATTATTTATTTTGCTCACAAACCTGCAATTTGGAGAAGGCAGTGACAGTACTCTGCTCCACATGGTATCACCTGGAGAGCATCAGAATCTGCTCTCAAAATGGCACACTCATGTGAGCTGTCTTCTGGGAGCTTAGCTGGAACTGAGGCCTCATTTCCTCTCCACATGGTTTCTTCCTCTGGCTGCTTGAGCTTACTTACAGTATGGCAGCTGGCTTTCAAGAGCAAGCGATCCAAGAGAACAACTCAGAGGTGCGTAGCATTTTTACAAGCTAACTTTGGAATTACGTACCATCACTTCCACTTTATTGGTCAAGGCCCACTCGGATTCCAGGGAAGGAGACACAGACTCCACTCTTGATGCAGGAATGGCAAGGTTCTAGAAGAGCATGTGGGATGTGAGACATTTTTGTGGCCATCTCCGGAAAATAAAATCTGCCACACTCCTGAAGGCAGCATAAGGTAGAGGGAAATCTCCCACTTGATCTCACATTGCCCACTCTCTGGGAGGAGGGGGTGTTTTACTGGGGGAAGATGGGAAGCTGAAGACCCTGCCTTGGTCTTGGAGCCCTAAGAATCCAAGACTTGTTTTGAGGACAAAAGGTGTCGTTTGGGGAGAAGGTATCTCTTTGTGGGGATATTTAAGGATCCATGGGCTGGACCTGCCTGTTATTGAATGGCTTACCAAAGACCTCCAGATAACTCAGTGGGTAATTCTGGAAACACCAAGGTCAAGATCCCAGTCTTTGCGGCCAGGCAGGCCAGTGTCCAAACCCCAGCTTTGCCACTATCTGTGTATCTCTGGTCCATTGCCACCTCACTTTTCTAACTTCCTAATCAAAAGAATATCCAGTGGGGTGGGGGGGTCCAAGGAAGACTGTGGTGCAAGGTGTATGGATCAGAGCAGGATCTGGAGCAAGAAGCAGTATTGGTGTTGCTGGCAGGTGCTTCAGGCCCACCGCGGCTAACATCTATTTCCATCGGTGCCACAGCTGCTCCCTGCCCCTGTAGGGGCACAAGCTGCTACAACTGGGTCATCCAGGTTCACAGTACCTGTCCCCATCAGAACTGCACACAAGCTGGGATGTACGCCATATGAATGGAATAAACTACATCAGTTTAACCCACAACGACAGATGCCCCAAGGTGAAACATGCAATGAGCTTCCAGAGTACAAAATCATCCCCTCCAGAAATTTAACGTCTGTGACACTTTTGCCAAGGGAAGAAAAGAGGGTGGCAGAAATCTGTGCAAATGGTCCCATGCACTGCCATTTAATGGTCACAGACATGAATGAGGACCCCTGAGAGCATTTTTGCTGAATATGGTCCTTGCCGTTTCTGTACTGGGAGAGGGTTAATGAAGGGATTGAGATTAGGCTGTACTACACTTCTGGGGTGAAAAAGATATGATGAGGGTTTACAATTTATATAAAGACAGAAAAGCACTAATTATAGCCCTGCTTTTGAAGAGTTCTGTACATCATTTGGGGACCTCATCGTTTAGACTGGATGGTTCTTTTTTTTTTTTTTTTTTTGGCTGCGTTGTGTCTTCGCTGCTGCGCGCAGGTTTTCTCTAGTTGTGGTGAGCAGGGACTACGCTTCACTGCCGTGCGCAGGCTTCTCACTGTGGTGCCTTCTCTTGTTATGGAGCATGGGCTCTAGGCGCACGGGCTTCAGTAGTTGTGGCACGCAGGCTCAGCAGTTGTGGTGCACGGGCTCAGTTGGCCTCAGCATGTGGGATCTTCCCAGACCAGGGCTTGAACCCGTGTCCCCTGAATTGGCAGGTGGATTCTTAACCACTGCATCCCCAGGGAAGTCCAATACTGGATGGTTCTTGGGTAGCAGTCTGTGGAAAAAATTAAGTAATCTAAAGCAAGCAGAGGAAGGTCTGATGAGCACTGATATTTACGAAGTGTTGGAGTATCTCCCTGCAGATTTCTTATTAATTACAAAAGGAAAAAGAGTAACTTTACAGCTAGAAACATCACCATTGCCAGTAATGGGACAAAATGCATCATCTACCTCCAGATAAGATGCACTGAGGACACGAATGACTTCTATGACAGTCTTCCTTTTTAAAAACTATATAACCTGGGGCTTCCCTGGTGGCGCAGTGGTTGAGAGTCCGCCTGCCGATGCAGGGGACGCGGGTTCGTGCCCCGGTCCGGGAAGATCCCACATGCCGCGGAGCGGCTGGGCCCGTGAACCACGGCCGCTGAGCCTGCGCGTCTGGAGCCTGTGCTCCGCAACGGGAGAGGCCACGACAGTGAGAGGCCCGCGTACCGCAAAAAAATCAAAACAAAACAAAACTATATAACCTGAATCTGGTCGTGAAAAAACATCAGACCAACGCAAATAGACATTCTACAAAATAACTGACATGAAATTTCAAAACTGTCAATGTCATAAAACACAAAGAAAGACTGAGGAACTGTTCCAAACTAAAGCAGTATGATAGTTAATGGAATATGTCATCCTGGCTGGATAAAATAAAGGAAAAAAAAAACTTTTTGTTTTTTTGCTATAAAGGTCATAATTGGAACAATTGACAAACTTTGATAAAGCTCCATAGATTAGATAATTGTATCATTGCTGAATTCCCCGATTTTGATTGTTGTAACTGTAATTTCATAGGCAAATGTCTTTGTTCTTAGGAAATTCACATTTGAGCATTTGGAGATAATGTGGCATGAAGTCTGCAACTTATTCTCAAATGATTCAGAAAATATATACATAAACGTATGGATGGATAATGATGCCATATTTAATCAATTCTCGGTCGCTCATTTTAACGTGTCTGAATCCAGGCTTCCTCTTCAGCAAAGGTCACCCAGGTAGCTGTCCACCTGCAGATGTCATCGGCTCTCTGCGTACATCTAACCTTGTGCATGGGTGACAATGACTTGGAGGAAAATCCTGGAGACAAAAACAGCACCCTTTAACAAATGCTGCCTCATGATGGCACAAAGAATGATATCTTGAGTAGCAATGACCCTGAGCAAAAAGTGCATCTGTATTTACCTAGAAATAATCCTAGAGAACAAGCTGATATAGTATTAGAACAAGCTTCAATAGGAGGCTGGATTCAAGATCACTTATAAAGTCATAACGTCAATACACACCAGGCTGCTAGAAAATTGTGGAAAATTGGATCCCATTCAGATTGTCAACAAAAACTTTAAAATATCTAGAAATAATCCTGCCCAAGTTAGTAGGAATCAAATGAAGAAATTTTTTTTTTTTTTTTTTTTTTTGCGGTACGCGGGCCTCTCACTCTTGTGGCCTCTCCCATTGCGGAGCACAGGCTCCGGACGCGCAGGCTCAGCGGCCATGGCTCACAGGCCCAGCCACTCCGCGGCATGTGGGATCTTCTCAGACCGGGGCACGAACCCGTGTCCCCTGCATCGGCAGGTGGACTCTCAACCACTGCGCCACCAGGGAAGCCCTTCCCAGTCTCTCTTGCAGTTATGTCTGGCCTGCGTCTGGGTTCTGGCCAATGAAATGCAATCAAAATACATGAGCTACATCCAGGACAAGTCACCACATGATCCTCTGTGTTCTCTCTTTCCCCAAATTCTGGCTGGACAGAGGATCCAGAAGAGATTTTTGAGTATGTAGTGGATAACAGAACCATAAAAGAAAAGGAACTGGGTCTCTGAAGACCATTTGCCTAAAAGGAACTCCCACATTAGACATTGTGTGAGTGAGAGATATATACAGTTTTATTGTGTTAAGCCACTGAGACTTGGGAGCTTATTTGTTACAGCATCTCAGATTACTTACCCTAACTACTGCATCTTTTCAGTGACAACACTAAATGTCCTTCTTTGCCTGTTTTTTACCTTCCTGCTAATTGGGAAGTGGCAGCAACTGTAGCAGCTCCTTAGGTACGTTCGTGGAACTCACATGTGGATGATGGCAGGGCCAACCCACCAGCCCTGGATAACCTCATGTAGTAATACTGGGGCTGAATCAGCTGCAGGAGATGAGTTTTGGAGGAAGAAAGTGAGTTTGAGGAAACTGCTTTGGGAGAAAAGGTTTGGAGACAAAATAGAAATGAGTAAAGAAGGGGATTAAGAATGTTTCCCCATGTCATAGACAACTTAACTTTCCTCTTTTTTTCCAGGAATTTCCCAAGAAAAATCCAAGACATTTTTATGTGGTGGACCTTCTTCCCACCACACACCCCTCTTGCTAACCCGACCCCAGTTTTGTCCAGGTACCAGGTAACAATGTGCTCAAGGAAGGTGTGCCTTGACCCAAAAGGTGAACCTTGTTTGGTCTAAACCTTGTTCCTGTTTGCTAGTGATTGATTTAGGAGTGATCATGTGACCCATTTCGTGCCAAAGAAACTTGAAGGGGTTTTGAGAAAAGGTTTATTCTCTCTGATAAAGGGAAATAAAAGAACCTTATTCCGTTCCATCCTGACTTTGGTTACTGCCTTGGGAAGTAACGTCCGGAGCTGTGGCAGCCACCTTGCCACCATAAAGCTATGAGCCTAAAGACAGAAAATATTGAAGATACCAGAGCAGAAGGAGAAAAAAGGTCTGGGTCCTTGGTTGCATCATTGAGCCACTGAACCAGTCCTGATCTGACCCTGCCTCCAGACTATTATGTAAGATAATTTTTTAAAAGAAAACTTAGTGAGGTAAAAAAATCACAGATAGGTGACCAATTTAAGGATACTTGGAGCAATCACTATAAAAATGCAAAGAGGTAGAGTTAAAAAAAGAAATCTTCAATAGCAACAAGGACACTCAGAGCCCAGATCTTAGTTTCTAACCTAATTATCCAATAAAAGGAGCCAGGGCTCCTTAGAGAAATGGCTGATTGTAGGATTGGAGCAAGAAATATACAAGATGAGTCCGGAACATCCTAGAAAGTAGTAGCCAGAAAGTAAGGTAGTGCTAACACACACGCGCGTGTGCACGCGCACGCACACATGCACACGCACACACACATACACACGATGAGGCTAGTGGAATCAGTAGGTCACAGTGAGCATCATTTCTGAAACATGAAATGGAATAGGAAAGAAAATATCAGAGTGCCTTGTCTATAGTAAGACTAAGTTCTGCTTCTGAAATTTTTGTTTCAGACTAAATATATAGTTTCTGAAAATATATATATATATGAAACATGGCTGGATTATGATGTAAAATGTGGTTCTTGCCGTGAAGCTCACTCAAGATAATTTGAAAGCCACTTATCAAGGATATAGTTAAGAGTAGAACTGCTAGATTTTAGCAAATGTACACGTTCAACTTAACAGTTATGGTCAAATGTCTCTCTGTGACGAAGACCATGGTATGATCACCAAATTCTGTTTCCTGCTTCCTCTTCTGGGGCATGGGAGAAAATACACTTCTTCATCCCTTAGCAGTGACATGGGACCATGTGGCTGGTTCTGGACAATGAAATGTGAGCTGAAGTGACAGATGTCACTTCTACTAAGACAATGAAAACTCCCTGGGACATTCTCCAATCTCTCTTCCCCTGCTGTGGCAACATAGAGACCCTCAGGAGCAATAAAAGAGCCTGGGACACTGAGTCACCACATGGAGGACATCTGTCCTGCAGAGAGGCCAAGACACTTGGTGGATTTTATGTGAGTGAGAAAGAAACTTTAACTGTGTTAACTGAGATTTTTGCAGCTGTTACTGTACTATAACCTAGCCTACCCTAAATGGGACACTCACTAGGGTCTTTGTATCAATATATTCCCCCACCAGCACTGTAGGGGAATTTCCATCTCCCCATATTTATCTAGTTATTTTTAAAAAGTATTTATTGAGCACCTATTATATTCCTGGCTCTGCTTTTGGCACTGAAGATACAACAGTGAACACAATAGAAAGATCAGACCTCATGGAACTTATATTCCAGTGGGAGAATCAAACTCTAAATAGAATAAATAAGAAAAGTATATCATATTTGAGAAAGTGGTCCCACCTATGAAAAAAATAAGGCCAAGTAAAGGCAATTGGGAGTGTTGGTTTACAATTTTAAATGGGATGGTCAAGTAGGCCATCACTGAGGACGTGTCATTTGAACAAAGCAAAGGAGGAGACAAACCACATAACTATCATGGGGAGAGCATTTGAAGAAGAGGAAATAATACAAAGGCTCTGAGGCAGGAGCCAGCCAAATGTGTTCAAAGAACAGCAAAGAGGCCAGTGTGGCCGGAACCAAGAGAGTGAGAGAGGAGTGTAGGGAGGTGAGGTCAGAGAAATAACAGGGTCACCAGATCGTGGTGTGGATCCAGCAACAGATAGTATTATTGGACTTGGTGTTTATCCAGCTGGTGGAAGTGAACTGGGATGTTGATGATAATGGGGTTGAGCCTTAGTTTATTGATCATTCCTAAAGCTCAGAAGATTTGAAGCCACTATCAAGATTCTTGCCTGGCTGTAGCATAGGACAACCTGAGGCCTGGAAGTTCAGGTGGTCCCCTGTAAGGTCACTAAGCTCATTTCCCAACCATGGAAAGAAGGTGCTTTGAGATTAGGATCATCAGAGTTAGCAATTAGAAGTACAGGACTCCAGTTGAACATGAAATTCCAGATCAAGAACAAAAAATATATTTTAGTATAAGTATGTTCCATGCAACTTTTGCTCAAAAATATTACATTGAGGGCTTCCTTGGTGGCGTAGTGGTTGAGAGTCCGCCTGCCGATGCAGGGGACACGGGTTCATGCCCCGGTCCGGGAAGATCCCACGTGCTGCGGAGCGGCTGGGCCCGTGGGCCATGGCCGCTAAGCCTGTGTGTCCGGAGCCTGTGCTCCACAACGGAAGAGGCCACAACACTGAGAGGCCCGCGTACCGCAAAACAAAACAAAACAAAACTCTAGAACAGGCAAAACTAATCTCTAATGACAGAAACCAGAACAATGGTTGCTTGAGGGGGACAGGAATTGACGGGAAAGAGCCACAAGGGAACTCACTTCTGGGATGATAGAAATGTTCTACAGCTTGTCTTGGGTGGTGGTTACATGGTGTACACAATTATCAAAACTCATTGAACTGAACACTTTAAGATCTGTGGCATTTTATCGAATGTAAATTATGCCACGCCTGGAAAAATAAAAGAGTCATACCATTGACTCTGAACCACTCAGAGGTATGGAAGCAGGACATGCTGATTGGTTTACGCCTGAACCACATGACCCCTCACGAATGTAGGCATAAGAGCTTCCACCAAAGCAAGGGCAGTAACCAAAAAGGGGACATGTCTGTGTTTGGCTGTTATAACAAAGTGATCCAAAATAGCAGTGGCTTGAGCAATACAGAAATTTATTTCACTCTCGAATAAAAGTTTGGCACTGGGGATGGAAGGGTGGGCTCTGCTCCAGGCAATCATTAAGGTGCCAGGTGAGTATGGTCACCATTGGTCTCTCATCTAATGCCTACAAGGGCTGCTCTACTAGCAGGCAAGAGGAGAAGAAGGAGGGCATGTCCTCCCCTTTAACGGTATACCCAGAAGTTTCATATATCACTATCCTTTCTGGCCAGAATTCAATCAAATGACCACTCATAACTGCAAGGAAGGTTGGGAAATGGTTTTTAGTCAGGATCGCAATGTGCCCAGCTAAACTTCTATTATGCTGGAAGACAGGGAAAATGGATAATAGAAGACAAATATGATCTCTCCCACTGGTAGTGTAATGGTGTTTAAGAGTGTGGGGTTTTCAGGCAAACTGCTGGGGATCAAATCCTGACTCTACCTCCTACTGTGTGACCATGGGCAAGCTACTTCACTTCTCTGTTTTTGGTCAAGCTTTCATACCTCTCTGGTCTCATCTAATTCCAGTGGCAATAAAGCAGTTTCATCAGGTGGAAAATGGAAGTAACAAACCCATAGGGATATTGTAAGAACTAAATAAACTAATGGATGCAAAGCAAATGGAATGGTGCATGGAACAGAGTAAGTGCTCAAACATGTTAATAGTAGTATATGTATTATTTCGTAGGCCTAAGTAATTCAGAAGTTAATGTCTGCCTGGCAGAAATCAAGACTCAGAGACAGGGAGGAGAGAGAAAGGGGGAGAGAGCATGAGCCTGACTTCATTTTGCTTATTTGTTCAGCAAATGTTGACTGGGTCCTTGGCCTTCTCTGTTTCAGGGCCAATGCTGATGACCAAGACAGAGTTTAGCCCAGCTCACATCCATCAGAAAATCTTTGGGTGCAAGTGACAGAAATTCAACTCAAACCAGTTTGGAATAAATGGGAAATTTTAATAGCTCATATATGCAAAATCCTGGCATGATGGCTGCGCAGCTGGCCTCAAGAGTACTGGAACCAGGGAAGTGAATGGCAACAGGACTCTCTCACTCCATCTCTTCTTTGCCTCTCCTTGGTATCACTTTTATTCTCCCCTCCAGGGTGGGAAAATGGCCACAGACAGCGCCAGACCTATTTCTTCACAGCCTCACCACGCAAAAAGAAAAGGCTTCCTGTCCCCAAACTCGAGATCCAAAAACCTAGGGAAGGACTCTCATTAGCCTACATCCTGTTCCAGGTGTGACATAATGATTGGCGAGTGAGCCATTCCTCAGCCAATCACCGAGAGGGGTACGGGACATGTAATCGAATGGCAGCTCCCATTCTAAACAAGAGAAGGGGAGCGTTTCTGAGCTCCAGTAAACAGTCTCAGCTAACCTTGGCACTCTTTTTCCTCCTATGGCTGGAACCTTAGAACAAGGAGTCAAGTGGTCTAGAAGACAACAGGACAATGGTTGGGAAGTTTGGTCTCCCCAGCCCAGCCAATCACGGGTCCCTACATTACACCAGGCACCCAATTCAGTCTTTTTTAATGAATGACTGAATTAACGCCCTGTTCCCAGAGGCTGTCCTGCGACGGCCCCACTTTCACAGACCCTGAGCCAATCAGGAGTGAAGCGGGGATAGGGGTTCCGGACACCTGTGGAGGGTGTCACAGGGTGCACAAACCTGTCCCAACGGACAGCACCTTTAGGGTAAGAGAGGAACCTTGAAGACCCCGCCACATCGTAGGGCGCAGTTGGGGGCGGGGCTTCCAGGCCAGCATTTTGGATTGCACCATCTTCCATCTGTTAGAGGGGAGAGCCGAGAAAGTGCTTCTGCATCTTCCGCCACCCCTTTACCGCTCCCTGACCAAGAAGATGGTGTATTTGCTTCTCTAACAGTCACACAATTTTCTCCTTCGCCTCATTACGCCTCACAGCTCCACGCAGACACACATTTCGGGCTGCCCACCACCACCACGCAGTGGCTCGCCCCAGTTTGACGCATTGCAGGGAAGGCCGGACCAATCGGCACCGCGCTCTCATTTCCGCCGTCGCCCGGGCCCAATAGCGGCGCGGCTCACACAGGAACGCGTCACGTGCCGCCGAACAGTGCCCCTCCGCCGAGGAGAAAAGTAGAGTGGGCACAGGGGGCGGGGCGCGCGGCGACGGAAAGTAGTCCCCCGGCGGGTGCGCGCGCGCGCGCGGCCGGCCACAAACCCAGCCCCGAGCGGGGTGGGAGCGAGAGATCCGCGGGCCCGGCAGTGCGGAGAGAGGCGCGGAGGGATCCGTGGGAGCCGCAGTGCGGCGGCGCGCGGACCGGGCGGGGCGGGGCGCGCGCGGCGGCCGTTGAG
>NW_021703766.1:49496468-49712063 GCF_005190385.1 Monodon monoceros
GGGGCGCGCGCGGCGGCCGTTGAGGGACCGTTGGGGCGGGCGGCGGCGGCGGCGGCGGCGGCGGCGGCGGCGCGCGCTGCGGGCAGTGAGTGTGGAGGCGCGGACGCGCGGCGGAGCTCAAGCTGCTGCAGCTGCTGCCGCCGCCGGAGGAATCTTGATCCCCGCGCTCCGGACACCCCGGGCCTCGCGATGGTGAGTGAGGCTGAAGGGCCGCCGAGGCTGGGGGCTCTGAGGTGGGCGCGGCGGGGCAGGACCCCCGAGAGCGCGAGTGGACCCAGAATGGGGGGGTGTTTGGGCCCCGGAGAGCGCCTCTGGACCCCTCTCTGCCCCACTATCGAGGGCATTCGAACCCAGAGCGGGACGTTTGGATCCGAAAAGGGGGTTGGGGCTTCCAAAAGCGACTTTTAGCACCAGATGGGTTCTCTGGCCCCCAGAAGGGGCACCTGAGCCCTCCAAGGGGGTATTTGAACCCAGGATGGAGCATCTGGACCTTCAGAGGGTAAGGGCTCTTGGACCCAGGATGGGGCGTTTGGTCGCTAAGGTGAGGTGTTTGGATTCCAGGGGGGCGAGGTAAGAAACATTGGCTAGGGAAGGGGGTGATTTGTGCCCTGATAAAGGCTTTGGGTCCTGAGAGGATGCAGGGAAGGGGGATCGGAGGGAAGCCGGGCTGCTGGGGAGCTCCCCGAGAGGGGGCCGTGGGTAGCTGGGCCTGGACGGGGGGAGTGCTCCTGGAGGGGCGGGGGGGGCCCTTCTACAGATCAGACCCTTGAGGGGAAAGAAGGAGGTTCTCCAAAGACCGACAGTGCAGAGGAAGGAGGAGGAGGATGAGATGCAAGCTTGGGGAAGAAGAGCCTGGGGTGGGTGGCAGCCGAGGTTAGGAGATGCTCTGGAAACCTGCAGGGACTGAAGAGGATTGGGGTCGGGGAAGTGGTTAAAAGAGGATGGCGAGCTTGCCAGTGCTGGGGGGACAGGGGGCCTCGTGGTTGATGTTGGGGGCAGCCAGAGAAGGTTCTGCGGTTCCTGGTGGGTTAAGGCTATTGAACTAGGAAGGGAGGTTGGGTTTGGAAGTGCGGAGTGTTGCGTTTGGGTCCATGAGGAGGTGGCTTTCCGAGGTGAGGGGTGGGAGAGGACTTTGGCTTGGGTGGTGTGGGAGGTGGGGTGGAAGGAGATCTGGGGACGTGTTGGAGAAAATGAATGGCGGCTGAGGTGGGCCTCGGGTTGGAGGTGGATGTGGGTAGCTCCCTGGAAGTTTCCAGGGCAAAGCTGGGACAAAGACTGTTCAGTCTGGATGGGGGGTGGGCTGCAGAGGCCGGAGGGAGTGGCTCTCGGGTCCCCTTCCCAGAAAGAATGAAGCTGGGCAGAAGGCAGGGCAGTGGGAGCAGGTGGGCGGAGTTGTTCAGGCCCCTATGGCGCACTGACGCTGTAGGAAATGGGGGTGGGTGATGAAAGTTTGGGCTGCATCAAACGAGCCAGCTTTTTCAGCCTTGAACCTCACCCGCTCACTGTCCCTTTCAGACCAAGAGAGCTGTTCTTTCCAAACAGGAATGCTGGTTTTCTCATGGTCTCCAGCTCCACGCACTGCTCTGCATCTCCTCACTTGTGCCAAATGACAGTGCAGTGCAGTGTGGCGTTGGTGACAATCGGACGCCTGTTCCTGTGGCCTCGGGGTGGGGACTGCAGAGCTTGACTAGAGGAGACCTCCAGAAGGACCCCTTCATCAGCCCGAGGGCCGCTTGTTCTGTTCGGGGCCCTCACTGAGTGCTTCTGTTAATTCACACAGCTGGGGCTTTGAGAGAAAACCAGCAGACTAGTTCTTTCCCGGTCCCTGCTACCCACAACACCCCTAGCCCCCCAGGCTCAGCCTCGGGACCGGGCGCAGCCATCATCCCTGGCAAGGCTGGGGAGAACAGGCCGCCGCTGCTGTGTATCAGATCTCATACTTGCTGACACAGGCCTCATGGCTCCTCTCACCTCTCCCCCATTTTCCCCCAGCAGAACCTTGCTAAACGGGCAACGAATCACTGGCAGGTGCTAGGAGGCCCCCCGCCTCCCAAATAGGACCCGAGCTTTGGCCCTACTAGTTTCTCTTTCCGTTTGTAATCAGCAAGGTATGGATGGGTGGGACAAGTCACTGCTAACTGGCCTTGGACTTTGGCCTGAGCTCTGTGGCTCCTCCTTGGCCCGGGTGAGGGGCCCTGGCCCTGGTTTCTGATCTCATCTAACACTGCTCCCTGGCACTGGCTGGGGGCTGGGGCAAGGCAGAGAAATAATACCCTCTTCCCTCCCCTACCCCAGGATTATTTTTTTTTCCTTGTCCAGCTCCTTGCTGGAGCCTAAGATGAGGGACATGGAAGCAGGAGACCAAATGGGTTATTTTGGAGACAGTTGTTGGTGAAAGCTGAAAATCTTCAGCTCAGGAAAGGGAAGAAGCCCTGAGAAGGGCTCCCCAGCGGTGATCAGTTTCCTGGGCAGCAGCCATGCTTTGAGATCTCTAGCTTGGAGCTGGGACCTTTCCTTCCCAAGCAGGGGAGAGGGTCTCCTAACAGGGAGGGAGAGAGTGTGCGATGGGCCCTACAGTCTGAGCCATGCCTATTTGCAGTGACCCTGTAGGAGTGTGGCCGAGCCTCTGCGCCTTGCAGCTTGGCGGTGGGGAGCGGCAGACACCGGCCTTCAGAGCCACTCTGGGCCATTCTGCAGCCTGTGCCAACCGCCTTGCCCGCAGCCCCTGCCACTGCTGCCCGAAGGTGGTGTGGTAGGGGTGCGGAGGTCCCCGACTGGACTAGCTTTTTCTATCCAGGCTAGGGGAAGAGGATGAAAGCAGAGGGGATGGTGGCCCTGCTCCCCAGACTGCTGCTCTCCCGTCTGCCTCCTCCCCTCCCCTCCCCTGGCATCACCTGGCCTTGGTAACCAGAAGCCCATCCTCTGTTCTCACTTTCCCCCAGCAGCTTCCTCGGGTGTCAGGACCTAGGGGATCAGCTCTGGCTTCTTTACCCGTAGAAGCCAGGGGAAGCGGAGGAGCAAGGGGCTTGTGGGCCTGGGGCTGCCAGGCTGGCGTTCAGTTCAGGAGCCCAGCAGCCCTGGGTCTTTTTTGAAAGCGATGCAGAAGTAGCTCCATTTGGCCTCCTAACCTTCCCTTTAGACTTTGGACTTTTCCAGAATGTGCATGTGTGGTGTTTTTCCTTCTCTACCTTCCTGCTTCCCCCTCCCTTAGCCATCTCCCCTCTGTCATCATCACTTTGATTTCCCCTCCCATTCTGACTATTTGGGGCTTGGCCTAAGTTTCTCTTCCCTTAGATTTAAAAAAAAAAAAGAAAGAAAGGAAAAAAGAAAAAGGACATTTGAGACCTGTTCTAATGTGATCGGTCTTCATATTTGGGACAGGGTTGGGGGGTTGTTGCTAGCTCTGGAAACTTTATAGAGAATAATGCAAATACACACAATGGCATGCATCAGTTTGGGGGGCTCTCAGAGTCAACGCTAGGAGCCCCTTTCCCCTAATTGTGAAAGGAAATAAAGGAAAGGGATGGTGGTCTGGGGAGAGCGGTGCCTTTTTGGCAGCATTCACAAAAACCAAGGAAAATTCCTTTTTTGATGCTAAATGTTGGGATTTTGTTCCCCTCATGGCTGCTTCCCCAGAGGATCCCTATGCCTGGCTAGTTCCCAGCACACCAGTGTGGGACAAGCTAGCCTTTGCTTCTCCTCTGCCCCGCCCCCAAGCCCCGCATGCTGTAAGGGCTGCCTGCCACCGTCCTAACGAACAAACGGAGCGGCCAGGGCCGGAGAGGGTTCAAAACTGCAGTGCAGCGGGGGAAGCTGACTTTTGTCCTCCAGCCTCTGCCACCACTGCCTGCTGCAGTCCCCTCCCTGACACCCACCCTTCCTGCCCAAAAGAAACAGCGGAATGGCACCCCGTGCACAAGAGAGTGGGGGGCTGCCCCCTGCCTGAGCAGGATTCTGTTAGGCACTCGGAGCGCCTCAGAGCCCCCAGTTAGGAGAATTGTTGCCAGTTGGGTCCACTGTGCTCGGACCTAGTGCCTCCAAATCGGTGACACAGAAACTAGCGAAGAGCCCCCAGACATCTTCCCTCTGCCCTACCCAAGGACTGGCCTGTTTTGGTTTGGAGCCTTCTAGAGCTGCTTGATTAGGCCTCTAGGGCAACTGCTCCCTTCACTCAGCCTCTGGGGCTCCTGTGCTGTGCTGGTGCAGCTGGGTTGGGTCTGGGGCAGCACTTCTTCCCGCCCACCGTGGCTCCAGAGCACTGGGTTGGATTGGAGACCTCGGAGTCTGGGCGGTGTAACCAGGCCCTGTGTCAGGCTGGTCTGGGTTTCCAGCCCACCTTAGCCCCCAGCTTCCTGGACCACCAGACTTTATCCCAGACCCTGGCTCTGGCATGACCTCCCTTGCCCAGGTAAGTGGGTGCCGTGTGGAACCAGCCTCACCAGAGGGGGCCGGGCTGAGCAAGGATGTGCCAGCCTGTGACTAACTTTCTCCTTCCTGCTTTTCCAGGCTGACCAGCTGACTGAGGAGCAGATCGCAGGTGAGCTTGCCTCCCTCCCGCTGCCGCGGGAAGTCCTCTGCATCCCCAGCCAAATCTTACTCCAGCCCAGAGGGGCCAGGAGGAGCGCGTGACAGATAAACCTATTGTGTATAAGAGCACACCACTGCCCCAGTAATACCAAACCTCACAGTCCTGAGCCCGAAACTCACCTGACGGCAGGGCTGGTTCCTCTCCTGGCCATGGCTCCTCGGGGTCTTTTAATTAGTGGCTGCAGGGTGAGCCCGACCCCTGCCGGTTAGGCTCAGAAGGTGAGCTCCCTGCCTCACTGTGGGGCTGCAGAGCTCCTGGCCCACTTGAGGAGCCGCCCAGGAGATGGCTCGGCACTCCCACCTCCGCACTCGCCTTTGCACGCGCTCGCACTTGCTTTCTCCTGGGCCAGAAGTGCCTTCCCCCGGCGGTTTGCACTGACGGGCAGCTCCTTCTCATCCTTCGGGTCTCGGCTCCAATGTTGCCTTGGAAAGGACTTCCCTGACTCCCCTCTCAAATAGACAGCTTTCCTTTACTCTCCATCAGGTCACTCTGTTTCCTTCACAGCCTTTCTCTCTATCTGAAATTATTTTATGATGTCTTTACCTGCTGTATCTCCTGTCACTAGATGAGTTCCTTATTTGGGGACTTTATCAGTCCCTGCTGTATCTTTGGTGCCTAAAACATAGTAGGTGCTCTGTAAATTTTTGTTGGCTAAATAACTAAAACGAATGAACAAAGGAATGATCACATATTTCCCAGTAAGCTAAAAGAAATCCTTGAATCCTGTCTAATTCATTTTTGTAGCCCCACTGTCCCCTAAAGCCCAGGAAGTCACAGCTGCAGGAAGTACTGTGTGTTGAGCAGGTTTCCCTGCCCCCCCGTCCCAAGACGATGTGCTGCCTGAGGACAGAGGCCGGTTCTCAGTTAAGCTCCACAGCCATGGGCTGGAGCAGAGTAGCCCCTGGGCCCCAGCAGCTACCCAACCCCAGCTTTGCTGTCACGTTCAACACGCTCCACGTAACTGGTACTGAAGGTCCAGCTTCTGAAGTGGGAGGAGACAGGGATGGACTTGCCTTCTCTCCTTTCCTCCCCTCCCCGCACCCCTCCTCCTCCCCCCACACTTTCTGCTTCTAAACTTTGGCCCCCGGTGGCTATGGAGACCCACCGAGGAAAGCCAGAGAACCCCCTTGTTGTTTAGTGATCATGAGCGCAGGGTGCCCACATGACCCCCTCCCCCAAAGAACAACAAGGCCTCAGCACAGGGCGGTGGCAGCATCCCCAGGGAGACACTTAACGCTTCTCCAGGGCCCAGGTGCTCGGGGGCAAAGCTTCTCGGCTGTACGTGTGGCTCCTGCCACACTCAACCCCCGCTCTACCCTCGGGTAACACAAACACACGCTCCACGTCATGCCCCCGCCCCCCCCCCCGCCCCGTCCCCATTAGCAAACTGTCCACCACCTCACCCCAGCCCACGCCCTGTGGGAATAGGCTGCCAGGCATCTGTTCTCTGAGGGTTTGGGGGTGGGGAGAACCAGGTGCCGAAATGGGCCCAGTGGGAGGGCAGGAGCCACGCGCTTCTCTCCCGCTCCTGATGCGTCCCCAGCTGTGGCCTTCCCACTCAGTGCCACTAGCGCCTCATCCTCCTGGCTTGGCAGCCATCCCCTCTCCTTCCGTCCCCCCACCTACCCCACGCATCGTCCGTCAGCCGTGCTCTGCTGCCGGCCACCCCCAGACTCCACCATACACAGCGCTCGGCTCCTCTGGAAACCAGGGAACTGGGCTGGCGGTACCAGTCAGGAGGGATGCCGTGCCGCCCAGAGGCGTCCTGCACCTCTCCTTCCCTTCCTTTCCCAGCCAGTTGACCTTGGCTGGCATACTTCAGATAGAGACTTCCCACGGCTCTCATCCCCTCCATGACGTTGGTCCGTTTCATCATTTGAGGGAGAGGCTGAAGCCAGGGACCAAGAAGAAATGTAGGAAGGTCTAAGGCCACTGTCACCCATTTTCCCCTCTGTCCCCACTGAGCTAGGGTGACAGACAGGCAGCTTTGCCTGGCACAGGCCAGGTGCTCAGTAAGTGTTGACTGAAAGAAGGAAGGGTCTGGCCCTGAGTACAGAGGTGAGAGGCTTGGGCTGGAATTGAAGTCTTGTTCTGGTTTCTTTAGGTGGGCCTGACTCTTTCGGCCTGTCTCCCAAGGTCAGGACTTCCCTGTGTCCTCAGCCTCTGACTCATTGTATTTCTTCTCCCAGAATTCAAGGAGGCCTTCTCCCTCTTTGACAAGGATGGAGATGGTACCATCACCACCAAGGAGTTGGGGACAGTGATGAGATCCCTGGGACAGAACCCCACTGAGGCCGAGCTGCAGGACATGATCAATGAGGTGGACGCAGATGGTGAGCCCCATGGAGCGGGTGGGCAGCCCACTCCCGGTCACCCTCACGACCACGGGGAACCTTCCTCCGGTGATGGATGAGCCGGTGTCTCCTCTGCCAGGGCTCCGGGCTCGTCTCCCAGGGCCCAGGCCCAGAGCATCCCTGCTCCCTTCCCCACCTTGCAGGGAACGGGACCATTGATTTCCCGGAGTTCCTGACCATGATGGCCAGAAAGATGAAGGATACAGACAGCGAGGAGGAGATCCGAGAGGCCTTCCGTGTCTTTGACAAGGTGAGCAGGCCTTTCCCAGAGTGGCTCTGGGACTCCGGCAGAGAGCAGAACAGGTGGCGTCCCAGGATGCCCTGTGTAACGGGAGTCAGAACTTCCAGGAGGCCCAGGCCCCAGTGCCATCCCCGCTGCCGACTTGCTCTGCCACCTCAGGAAGCCCCCCTGCCCCTGCTGAGTGTGGGTGACTTGACAGTTCCTGCACTGTGGCCCCCAGGGAAGAGCCGGGCGAATGCCTCGAGCTCAAAGCTTTTGTCTGTCCCCTGACACCCAGGATGGCAATGGCTACATCAGCGCCGCAGAGCTGCGCCACGTCATGACGAACCTGGGTGAGAAGCTGACCGATGAGGAAGTGGATGAGATGATCAGAGAGGCTGACATCGACGGAGACGGCCAGGTCAATTACGAAGGTGAGCCGACCCGGCCCCTGTCTCTGGGCCAGCAGGAGCTTCTGGAACAAGCCTCCAGGTCGGGGCGGGGTGCGGCTTGGGGCTGAGCCCTGCTCGCTGGCTGACCTCCTCCCTGTCTGTTTCCCTCCGCAGAGTTTGTACAGATGATGACTGCAAAGTGAAGGCCCCCGGGCAGCTGGTGATGCCCGTTCTCTTGATCTCTCCTCCCGCGCGCGTCTTCAACACTCCCCTGCGTATCCCGGTTCTAGCAAACACCAATTGATTGACTGAGAATCTGATAAAGCAACAAAAGATTTGTCCCAAGCTGCATGATTGCTCTTTCTCTTCCTCCCGAGTCTCCTTCCATGCCCCTGCCATCTCTTCCTTTTGCCCTTCCCCCTTCCATTCACATCTTCCAAGGCCTGATGCATTCATAAGATGAGCCCCCTAGTCCCCTTGTTCGGGGGGGCCCTGCCCTCCTTCTCCAGCCCGGGTGGCTCTCGTCCGTCTTGGTTTGTTTCTTTTCATATGTCCTCTTATATTTTGGGTGCCGGGTGGCTGCCAGCCCTGTCCCGGGACCTGCTGGGGAGGGGCCGAGGCCCTCCGAGGGCCGGGCAGGAGAGCACGCCTTTCGCTGTTGCATGCGACCAGCCCTGTGATTCCCTGTGCCGATCCCAGCAGCCTGTTGGGGCAGGGGTGCCGAGAGAGGCATTGCAGAAGGACTGAGGACGGGGCGGGGGGGCGGGGGGGGTTCCAGAGTTGTGGTGTTGACTGGATGTGGCCCAGGACGGGGTCAAGGGGCGAGGGAGGCTTGGAAGCCGGCATTCTTTACCACTTGAGGAGGCCGGCTCAGAGAAGGGGCCGGAGAGAGTGGACGAGCCTCAGATGCCATTGGCTGCTCTTCTGAACCCATCTGATCGGCTTCCTGAGGTGGGGCTGAGCGGGGCTGCTCCCCAGACCCTCCTGCACGTTGTCCAGCCCGTGCTCCTGACGCGATCTCAAGCTGTCCTGTAAATACCTGGTGCTAACATCCCATGCCGCTCCCTCGTGACGCCCCTGCCCCCCCGCATCGAGGTCCCCTCATCGGAATGGACGTGGGGATGGCCGCTTTGTAATATGCTGGTTATCCTTTCTCTTTCTTCATGCCCCTTAAAGCTTTAATTTTGTCCAACACCGTGCTGGGCTAGCTGAGGGGTGGAGAGAGGGAAGATGTGCCCCACCACACTCTGAAGAGAACATGCCTGCAATAAAACAGTCCCGTCGGCCAGCTGCCCTGGAGGACCAGCGGCCGCGGGCAGCTCTGCTTCCTCCGCCGGCCCCTCCCGCTCCCCTGTGGTGACTTGGCTGGCTCCCCGACCTTTGTGCTGTCTCTGTGCCCGCCTCTGCCCTTGCCCACCTGCCTGCCCTCACAATCCCCGGCCGAGAGCATGAGCCGTGACCTTGCTTCTGATTTTCGCCTCTGGGACAATTCAGTCAACGTGGGCAGTTTGGTCATCCGGATTTTTTTTTGTTTTTTTCCCTGTTCATTTCATCTGCCCTCCACTCCCTCCCCAGCCCCAGGTTGATCAAATGGCTTTTCCTGGGACCTGCCCAGCTTTGAGAATCTCTTCTCATCCTCACCCTCGGGCACCCAACCTCCGGGGGACGGAAGGGGAGGGATGGGGCATAGTGGGAGACCTAGCCGAGAGCTGAGGGTTAGGGCAGGTAAGCGTTAGGCTGTGGATGTTTTCGGAGTGTTTTGGTTTGTTTTTTTTAAACCGGGCAATATTGTGTTCAGTTCAAGCTGTGAAGAAAAATATATATCAATGTTTTCCAATAAAATACAGTGACTACCTGACTCCGCTCTTCTACTCTTGTCTTGGTTAATGGGCCTGCTGCCTGCAAGGGCCTGGAGCCCTTCCCCAGAAGAGCCTGTCCTCCATGCTCGCTCAAGAGACTTGGCCTCAGCACTGCACAGCCACAGTTCAGAGCCCAACCAGACGGCCGGGTGGTTGAGGGCAGGATTCTATCCTGGCGGCGCAGCCCGTCAGCTCTGAGTGCTCGCCATTGGACATCTTGGGACCTGCACGCGTGTGCGAGAGAGACTGAGCCCGCCTTAGTGGGGGCCTGTATCAGTCACACGAATGACTGCAAGATGAGGCCTGAGAAGGCCTGAGGCAGGTCCATTGCGTCACAAGAACATCCCAGTTTGGGGGTTGAGGGCGGCGGGAAGCATCAAGCTGAAAGGTGAGTGGTCACCTGGCTGTGTGGGGGTGGGGGAAGGAAAGGCATCATCCCAGGGAACAAGAAGGCAGGGTCAGGCCCTGGGGGCCTAGGCCGGGGGTGGGGGGCGTCTCGACAGGGTGCTCCGGCCAAGAGGTGACCAGTGTCAAGCGGGAACCCTGAGTGCCAAGTTTGAACACGCGGTGGGGAGAAAAGAGGCGTGATCCTGAGCTCACAGCTTCAGTCAGCTCCTGGAGAGGGCACACGACTAAGATTTGAAAGAAAAAGCCCCAAACAATTGCAAACCATAGAAAGCTCCTCAGCTTCCCTGAGGTAAGTGGGGATGAAAAAGAAAGGAGGGGAGGCCCCGCCCCCAACTACCAAACACTGGTCGATAGACGTCATCTAACATCTGAGCTGCTCTCACTCAACCAGGGGCTGGGCAGGAGGCGAGCAGAGACAGCTCAGTGGAGTAAAAAGACTTCTGCTCACCTTTACCCGGCCTTGGGAGGACGAAGAAGCCTGGCAGGGTTCAAACTCAGGGCCCTTCCTGTGGCGGAAAGGAGACACATTTTTCCAAAGCCCCAGTTTCTCTGCCCCCTTTTTCTGCCATCTGGTTGTGGCTCGAAATTGGTGCAGTAAAGATGGTAGAGTGTTGTGGGTAAGAGCTCGGGGTCCGGGGCACTTAACTGCGTGCATGGCCTTGGGTAGACGGCTCTCTGCCCCTGTTTGGAAAGTGGGGCTGTGGTAACACTGACCTCGGGACTTCCCTGGTGGTCCAGTGGTTCAGACTCCATGCTTCCACTGCAGGGGGCGTGGGTTCGATCCCTGGTCAGGGAACTAAGTCCCGCATACCACGTGATGTGGCCAAGAAAACCCACTGACCAGGGCCAGCCGAGGATTGGTGAGCCCGCAGGAGCCAGGCCTGGGGTGCAGTGAGCGTCCAGGGGGCATGAGCTGCTCTCCATTGGGTGCCTTCTACTCCACGGGCTGTCTTCTAAGCTCTGCCTCCGTGATCTCATTGAATCCTTCAAGCAGCCATCTGGGCTGGGTGCTGTTAGTCCCCATTTGGCAGACTAGGAAACTGAGGCCCAGAGAAGTGCAGGAACTAGTCCAGGGTGATTAAGCAGAAAGTGAGAGCTGGAATCTGAAGCAGATGTGACCTGAGCAGTCAGTCCATGCTCTCAGCTGCCTGGCTTTAGAGTAAATGGTCTTTTTTTTTTTTTAAGATGATTTCAGGTAGGCCAGAGCCAGCCAGTGGGAAGGCTAGGCTGAGGCTGGGGTCACAGCGGTGGAGTCTCAGATGGGAGCTGCCTTCTTAGCAGCCAGGATACCTGTGGAAAATTCTGGTCTTATAGCTGTGAAGAAGATAGGTTTTGGTGACTCACAGAATTGGGCTCCAACCCAGCGTCACCACTGCAGTGTCTGTATACTCACTAAGCCTCAGGTCCCACCTCTGTCACTTCCTACCTGATAACCTTGGAGCAGTGACTTCACTTCTCTGAGCCTCAGTTTACCAGTCTGCAAAATGGAGCATAGTAATTGTCTCTCAAAGGAGGATCAGAAAATATTGTGCCGCTTTTTAGACATCGTCTCATTTACCTCTCACCCAGGCCAGGTTGAGTCCTAATAAAATTTAGTATGCATTTATGACATGCATCCTCCCCAGTGGGCATATGAGCACAAGATAAGTTATCATCAAGAGCTGACAGGAGGGGGCTTCCCTGGCGGTCCAGTGGTTAAGACTCTGCACCTCCACTGCAGGGGCGTGGGTTCAATCCCTGGTTGGGAAGTTCTGGGAAGTGTAGCCAAAAAAAAAAGAGAAGAAGAAGAACTGAAAGGAATGGAGGCAGGGGTCGGGGGGGCAGCTAAAACCTCTAGCACCACACTTCTTGGAGGTGGGTGAGCTGGGACTTGAACCCCAGATTATTCGCATCCCAAATGCCCACGATTTTAAGCACCGCATTGCTTTGCCTGCACTTCTCTACTGCCCCGTCGTTTATTTCCCCCTTGGGCCCTGTGTTTTGACTTTGACTCCCACATGGCCTGCGTTATTAAGGCAGCGAGGGGCACGCACCAGCTGATGCTTGCTGTGGGTCACTTCCAACTCAGGCTCACAGATCCTCTAGGCCAGCTCAAAACCTGTCCTGAGAAAGTGACTACACAGGGGGACACATCGGGAGGTGCCCAACTGGGGCCCACTGGAGGGAAATCCAGGTTCCCCTCACCTCCCAGAGGGGAGCTCCAATGCAGTGGCTCTGGAACCACCTCTAAGTGTCATTCCCAGTGTGACCAGCAGGTGGGGCAGTGACCACAGAAGGCCCAAGAGCAGCTACTCCCGGGGACTGGCCAGGGTGTATGTGTGCGTGCATGCTTAAGGTTCCATCTGTGCCCGAAAGTCAGAAATGAATCAAGAAATGAAGTTAAAAGTGCATAAAGTCTCCTTGAGGGAGACAGACCTGTTCCCAGCGTGTCACTTCTTGATCCCAACGCCAGACCAGAGCGGGCGCCTCCCTTTCACTGTGTTCTCGGTACATTCCACAGCTTGTAAATTTATATTTTTGTGGCTTATTGTAATACATATTTCTGTGATTATTAAATTCTCACCACCACTGAATTGTGAGCGAGGTAGAGCCAAGGCGGTGTCAGTCACTGCTATTTCCCCAGCAGGCACAGAGCAGCCGTGGGTCCAGAGCAGGCTCAAGGGAATGTGTGTTGAATGAATGAATGAGACGAAGGAAAGGAGGCATCAGAGGCCAGTGTCAGAACTGTGAGCACAACAGAAACACTCTTCTTTACTTGGTTAACCTTCTTCCAATCCTCAGGTCCTGGCTCAGCCATCTCCTCCTCCAAGAAACCCTCCCTGATGTCCCCCAAGACTCCACCCTTCACAACGTCCAGCCCTGCCCCCTCTGAACTGTGAGCTCCAGGAGCGCAGGGCCAAGGCTGTCTGTCCCTGCCATGTCCCCAGCGTCATAGGGACAAAACCTGACATACAGTAAGCCCTCAATCAGAGCCTGCTGAATGAATGAACGGACGTCTGTGCTACAACAGGCTGCAGTGAGGACCATTGTGGAGCCTCAGATGCACTGAGAGCGCCTGAGAGGAGTGATTAAGTCTTCAAGGAGGAGGAATAGCCTAAAGCAGGAACTTGAAGGGCAAGGGAGCTTTTGACAGATGGAGAAGGGGAAACACGTCTCATGGGAAGGGTGAGCTCAGCGAGCTAAGAGGTGGAGGCCCCAAAGGTCATGGGCTCTTTGGGGAAACCTCGGTTGTCTGCTGTGGCCAAGCAGAGAGTGTGGGAGTTGGCCTCCGGGCAGTGGGAGCCCTTGGAGCTCGGCAGGCAGGGGAGGAACCATTCAGACAAGACCTCCAGACAGGACCATGGCAGCCAGCGGAGAGGTTACCCGGGCAGTCAGGGGTCAGGAACCAGCCAAGAGAGGAGCTTCCAAATCATCCTGGAGGGGCCGAGGGAGTTGTTTGAAAACCCGCACCCTGG
The DNA here is from genome assembly GCF_005190385.1 of Monodon monoceros. Lineage (NCBI taxonomy): Eukaryota > Metazoa > Chordata > Mammalia > Artiodactyla > Monodontidae > Monodon > Monodon monoceros. The sequence goes on from NW_021703766.1 coordinate 49,509,745, forward strand.
CAGACAGTGTAGACATCCAGGCCAGAGCTGGTGGGGCTCTAAGATAAACAGTGGGATGCAGAGGAGGGGGAAGATTCCTGAGATGTTAGGCCTGGTGGGTAAAAGCCAGCAGAAAACCAGCTTCAACACTTAATCCTCTCCTCCCCTTAACCCACATCCGAAAAATAGGACTGATAATGGCACTCACCTTGGGTGAGGATGCTGTGGGTTCTAAAGCCCAGCCCTGCCCTGCCATTCAGCGAATGCTGAGGCCAGAACTGACCCACCTTCCAGGGGCGGCACAGAGAGAGGAGGGAAGCGTGCCTCCCACCCCCGGTGTCTTGCCTGGACAGGCAGCCCTGCCCCACCTCGATTCCTGCCTGAAACGCAGCCCCTCCATCCCATCCCTTCTGCACGCTCCTCCAGGGGCACCTTTGGGCTGGTTCCCACTGAGGCCGGGCCAGGATTGGTAACAAAGGCCGGACCCCACCTGATGTTTCTTGAACTGTTTTTTGGTTTGTTTTGGTACAAGTCAAATTTTTACTATTAAATTCAAGCAATAGGACTTCCCTGGTGGCGCAGTGGTTAAGAATCCGCCTGCCAATGCGGGGGACACTGGTTCAATCCCTAGTCTGGGAAGATCCCACATGCGGCGGAGCAACTAAGCCTGTGAGCCACAACTACTGAAGCCCGCATGCTAGAGCCCATGCTCCGCAACAAGAGAGGCCACCGCAATGAGAAGCCCGCGCACCGCAACGGAGAGTAGCCCCTGCTCGCCGCAACTAGAGAAAGCCCACATGCAGCAACGAAGACCCAACGCAGCCAAAAATAAATAAAATAGAATAGAATAGAATATTCTAAAAATAAATGAAAAATAAATTCAAGCGATACAATATTTCTCTGGCAAGACTGCTATAACAGTTTCTAAACTTCCTCAATTTGTTTTTTCAGTATTACATTTTTTTTTATTGTGGTAAAATACCCATAACACAAAATGTACCATTTTAACCATCTTAAAAAGTACAATTCAGTGACATTTAGTACATTCATGACGTTGTACAACCACCGCCGCTATCTAGTTCCAGGACATTTTCATCACCCCAAAAGGAAACCCCACATGCATTAAGCAGTTGTTTGACCTATTTTTAACTCTCGCAGACACCCCTTCAAATGAAACATAACGTCTGGTGGGAAGAAGTCAAAGCAATGGAGAAAAGCGTTGTTTTCAAACAGCATTTGCCCAGATGCCAAAGACCACTACAGTAGCCACAACAATAACAACGGCAGTAACGGTAACCCGTATTGTGGGCTTTACTCCAGGCCCTGTGCTAAACTGCTTTTCGGGGGAATCATTTAATCCTTAGCACGGCCTTGTAAGCTAAGTATTAGATTATGATCACCATTCTGCGCAAAAGGAAACCAAAGCAAACTCCTCAGCCCAACAGTGATCTGAGCTAAGAAGCTAAAAAGATAGACCAGGGACTTCCCTGGTGGTCCAGTGGTTAGGACTCTGGGCTTCCACTGCAGGGGGCACGGGTTCCATGGCCGCCGCTATTGTCTTTATAGGAAGCTCATGCCTCATCTACTCCTCCAGCCCTCCCCAGGGGCAGATTTATTGTTTTAACCCTGAAGCCAAGTGAGAAAGGGGAACCCAGGGCTGGGGGTGAGTCTGGGGGGGGCTTTCCCATTCACCTCCTCCCACCAGCAGAAGCACCACTTCCTTTCATGTTTACTCCTGGAAAACCCTTGAATTCTGTACCTGAGGGCAGGGGATGGCAACGAGAAGGGGGGAGGGGTGGATGGCTGGACAACACCCCAGCAATCAGAAGGGGAATTGAAGGCTGGAAATCACCCCAGAGGAATCCAGGGTGGGGCCGAGACTGCTCTGTGTCCCCAGCACTTGGTAGAGTCAGCGCCCACTATGTTGAATGAATGAATGAATGAATGAATGACATTTGGGTGGCAGTTCCCAGGACACAGGCGGTGAAGTGAGGCTCTGAGAGGGGGCATAGGGACAGGCACAGGACTTAGGTCTGAGTTCTTGGGCCGTCCCTGGGTTCCGTGCCTCCCACCGCTTCATTCCCCAGCTTCTCCCCCAGCCCAGGGCCCCACCATCCACATCTTGCAACTCACCAAGCCATGCAGTTTCCAGGCACCTGTCCAGTGGTGTCACCCACAATGCAACAGTCTCCCCTTCTTCACCTCCCCTGTGGGGACCAGGCCTCCCAAGTCTGATGGGGAATCAGAAGTAAAGGGAAGCAGGGAGCTTGTCGGAGAATCCTGGGCTCCCATGAGGCAGAGAGAGGGTGGCTCTTGGAGTGGACTGGGAGAGGGCAGGGCTGTCCGCTGGGGGTTTGGGGTGGGCATCCAGGGCACCCTGCATGAATGAGGATCAGAGCCAGAACCCTAACCAGAGCAGACCTGAGTGCACAGAAGCTGCTGGGAACTTTTCTGCCTTCTAAATATTTAGACAGCAAGATGGATAGGCAAAGCGAGGGCCAGACCAGGCCACCCAGGCCACCGGATATTTTGAGAGAACTGTTCTTTTTATGTTCCAGGATAATTGTTTCCTCTCCCTCTCTCCCTCCTCCCACAGCCCATCGTGGCCACCCCGAAGGAGGAGAAATAGCAGCTGATCACCCCCCTGAATCCAGGGGGTCAACATTCTGGCCGGCTGGGCTCCAGGATCCAGCTCTGGGCTTGTCCACCCGCAGCCACTGGTCAAGCCCCTGAATTTCTGGCTGCTGCTCTCGGAAGACAGGGCAGGAGATCACGGGGCAGATGTCAGCAGAGGGAGCAGGCTGTCTCGGACCCCACTTTGGACGGTGTTCCCACGGTGCTGCTGGATGGCTGTAGGACAGGCAAGGGTGCCCCCTGCCCCTCGCCCCAGGCTGACGAATGCACCCAGCTCCCATCCTTCCCCCCGAGAGAAGTGGGGGCCCTTGAGCCCTTCCTCCCCGAGGCCGGCTGGGAGAGGGACGTCTGCAAGTCGCCCTGGCCAGGCCTCAGGCACAAGCAACAGAACCAGAGCTTGAGCCGCTGGAAGACGGCCTTGCGGAAAAGGATGAAGACCCAGGGATCCAGGATGGGGTTGAAGGCATTGAAACGGAAAGCGAGGAGGTCCCCCATCTCACTGCTGTCCGGGGCGATGGCCTGGGTGAAGCCGTGGATCTGAGGGCAGAGTGAGGGTGTCAAGCAGCACCCACGAGTCCTCTGCCCCCACCCCCACCCCACCCTCGATCCCCTCCCCCCACTTGCTCACTGGCAGAAACGAGGGAGGGGTGGCCTGTCCGAAGGGGAGGGAAATAAGATAAGATGAAAACTAACAAACAAGTGCATCTGGGGAGCAGAGGGAGAGAAAGCCCTAGGAGACAGCCAGCAAAGCCCTAGAGGGAGAGAGATGGGGCGGTAGGGCTGGGTCCCAGGGCTGTGTCTGTGTGTGTCCAGTTTCTGAGTCCTCTGTAACCCCCCAAAGGTTTGAAGACCCTCAGATCTAGCCCAGCCCTTGAGTTTTACAAAAAGAGAAACCGAGGCCCAGAGTATAGACAGGATGACTGGGTGCCACAGGACCAGGGTTGGCCCCGCTGCAATTTGGGAGGGGCAGGGCAGGAGTTCCTGCAGGAAAGGGGCGAGGCCAGGAGATGCCAAGGGCAGACTCATGGGTGGGGCTGGGGAAGTGGGGAGCACGGTGGCAGGGAGATCAGACTCTGGCATCAGAGGAGCCCAGGGTGCAGACCTGCCTCTGTGTGATCATGGGCAAAAGACATCATCACCTGTCCTCTGTAAAAATGGTGACAGGGCAGAGACTTCGTCACATTTCTTGCTAAATGCTTGTGGAATAGATGCATAAGATCATTTTGGAGATTATCGGAGAAAGGATTTCTAAACCACTGAGCACAGGGTGGACAGAGAGCAATGAATGGCGGATCTTATTATCATTGTAGGGGTAGGAGAAGGTTGGTGGGGGGTGGAATTGGTAGGGTTGGGGGGCTAGAGATATGGAAGGGGGAGACAAGGGTCAGAAGGGGTCAAATGGGGCAGAAGCAAATGGGGAGACTTCTCCAGCAAGTTGGGAGTTGTTTGACCCTGGACAAAGCCTCTCATCTCTCCGGGTCTCAGTTTCCCCATGTGTGAAATGGGTACAAACGATGGAGGATGGCGCTGGGCTCTGCCTTCCTCCCCACCGCCCACCCCGATCTGCCGAGAGGACTCACCGTGAGAGGCAGGGAGCACACGGCCATGATGCCCGTCATGAGGGCCAGCAGAATCAGGTGGTCAACCTCGTCTTCGCCCGCCCGGGTGCTGGGGACCAGCGAGCCGTGGTGGCGCCTCTGCTGGCGGTACATGCGGCAGAGGCTGAGGGTGACCGAGCCGTTGCAGAGGAAGATGGCGGCCACCAGCAGGGCCACGAGGCTGGCGTAGGCCAGCGAGAATGCGCAGCCGCCCAGCTCGGCCGAGCGCATACGGATGAAGCACCAGCTGCCCGGGCAGTACTGCTGGTGTTGGCCCAGGCCCAGCAGGGGCAGCGAGCAGAAGACGGCGCAGAAGGCGTAGATGGCGGGCAGCGCCAGGCGGGCGCGGCGCGGCCCGTCCAGCCGGGCGTAGAGGTAGGGGTGGCTGAGCGCCAGGCAGCGCTCCACGGCCATGGCGAAGAGGATGAGCGTGGAGGCCAGGCCGAAGAAGGTCATGGCGAAGGCGAAGGCATCGCACAGCGCCGGGCGGCCCCGGGCCAGGCCCAGCAGCGAGCTGTTGCGGGCGTAGGCCGCGAACACCGCTGGACTCAGGAAGCACGTGCCCAGCAGGTCGGTGACCGCCAGCCCGGTGACCAGCACCGCGAAGGCCGAGGGGCGTGACCGTCGCCGCGCCCCCAAGATGCCCAGCGCCAGCCCGTTGCCCACCACGCCCGCCACGAACATCAGGGCGCTGGTGGCCGGGCCCACCGAGTCCCGCACGTACGTGAGGTTCTGGCACGAATCCGCCATCCCCGGCCTCCGGCGGCCGCCCGGGCCGGAGGGGTCCCCGGGGTGGGAGGTGGCGACGGAGGGGAGCCGAGCCGGGTCCGGCCCTGCGACGCCCACCACCGCGCTCCCCTCCCCGTGGTCCTCGCTGCAGTTGGAGGTCGGGGGGAGGGAGGGTCCCAGCCAACCCACCGCAATTCTTGTGCGACTGTCTATTTCTCTCCCCTCTGTCTTCCCCAGGTTCTGGTACTCTCTCTCTCTCTCTTTCCCCTATTTCTTTCCTTCCCTACATCTGTCTCTCTGTCTAGTCTTTTCCTCTTCAAGTCCCTAGTTCTTTCCTTCTCTGTCTCTGTCTCTTGCTGTGTCTCTGTCTCTGTCTCCTCCCTGGTCCACCCCCTCTGCCTCCCTCCCTCCCTCCCTCTCTCCTGACAGCCGTCTATTCCCTTCTCCGCGTTTCTGCTTTCCCAGCCCCTCCTCACTGCCTGCGGTCTCTCTCAGCTCCTCCTCTGTCCCCTCGCTCCTTCTCCGGGGTCGTGCTGGCTGGGTCCCTCTCCGAGTGTGAGCTTCTCCCTCCTCCCCTCCCTCCTCCCTCCCTTCCTATTCATCTTGCCTGCTCACCCCGGCTTTTTCATTTCCTCTCTCTGCCCCACGTTCCCCCGCCTCTGCTTTCCCCAGAGGGCCCTGGCCTCCGTCCGCCTTCCCCGGCACGCTCCCTCCATGCCCTCTCCCCAAGACATCCATCTCCTGCCTCCCCCTCCCCCTCCCTGTGTCCCCTCACGGTCCCCATCACCGAGCCACCTGCCACCTCACACACTCAGGACTCTGCCAGCGTTCTTCCCTTCCCAGCGTCGGCCGGGTGGGGATCACCTGAGTCATCATCACCCTGGAGTTGGGAGTTTGCCAGCAGGGACCCGGGCGGGACCTGAGGGGCACAGCTGACCAGTCTGCAAGGCTGTCTGGGGTGGCTTCTGGCATCTGTTCTGGGCTCAGGCCCCACGGGGTTAGAACATTGCCCAAGGATTGAGAAATGACCAGGAAATTCCTGCCTGATGTAGTGTTTTCCAGGCACAACTGAGCTTGCTTTTCCCTGGACACAGTTCACTCCTTCCATGAGCCCTGGCGTGGGGGGGGGGCGTGGGGGGGGTGGGGAGGAGAGACTTGGCATCTGCTGGTATGGGACCGGCCCCCACCCCATCCCGCCAGGATTTCCACTGCTCAGCATCAAAGGGGAGCACCCTCCCGCCCTCTTGCCTCTCACCCTAGCACTCCCAGGCCTCAGGCCAAGCTCTGGTGACCTTGACTTCAAAGAATAATATTTTAGCCACAGACAGCCGTCCAGGGCTCCAGCACTGCTGTTCCTTAATTTCTCCCACTCCTCTACAAACACATCACCAGCCGCAGAGCCGCCACCCTCCAGCCAGTGTGAGCAGCCTGTGTGTCCCAGACGCCAGCACAGCGGTCACCAGTCCCTGTTGCCACTGAGCCTGTGGCTTTCCATGCAGCCTCCCAACCCATAAGGGCCAGATGGGACCTCAGAGACCTTCTCAGACACCTCTTATTTTTCAGGGAGTCAGTTTAAGTGCAGAGATGACAAATTCAAGATCTCACTCCATTTGACTGGAGTTTCTGTCCCAGTTCGACCACCTCCTTGCTATGGGATAGTCCCAGGCCAGGATGAGAAGCCAGTGGACCTCAGTTTCCTAATCTGTACAATGGGCTTCATGGGCCTGGTGGCCGACCATGGCCAGTGGCCCATCCCAGACCCCTCTTTGTAACAAGGAGAGAGCCTGTGTACATACCGTATCCCATCCAAGGCCAGGAAGGATGCTCCTGACCCCAAGGACTGGACGTTGGGCAGCTACAGACTTCCCCTCTCCGTCGTCATGCCACCCCTGCTTCCGTGACCACAATCCCCTCACCCCTCCCCCTCCTCCATCTCCCTATCACCCATGCCCAGCTGGTACCCCCAGCTTCCGCCAGGATGGATGCCCCAGCTCCAGCCACACCAGGGGCTCCAAGAATGACCCTTCAGCCCCACTCTGAGGGTGCCTGTGTGTGTGTCTCAGGCATCCTGGCCACGTGGTGCCGCCCTCACTCTCTGTGATCCCAGGCGGAGCCGAGGGAACTCAGGAAGTTCTATCATATTAATGAAGGATGGTGCCTGGCAGGCTCCCGTCCTGTCTCTGCATCAGGGATGTTGCAGGAGTGCCAGGGGAGGTGGGGGTGGAGCTCTGGTTCCTGGAACTTCCCTCCTACTGGCTTCCTGCCCCCACCAGGCACTGCCGAGCGTTCAGGAAGTCCACGCTGCTCCCATGCCCATCGGGGCCTCAGACAGGCGCCTCCCCCAGGCCTCAGTTTCCCCACCTTTGCCGCTGGGGGCCGGGAGCTCTGGAGACCCTGGCATCAGTTCTGTGCTCCAGAGCAGGCAGGAGAGGTGGCAACTGTAACTCACTCCTAAGGAGAGGACTAAGGGTCCCTGGGGTCCATGCCAGTGTTGGACACGCTCACCCCACGACAAGGGCACAAAGCGTTCCCCTTCCACCCGGGTGCCCTGGGGTGAGAGGTCACCCCAGCTGGGCTGGGCTGGGGGTGGCGTGACTTCCAGGGGTGGGAAGAGCTGTGGGAAGGAACTGCTCTGGATGGATGAGTCAGCGCCCTCCCCCTGCCACAAGTCAGGCCTCCCCAGAGGGACCCTGGGGCAGCGCCACAGAAGAGAGAGGACAGCCCAGAGACAACCGGAAATGGACACACAGCACTGGGAGCGGGGGAAGAACGGGTACCTGGGAGGGGGTGTGCTAGGGACTGTGGATGTGTGAACTTCATGTGTGGGTTTGTGTGACCTAAGCGAGCATTGTATCAGCATAGTGAGTGTGTGTGTGTGTGTGTGTGTGTGTGTGTGTGTGTGTGAGTGGAGGGCATTCTTTCCTCTAAGTTCTTTCTGTGCGTCTGTGTCTACTGGTGCGTCCACGCGTGTCTGTTTATTGGGGCCCACCTGTTTCTTTATGGCTGTGTTGGCCCACGTGGGTCTCTAAGCCTCAATGTTCTTCATCACATGGCTGCCATGCCCTTGGGATGTTGTTGGAAGGTTAGAGACGGAGTCCACCCTGCCTGCCTCTAGGAAGTCCTCAAACAGCTACCGTTGGTGTTGTAATTCATTCAGCGAACCCTAACCCACTCACCGTGTGTCAAGGGCTGGGGGCGCAGAGGGCCTCAAAGGGCACCATCTGATGGGGGCGCGGTCCCAAGTGGCGTGCGACAAGTGATGGGAGAGGAAGGTCATAGCTGGAGCCTGGGCAGGCCCTCAGCTGAGTCATTCCATCTGGGTGGGTGTGCTCAAGGGGGCAAGCACCAACCAGGCCAGGAAATGGGACCAGGAGGGGCTCTTCCACACCTGCCGGCCAGCGCCTCCTGCTGCCTGCCCAGGCCTGCCTGACCTAAGATGCCAGCCCGCCCTGCGCCCGACCCTCTCCTGGCTCCCTGGTTTCCGTCCTTCTGGTCCTGCCCTGGGAGGAAGCTGGCCTCACCGCGTACCCCCCACACACGCCACCAGCTGCTCACGCCTGCCAGGCCCGCCTGTCACCTGTGCCCTCTCACTGCTGTGAGAAGCCGCTGTGTGTCCATCCTGACCCATCCTTCCTTAGCAGGTCCCAGCCGCCCCAGCTAGAGGCCAATTTTCTCTGCCCACCGCCCTTTTCTCCACCACCAGTAGGTCCTTGCCTACCTACTGGCCGCTGTTTCCCTCTCCGGCTCCTGGTGTCCCTGCTCTGTCGCTCCTTTCCCACCTTTGCCTGGGCCGTGCACCTCACCTGAGGTCCCCTTACTTCTGTCCTTCAAGGCCCCCTTTGAACCCCTCCAGCCCCTCCAGAAGTCATCCATCGACTTCTCTCCCACTCCATCCTCAAACCCCGACTGACCAGGTGACATCACTTCTCCATGCCGCTCTTCCACGTCTGTAAAATGGGGGTAAACAGAGTCTTTTGGGGGCTACCGTGAGAATTACGGGAGATGGGGCTTGTGAAACCGGACTCCCAATAAGTGATGGCCGTGATTCTGGATCCTTCTGGCTCTGGGCTGTCCCACCCCTTACCCCCGGCCCCTCAGTGCCAAGCACATGGGTGGGGTGTGGAAGGAGGACAGCTGGGTGGGGCAGCCCCCAGCCCTGGGGTTTGGGGTGAAATGGGAGAGAACTGCTGGGCGCAAGGACTACCCCAGGCCTTCACCTCTCTGCCTCTTGGCCTGGCTCTGACTCCAGCCTGGGCCTGACCCCAGAGCTGACTTCAGAGCTGGGGGTGGCAGGAAAGAGCAGCGGGTAACCAGAAGCGGGTGCTACGGAGTCATACCCGCTAATGACGTTATCTGGTTTGCAGGCTGGTCACCCAGGACCTGCTCTGGCTTCTCCCTTCTGGCTTCTCCTCCCTCCCAGCCTCAGTCTGGGTGCAGGCTCACCCAGCCCCCCTCCTTCTCCAGGCAGACATTTCCTCCCACTCCCTGCCCCCCACCAGGTCAGCCAGCCCCACTTGCTTCTCCCCAGCTTCCATTCCCCCAGACAGGTTCCAAGATCCCAGGGCTCAAAGGATCTAAATCCCAACAGTCCAGGCTCAAGAAATCCTTACACTCATGAAGTGCCGAGCTCTGGAATCCTAGCCCGACAAGGGCGCTGGACCCCAGCATCCTGGCCCCCGCACTGGTCAAAGACTCCAGAATTCCAGCCCTCCAAGTTCCTGGGATTCTAGATTCCTTTGCATTTCAGGTTCTAAGATGGAAGGATGCTGGGTCTGTGAAATTCCAGAATCCTTCTGGCAACTTCCCTCCCAGCATCCCTCCTCCCCCCACTCCCCACCCTGAGCTCATCCTTGGCTCTCTCTGTCCCCCATCTCCCCCGGGGCTCCCACAGACATGATGCAACCAGACCGGAGCCGGCTGAGAGGTAGGAGACAGGAGGGAGATATAATTACAGCTTCTCTTGCCTCAATTCAACAGGAAGCTCAGAGTTGGGACCCAGGGGACCCTAATCCAATGTGAATAATGGAGCACTTGCCAGACACAGGCACAGTCCCTCTCTGGGGAGCGGAGGCCCAGTGAGCCATCTTCATCCAGATCCAGGGTGCAGTCTCAAGACGAGAGAGTGAGGAGAGGGGAGAGGTTGCAAACTCAGTGGCCCTTGGACCAACCAGGTAAAATAATTAACCAAACCCACAGGTCACCCAGTCTGCACTTCTTTTTTTAAAATTTATTTATTTATTGTTGGCTGCGTTGGGTCTTTGTTGTTGCACTTGGGCTTTCTATAGTTGTGGCGAGCGGGGGCTACTCTTTGCTGCGGTGCACGGGCTTCTCATTGCGGTGACTCCTCTTGTTGCGGAGCACAGGCTCTAGGCGCGGGGGCTTCAGTGGCACGTGGGCTCAGTAGTTGTGTCTCGCGGGCTCTAGTAAGCGCAGGCTCAGTAGTTGTGGCGCACGGGCTTAGTTGCTGCTCCGTGGCACGTGGGATCTTCCTGGACCAGGGCTGGAATGCATGTCCCCTGCACTGGCAGGTGGATTCTTAACCACTGTGCCACCAGGGAAGTCCAGTCTGCATTTCTTTATTTTCAACAGAGACATGGGCTCAAGATATTTTACCTTTCTCTTCATTCCTCTGTAAGAAGCCCTCGGCACAGGCTCTGTGATAAATAGTAACTGACTCTCAGCCTCCTTAACTGGGAGACAATGGGGTGTGGTGGGGACTTTGGCAAACTAGAAGGCCCAGGGCCCATCTCATAGCCTCTGGTCACCCTGCAGGGTTGTGCAGGTCTGAGGTCACCAGCCCTTCCAAATGGAAGAAGCCATAAATATGGACTTTTATGTGAAGTACTCCTATCTAACTGCAGGCTATATAGGTCCTGCAGACCACCAATGTGTGAAGTGGTAAACACAGGACAGGAACCAGGGCTGTCACAGTCACCTGTGTCCCCAGAACAAAGGAAATCGGGAGGAATGCATACACTAATTTGTCTCCCATAGCCACACATCTCTCTTCTCTGGGTCCCCAAGTTTTTGTGTTTTTTTTGGGGGGTTGTTTTGGCCACACCCCGTGGCATGCGGGATCTTAGTTCCCCTGACGAGGGATCGAACCCGTGACCCCTGCAGTGGAAGCACAGAGTCCTAACCACAGGACCGCTAGGGAAGTTCCCTGGGTCCCCAAGTTTTATTATCACCATGTCCCAGCTCAGATGTTCCCTCCTCCAGGAAGCCCTCCCTGACCTTCAAGCTGAGTCAGGCATTCCCTCTGAATTCCCCCATCCCAGCCTTGCCCACTCCGAATCATCACTATCTGGGGACAGGTCTGTCTCTCCCACTGGATTCTGAGCCCCAGAAGCCCAGGGCCAGGACTGTCTCAGTCATGACCGTGTCCCCAGTTTCAACCAGCACAGGGCCAGGAGTGTTTGGAATAATGAATAAATGAACAGAGAAAAGTTCAGTGCTTAAGGAGAGCGGGGCCTGTGTCAGGGACTAACCAGATGTGGAAAAAGGGGGTGGAATCATTCAGGGGATGAGAAAGGTGGACACTGGGGATTCTAAGAACCTCCAACTCAGGAGGGAGGAGAGAAGAGAGGCCAGCTGAGAGGTTCAGGTAGCGCTGGAGTCCAGTCTTCACCCCATTATCTCCTAGCCACCTTTGGCTCAGTTTCCTCATCTGTAAAATGGGTGTCATACAAGTAGCCAGCTGCTTTCTGAGGCTGCTGGGTCGATTAAATAAATTCAGGATCGCGGAACACTCTGTGGAGGCCAGAGCCAGGAGCGCTCATTTCCTCCCCTAACCCCTCCGCATCCACAAACCCCGCATAACCTCACGCCCCGCCAGACACTCCACACACACTCAGAAGGGGTGAGACGGGACACCGGCTCCCCTACGGTGGCCCCAAGCTCTGCGCGTGCCTCAGTTTCCCCGAAAGCACAGGCACCACCACAGTCACCACGTTTATTGGATTCATCCTTTGACAGGGGAGGTAAGCTGTCGGGAGGGCTCAGAGCAGGACGCAGAAGAGGCGCTTGTCGCGGAAGGGGTTCTCTGCGGCGGGTACCGGCGTCACCAACGGGTCGTCTTTGGCGTGAGTCTCGCAGAAGGCCAGGAGTTCGGCCGCCGCCTGTGACACCTGCGGGCACCCGGGTGGAGATGTTCACGCCCCGCCCCGCCCTTTGCCTGGGCCCCTCCTCGGGTCAGGCCCGCCCCTTATCAGGCCCCGCCCCCTTGTCCGGACCGCTCCCATTACCCGGGCCCGCCCTTGGGCCCCGCCTTAGCTCCGGCCACGTCCCTTATTGGGCTCCGCCCCCTTGCCTAGGCCCCCTCCCCGGGTTCTGTCCGGTTCCGAAGGGGATCTCTACACGGCTCCCGGCCCCACTCCCAACACTGACCGGTCCAAACCCCAGCCCCGGAGCCCCCGCCTTCCTCCCCACCCCGACCCAGCACCTTCATACGGTCGATGTTCACCTCCAGCTTCAGCTGTTCCACCGTCTTCCGGGCCTCCGCTATCTTGGCCATGTTGTTGGACATGGCTGCGGCGGGGACAGGGTTAAAAGCCGGCGGGAGTCGGGGCGGAGGGGCAGGCTAGGGCAAAGCTGGGTCCCCAGATAGGGATGGCGGTGGTGATGGGACCCAGTAACAGGGGCGTGCGTGGAAGGGTGCACGAAAGGGGTGCCCAGAGGAAGGTGGAGGAAGGGACAGGAAAACAGAAGAAAAGGGGAGAGATGAAGATCTGCGCAGATGGGGGACCAAGAAGTCGGCCGAAAGAGGGACAGATGAACAGAGAGGAGAGGGGCAAGTGGAGGGATGGAGGGGTGCACGGATGGGGTACCTAGAGTCAGGTGGAGGGAGGAACAGAGAGAGGAGAGGGAAGCCGGGAGGGAAGCACAGATGGGAGGCTGAGAGGCAGGTGGAGGGAGGGACAGAAGGACAGGGCCACAGGTGTTGGATCAAGATCCAGGGATCCAGGTGTCTTCATCTCCCGGGGATACAGCATGAGCCAGGAGGGGTCCCTCCCCAGGCCAATTAGCGGTGGCTCCAGGGAGAAGGGGGAATTAAGATCACGGTGGGAGGGGCCCAGAGGGGGCCTCATTAGGGCCTTCGCAGCAGCTGGCCCCTCCGCCCCCCTCGGGGAGCCCCCCTCACCCCAGCTCTGGCCACCTCAAAGGCTTCTCTTGCTCATTAGCAGCCGGAGAGAGGGCTGGAGAGGGGGGGCAACCCAGCCATGACTGGGAGAGGGGTAGAAAGGATGGAAAGAGGGACAAACAGAGGGGCAGAGGAAGAGACAAAATGACGAGGCAGAGTCTGAGGCACAGGGGGGAATAAAGAGACTGAGGAGGGATAGAAAGATGGAGAGATGGGGAGGGACGGAGTGATGGAGGGAGCAGCGAAAGAGGGAGACAAATAGAGGGGTAAAGAAAGGGACAGAGTGATACAGGGGGAGGGAAGCACAGAGGGGACGAGGGGACCGAGGGAGGATAGAGAAGGGGAGATGGAAGGGTTGGGGAGGGATGGAGTGATGGAGTGGGAGAGGAGAGAGAGGGACAAATGGAGCGGTAGAGGGAGGGACAGCGAGGAGAGGGAGAGAGAGGCACAGAGGAGATAAAGGGACAGAGGAGAGAAGGGGCAGGGGGACAGAGAGAAGGAAATGGAAGGGCAGGAGGAGAGATGGAGTGACGAAAGGGGACAGAGAGGGGCACATGGAGGGACAGAGGGAGAGACGGGCTGATGGAGATGCAGAAGTGTAAAGTCATTCATTCACTCACGCATCCATTCATTCCCAGGCAGAGGAACTAGCTGGCGGGGCCGAGACCGGAGCCTCCTACCTGTTGCTGCTCAGGGCTGGGATGGCGGCGGGTGGCAGAGGCTGGGAAGCAGCGTCTGGGTCCCCACTCAGCCCCGCCCCGCCCCCTCTCCTGGGGCACAGTCCCTGAGGACCCGCCTCCTCCTGCCACTGCCACCACCATCCCCTTCGCCCTCGCTGCCTCGCCTCCGTCTCTCTGGGTCCTCTTGTTATGTCTGTCCGTCCCCCTCTTTGTCTTTGTGTTTCTGTGCCTCTCTCCCTCTATCTCTCTTGCAGTCTCCCCTCTCAATCTCTGTCTCTGTCCCTGTCTCTCAATCTCTGTCTCTCTCTCTCTCTCTCTCACACACACACACACACACACACACACTCACAGGTAAAGACAGTCTCTCAAGATGTGCCTCATGCTCTGCTGCATTTATTCCACAGTCACACAAATCTCTCCTGTGGGTCCCACACAGCCTCTCACTCCATTACATATGCTCTGCCACCCTGTCACATCCCCCACCTCAGTGTCACCCCATCCCAGATGACCCCTCTCAGCAAGCAGACTCACACTCACTGTCCCTGGCAGAGAAATGCACAATGTCCCGCTGTGTCACACGGTGCTGCACACGGTCTCCTGAACCAGCTGTGCTCAACACACAACCTCCCAGAGTGCCACAGTCACACAGCCTCTCAAAACGTCACACGGTCCCTCACAGTCTCTCCGAGTCCGGCCCATCCTCACTGGTGACATCTTACACAACTCAAGAGTGTCAAGTATACACACACAGCTCCGCACAGGATCGCACACAATCTCTCAGGATGTCATGCCGAGCCTTACACAATGTGTCACACACAGCTGTCGCCCTCACACCGCAATCTCCTGGTGTCACACACGTACACTTACACACACGAGGTTTCTCTCGTACACCCATCTGAGTGCCCAGGACGGTTGAACACTCTCTAATGCACTGTCATGACACTGGGCCAGTCTCAGTGTCCCACACGATCTGTGTTACACACAGTCCCACCCAGCTTCTCATACGTCATCAGTGTGGCTGAAACATCCTGTCTCACACTCACATGGTCACTCTCACACCCAGCTCCCCCGCCCCCGGGGCCTCTCACACTGCTTCTCACATCATTACTTGGTGGATCACACTCATTCATTCTCGCCCTCTCTCACACACCATCTGCCCGTGTGACACACACAACTCTCCTGTCCTCACCATGTTGCACAGTGTCACACACGATCTCTTGCTCACATATGGTTTCTCGATGTCACAAACATCCCCCAAATAGTGTCTCAGGGACACCCAACCTCGCGGTGTCACACGCAGTCACCTATAGGTCATCTCGGTCACCTCACATACACTGTCACACACAACGTCTCGGTGTAACACGATTTCACAGTCACAGTTTCTGGTTGTCACAGAAAATCTCACAAGGTCACACAGCCACACACAACCTCTGGCGTCACGCGCGATCTCAAGTAGTACACACTCACACAGTGAGTCTCTTGGCGTCACACACTACCTCCCGGTGTCACCCACGGGCGGCTACAGGGTTCTGCACCAGGCACACCCGTGCGGGCGCGCGCACTCTGCCTGCTGTCCTCTCCTTACAGCCCCCTGCGGGCCACACGGGGGCGCCCGCGGCCCGCCGAGCTGCCCACCCTGCCGGCGCCAAAGCCGTAGGAGGCTGTGGAAACCCTGAGGGCAAGGCGCCCCCGCTGTCCGGCTAGGCATGCAGACGTGGGAAAGAGACACAGAAAGGTGGAGGGAGCTAGAGGGAGATCATTGAAAATGGACTGGGACACAGAAATTCAGAGAGGGAGAGAGAGACGCAGGGAGAGACAGAGGCAAAGAGAGATAGGGACACAGAGACGGAAATTTGGAGAGATAGAGACCTAGGGACTAAGAGACAGGCAGAGGGTTGCAGAGAGAGAGACAGACATAGAGACGTACAGGGTACAGGAGAGACACACAGAAAAGTACAGAGACAGAAATAGTGACCGAGAAACACAGACACCCAGAGACACAAAACAGAGCGGGGTAGAGAGACAGAAAACTCAGACCGCGCCCTCCGCAGGGGACCTGAAGGCGGAGGCGCGTCCGAGGGACCTGACCTCGGGGCCTGACCTCCGGGCAGCCAAGGGGGCGTGGTGGTTCGGGGCGGGGTTTATAAGGGGAGTGTTCGGAGGGCGGGTCGGTAGGGGCGTGGCCTGGGTGCGGCGTGCCGCCCAAGTGGGCTGCGGGAGGGGCTGAGGCAGAGCCCGGGGAAGAGGTGGAGGTGGGGGAGAGCCTCGTCTCTACTGCACTCAGCCCATCCCAATTCGGTTTTTACCGCTTGAACAGGGAAACGAGACCTGCCGGGAGCGGATACGGGCCAGGGTCCCTGGTAGCGATTTGATAGCGGGGTATCGGACTCTAACTCCCCTCCCTCCTACCCCGCGGGAGCAACGGGGCCACATGGGGGAGGGGAACCAGGCTCACATCTGGAAAGCATCAGGCGCGCCGGACGTGCCAGGGCCCCGGGCCCGGCTGCGGAAGAGCGGAGGGGAGTTAGGGCGCCCCCGTCCCCCTCCCTTAGCGGGGTCGGCCGGCGCCGGGGAGGGGCCTGGGCGTACGCCGAACCTCGGCGCCTTCCGCAGCTGGTTTCCATCAGCAGTTCTGGCCCGGGCAGCCCCCGAGGAGGAAACGCAGCTTAGAGCGGGGAAAGACAGGGTGACAACCCAGTCTCCCCTCCCTCCCTCCGACAGCAGCCAGAGGCTGGGGGCGGGGGAGACGGACAGGGGGACACTAACTGAACAGAGCGTAACCTCCATTTCTCTTCCCAGTTGCGGACCTTTCCACCCTACGCATAACCTTAGTTTCCAGATGTGCAATCCTGCCCTGTGTTGCCCAGGAATTTCCCAGCCTCATGACAATGGTATTACTGGCCCCATTTTCTGGAGGGAGAAACTGAGACCCTGGATTCGGATTCAGTTCTGACTTTAATTATTCAAGAAACATGCAGTGGGACTTCCCTGGCCGTCCAGTGGTTAAGACCCAGCGCTTCCAGCACCGGGGGCACGGGTTCGATCCCTGGTCGGGGAACTAGGATCACGCACGCTGCCTGGCACTGCCAAAACAATATATTAAAAAGAAAAGAAAAGAAAGAAACGTGCAGTGAACTCCAACACTAATTCTAGTGTCAAATACCCAATCCCTATTGAACACTGTCACCCGGATGTCTAGAGTATCTCAAATTCAGTGGTCCAAAACTGAGCTCCTAATTCCACCCGCCAAACTCCTACCACACTTACCCATCTCAGCTGATAGTAAATCTTTGGGGTCAATCTTGACTCCCCTCCTCTTCTCACGCCCCACAACTGATCTAGCAACAGATCCAATTAACTCCATCTTCAAAGTCTGTCCACACTCCAGTCACTTCTCACCTCCTCTGCTGCCCCCACTCTGGTCCAGGCATCATGCCCTCCAGCTTGGACTATTATAGTCGCTGCTCACTGGGTTTCCAGCTTCTAACTCTGTCTCCCTCAGCCTGTTCCTCACAGAGCAGCCAGAGGGACTCTAACAAAGTCCCCAGGTAATAATAGCAAGGGTTAGTGAGAATGGCGAAACTGGAACCCTCATACGTTGCTGGTGGGAATGTAAAATGAAGCTGCCATTTTAGAAAACAGTCTGGCAGTTCCTCAAAAGATTACAGAGTTACCAGATGACCCAGCAATTCCATTCTTAGGTATCTACCTAAGAGAAATGAAAGCATATGTTCACACACAAACTTGTACATGAATGTTCATAGCAGCATTATTCACAATAGCCCCAAAGTGGAAACAACCCAAATATGCCTCAACTGATGAATGGATAAACCGAATGTGGTGCATCCAAACAGTGGACTATCGTTTGACAATAAAAAGAAACGAAGCACCGACACATGCTACAACATGCATGAACTTTGAAAACATTATGCTAAGTGAAAGACGCAGTTACAAAAGACTGCATATTGCAGGATTCCATTTATATGTCCAGAACAGGCAACTCTATAGAGACAAAAGTAGATTAGTGGTTGCCAGGGGCTGGGGAGACTGGAGGATGACAAGTAAGGGGGACAGAGTTTCTACTTGGGATGATGGAAATTTTCTGAAATTTACTGTGGTGATAGTATAGTCACAGCACAACTCTGTGACTAGAATAAAAGCCATTGATAAGACATTGATAAAAGACATTGAAGAAGACATAAATAAATGGAAAGACATCCCGTGTTCATGGATTGGAAGAATTAATATTGTTAAAATGTCCATACTACCCAAAGCAATCTACAGATTCAATGTAATCTCTATCAAATTTCCAATGGCATTTTTCACAGAAATAGAACAAACAATTCTAAAATGTGTATGAAATCACAAAAGACCCTGAATAGCCAAAGCAATCTTGAGAAAGAAATACAAAGCTGGAGGCATCATGTGCCCTAGTTTCAAACTATATTACAAAGGTATAGTAATTAAAACAATATGGACCCAGCAATCCCACTACTGGGCATATACCCAGAGAAAACCATAATTCAAAAAGACTCATGCGCCCCAATGTTCATTGCAGCACTATTTACAATAGCCAGGTCACAGAAACAACCTAAGTGTTCATCAACAGAGGCATGGATAAAGAAGACATGGTACATATATACAATGGAATATTACTCAGCCATAAAAAGGAACGAAATTGGGTCATTTGTAGAGACATGGATGGACCTAGAGACTGTCATACAGAGTGAAGTAAGTCAGAAAGAGAAAAACAAATACCGTATATTAACGCATATATGTGGAATCTGCAAAAATATTGGTATAGACGATCTTATTTACAAAGCAGAAACAGAGACACAGATGTAGAGAACAAATGTATGGATACCAAGGGGGAAAAGGGGGGATGGGATGAATTGGGAGATTGGAATTGACATACATACACTATTGATACCATGTATAAAATAGATAATTAATGAGAACCTACTGTATAGCACAGGGAACTCTACTCCATGCTCTGTGGTGACCTAAATGGGAAGGAAATCCAAAAAAGAGGGGATATATGTATATGTATAGCTGATTCACTTTGTTGTACAGTAGAAACTAACACAACATTGTAAAGCAACTATACGCCAATAAAAATTAAAAAAAAAAAAACACAATATGGTACTGGTACAAAAACAGAAACATAGATCAATAGACCAGAATAGAGAGCCCAGAAATAAACCCATGCATACATGGGCAATTAATTTACAACAAAGGAGCCAAGAATATACAATAGAGAAAAGATAGTTTCTTCAATAAATGGTGTTCTGAAAACTGAACAGCTACATGTAGAAGAATCACAAAAAGTAACTCAAATGGGTTAAATACTTGAAACTAAGACCTGAAACCACAAAAGTCCTAGAAGAAAACATAGGTGGTAAGCTCCTTGACATCAGTCTTGGAGATGACTTTTTGGATTTGACACGAAAAGCAAAGGCAACAAAAGCAAAAATAAACAAGTGGGACTACATCAAATTAAAAACTTCTGCACAGCAAAGGAAGTCATCAACAAAATGAAAGGGCAACCTACAGAAAGGGAGAAAATATTTGCAAACCATGCACAGGATAACGGATTAATATCCAAAATATATAAAGAACTCGTACAACTCAATAGCAAAAAAAAAAAAAAAAAATCTGATTTAAAAATGGGCAGAGGATCTGAATAGACATTTTTCCAAAGAAGACATACAGATGGCCAACAGGTACATGAAAAGGCGCTCAACATCACTAATCACCAGGGAAATGCAAATCAAAGCCACAATAAGATATCACCTCACCCCTATCAGAATGCCATCATCAAAAAGACAAGCCATAACAAATGTTTTCGAGGATGCGGAGAAAAAGGAACCCTCGTGCACTATTGTTAGGGATGTAAATTGGTGCAGCCACTATGGAAATCAGTATGGAGTTTCCTCAAATAATTAAAAATAGAACTACTGTATGATCCAGCAATTCCACTTCTGAGTATTTATCTGAAGAAAATGAAAACACTAATTTGAAAGGATATATGCACCCCTGTGTTCATTGCAGCATTTCTTACAATAGCCAAGATTATAGAAGCGACCTAAGCGTTCATTGATGGGTGCCTGAAAAAAGAAAATTTGAATATAATGCAATATTATTCAGCCATAAAAAAGAAGGAAATCATGCCACTTGCGACAACATGGATGGACAACAAGTGACATAAGTCAGACAGAGGAAGACAAATATCACATGGTCTCCTTATATATGGAATCTAAAAAAAACAGGCACAACATTGCAAATCAACTATACTTCAATAAAAACTAAAATTAAAAATAAGTAAATAAAATACAGTCCTTCAGCAAAATAAATAAATAAATAAAAACAAAACCAAAACCAAGTTCATAGGTACAGAGAACAGACTGGTAGTTGTCAGAGGGGGGGGGGGGATGGGCACAATGGGCGAAGGGGATCAAAAGCAAATTTCCAGTTATAAAATAAATGTCATGGGATGTAATGTACAACATGGTGACTGTAGTTGATAATCCTGTACTGAACATTTGAAAGTTGCTAAGAGTCAATCTTAAAGGCTCTCATCACAAGGAAAGGAAAATAAAGGAACAAAAGCCATTGAGCTCTATATTTTATATGGGTGAATTTTATGGTAGTGAATTATGTTTCCATAAAACTGTTAACCCCCTCTTCCCCTCCAAACACCTAAGTCCCTCTTCTGCTCTGAGTTCTCCCATGGCTCCCATCTTCGGAGGAGTAAAAACCAAGTTCCTCACCATGGCCCACGAGGCCCCACGGGATGCAGTGGTCCCAATCATTCTTTGCCCTCGCCTCCCCCTCTTCTCCCCTTCACTCACTGCTCCAGACACGCTGGATTCCTGGTTATTTTGCCAACATACTAGGCACTGTTTTGGCTTCAGCAGTGGCTGACCCCTCTGCCTGGGAGGTTCTTCCCCAAGAGATCCACAAGCCTAACTCCCCCACCTCCTTCAGGTCTCTGTTCAAATGCCACCCTCTCAATTAGACACCTCTGATCACTCTACTTAAAATTACAAACTCCTCTCCTCCCCCATCCCTCCCAATTCCGTCACATCTCTGCTCAGTTTCCCCCCACAGTCCTTATCACCTTTAAAAATTATAGAATTTATATATTTATTATGTCAACATCCCCTCCTGCCCCCCCCCCCCCGCCCCTATCCCTGTGAGCAGTTCCTTGTGTATCCGTCTAGAGATGAACCATATAGAAATAGGCTTATAGGGCAATGGCTAACAGCATGGACTCTTAGGCAGTCTGAACTTAAATTCTGGCTTTGCTACTTATTGGTTTCAGGTAAGTTACTCAAGAGATCTGTGCCTCGGTTTCTCCATCTGTAAAACGGGCATAATAATCATATCTACCTCCATGAAATTGAGAGGATTAAATGAGTCAGAGAATGGAGTCTGGCATATAAAATAAGTGCTCATTGAGTGTCAGCTGTTACTTTTTATGATTAAGCACTAAAATTTTAAAAAGGAAGAAAGGTCAGCCATCTGTACTTCAACCATGTTGACCACTGTCTGGCCTGTGTATCCTTAGACAAGTCCCTTCCCCTTTTGGCTTTAATTGCCCCTTTTATGAAACAGAGATGGGGCAAATACTCCCAAGGGCTTGAGAAGCAATGACTTTTCCCGCAAACTTTAAAAAATAACTTTGGGAGTTCCTTGGCAGTCCAGTGGTTAGGACACAGCACTTTCACTGCAGTGGCCCCAGTTCAATCCCCCGTCGGAGAACTAAGATTCTGCAAACCGCGACTAAGAGGCCGTATGCTGCAACTAAGAAGCCCCCATGTCGCAGCTAAGAAGCCTGCATGCCTCAACTAAGAAGCCCGCGTGCCACAACTAAGTCCACATGCTACAACTGAGACACAGCACAGCCCAAATAAATGAATAAATAAATATAAAAAAAAGAAAGTAGGGAGACATGCTAATTAAAACAGAACACCATTCCGCCCCCCCCCCCAGATTGGCAAAATGAAAATGATTAATAGCATCTCTTGTTTGGTGAAGGAGTGGAAAAATGGGCATCTCAGGAGTTGCTGTTGGAAATGTCAACTGAGGGCAGTCTCAGTGGAAGGAAGTGTGACCAAGTCAATTAAAAAATTTTAAATGATGGTACTGTAATGACCAAGCAAGTCTATTTCTAGGAGTGGATCCTACAGAAATACATATATGTAAAAAAGAGGCATGTACAAGGACATAACTGCAGTAAGGTCCAAAATAGCAAAGGAACTGAGGAGCTGACAACAGGGTTAGATTATGGGTACCCCCGACCCCATGGAATCGTATGCAGCTACTACAGTGATAGGAAAATACGTCATCTAAATTTAGATGAAATGAACAAATCCCTAGAATACAACTTAGTAAAACTGACATAAGAAGAAATAGAAAAGCATAAACAAATAAAATAAAATAGAAAAGCTAAATAGTACTAAACCCTCAGAGATTCAATTAATTAAAATCCTTCCCATATAGAAATCTCCAGGCACAGATAACAAAAAAAATTGATAAACAATGCATACATATGGCTCAATTTATGTAAATATATAGTTTTACCTATATAGAGTATAACTATATGTATACGCATATATATAGTTACATATATTTATATAGCTACAAGATTCATATATGTATCCAAACACATAAAGGAAAACATACAAGGATGCACATCAAACTGATTACGATGACTTCTGAGAGAAGGCGTTTGGGGCTGTCCCTTTACCTACATTATTTCCATTTAAAAATTTTTTGTTTTTTATTTCTTTATTATTTCCATTTTTATGAAACCATATTTATGACCAAACAAAACTCAACCAAAGGTCAGAGTCATTAAAGTAAAATATTCAATGGTAAGAAAATGCTATTGAGACCTACCCTGGGATCTGCCATCTGGTTCTGGACACTACATACCCAAAGCAAACCGTAGTTGCTCAATAAATATTAGTCCAAAGGAAAAGCCCATTTAGCCACAGAAGGAGAGTCCACCACCACGTATGTAACACTGTGCATTTATTTACAAAGAGGTTAGAGAAACACACAGATTCTGGCCCCCCTGTGCACTGGGGAGTCACCATCGTCATAATAAATACAGTAAGTTTAAAAAAAGAAAAAAAATACTGGATCGGAACAACTGAGGGTCATCCTGGACTCCCCCCACTCCCTCTCACAGAGGGTGCCACGAGATAGAAGCCATCTTCCTTCCCCTCTTCTACCCCCCAATCCTCCATATCTGTCTGGGGAGGGAGGTGAAAGAGTCTTTCTAGGTGTTACCAACTCCTACTTGACCCTCAAAACCCCAAAGTCAGTGCTCCTTCCCTTCCCTGGGCACTCTGCAGGCACCGTCTGGGTCAGACACAGAGTCTCTGACCAGGGTGCTAAGGGGGTATCCTAAGGGTCCAGGGACATGGAGGGGGGCACTTTGTGAATGGGGGGGCATATCTGGGCATGGAAAGGAGGAATAAGAAGGCTCAGTGAGAGAAATGAAGGGGAACAAACGGACTAAGTGTCTAAACTAAAATGGGGAAATTCAAACTGAATTACCCCTGCTGCATACCATAGTACACCCATAGTACAGATGAAGAAAGTGAGGCCCACAGAAAGGGAACTTTCTTGCCCAAGGGCTGCAGAGCCAGCAGCTGAACTGGGTCAAACAGGGCTCCTCCCCCATTCCTCCCTGTGGTGGAGGGGGAGCCTTTTCAACCAAGACTGCAGTGGATGGGGCAGTGAGGAAGGGTCTTTGGAAGCAGAGAAAATGGTGGTCTTTGGAAGGGAGGTGTAGAAGGGTCAGTGATTGGGGGTGTGATGGTGCAGAGGCCATGAAGGGGGAGCCCAAGCAAACCTCTAAACTCACACTGTAGTCATGACCTTGAGAGAACCCGAACGGAAACGCAGTATCTTCTTCTTGAGCGCGTGGGAAGCCTTGATCTTCACAAAGACTTTGGCGGGGCCCGCGGGCGCCCCTACACCTGCACCGGTCCCTGGCCCGGAGGCCGCGGTGGCTGCCACCAACTGCTGCGGCCACACGAGGCCACCGCTGCCATCGGAGTCGCTGGATGCGGAGCTGAAGGCAGGCGACTCCCCCTCGCTGGCGCTAGATTCACTCTCCCCGTAGCCGACGCCGACGCCGCCTGTCGGGCCCCGGCGTCCGAGGGGCCCCAGGCGCCCGGCCGAGCACTCCGAGTCGCTGCCCGCGCAGCCATAGGGCAAACGGCGCTGAGGAGCTGACGGGGATGGGCCAGGACCCGGGCCTCGGGCGGCGGGACCGCGGGGCCGGCCTCGGCGCCCATCGGCAGCGTCGATCTCGGCCGTGGAGCGCCAGCGGCGGCAGGACCCCGCGGCCTGAGCCGCGAGAGTGGGCGCTGGACCACGGCGGGGCCGTGGCGGCCGAGGCTCTTCTCTTTCGGCTGTAGGGTACTTGGGAGGGCCCGGAGGAACCGCGGCGGCGCGGCCCAAAAGGCTGGTCTCGGACTGGGAGCGAGCGGCCTTGCGAGCCCTGGGCGAGCCCCGGCGGCCCGAAGCCTCGGTCATGCGTCCGCGGCGGCCCGCGGCCCGGGGACGCTCCCGGGGTGGGGACTGCTCCACGCTGCGGCCGCGGGTTAGTGGGGGCGCTTTGCGGCGCGCCGCGCGGCCGGGGAGGCCGCGGGTGGCGGCCTGCGCGCCTGGGATGTACTGTGCCTTCACCAGGCGGCCCTCGGCCGGGCTATCGGGGGGCGAGGGGGCAGCGGGCGGTGCGGCGGGCTCGGGGGCCGCCTCCGACTCCCATGGCGAAGCCCAGCCGCGGCCCAAGGGGGCCGGGCTGGCGGGACGGCCCACCGCGCGCTCCACCGGGGGCTCCGGCGCGGACCGCGCGCCTCCGGGGGGCGGGGACGCGTCGGGCGGCCGCTGGCGCACGCTGTTCTGGCGCCGCAGGCCCCCGTCCGCGCCCCCGGGACTGGTCCGGGGCTGGCCCGCCCCCCGGCGGCGGCGCCTGCGCAAGAGCGCCGAGATGTAGCCGTCCAGGGGCCGCCCGGAGCCCGCGGCGTCTGGCGAGTCCGGGGGAGGACGGCTGCACGGCCGCGGGCTGCGCAGCGCCACGGCGTGCAGGGGGCTGGGCGTCAGGAAGGGCCCCGCGCGGGCTCGTCGCTCCGCGGAGGAGCAGGCCTCCGGGACCGCAGCCGTCGGGTAGGGCGCCGAGAAGGACCGGGGCACGGCTGCCCGGGCGCCCACCGCCTCGTGTGCACTGGGACTGGCGTCTCCTAGGGGAGGGAGGCAAAAAAGGAAGAGAGGCTTTCAAAGCCCTTTCCCAATGAGCCTAGGAGGGGCAAATTGCCCACCGCCTCTCCTACTCTCCCACTCCCATTAAAAACAAAACACACACACACACACACACACACACACACAACCTGCTCTCACCCCTTCTCGCACACTAGGTTGATAACAAAATCTTCACAGTGGCCTATAAGACCTTGAATGGTCTGTCCTGCATCTGTGTCTCTGACCTCCAACTCCTCTACATTTATAGGTTTTCAGCTACACTGGCCTGGATGAAGGGGCCAGTCACGCTCCAGCCTCAGGGCCTTTGTACTTGCTGTTCCTGCTGCCTGAACTACTCCTCCCTCAGGGTATCTGCTTGGCCCACTCCCTCACTTACTTTAGGGTGCCACTCAGATGTCACAGTCTCAGTGACCTCCTCTCCGGCCATATTTTCTAAAATTGGAGTTTCCTCCCCAACTCCAAGGGACACGCTGTCGTCCCCTTCCCTAATTTTCTTTTCATGGTACATGTCAATATCTAATATCCCAGATATTTTACTTATTTAGCTTGTATATTATTTCTCCCACTAGAATGTCAGCTTCATGAAGACAGTGATTTTACTGCTGTATCCCTCACCCCTAGGATATGTGCTAGGAATGCACATAGTAGGGACTCAGAAACTTACTTGAATAAATGAACAGCAATTTTTGTTTACCTAATGGCTACCATGTGCCAAGTTCAATGTCTTAGGGCAGAGGCTCACTGAATAGTCAAAAATTCCCTATGAAGTAGGTGCTGTCATTAATCCCATTTTAACAGATGGAGAAACAGAGGGCCAGAAAGAAGCAACATGCTCAAAATCACACAAAAAGGGACTGTCACAGCCAGAATTCGAATCCAGGTTGGTCTGACTCAGACGCTTGTGTTTAAAAGCATCCTCTTATTGTCCATTCCCTGGCTCTCGGGGGCCCAACCCCACCCACCTTACCTAGGGACTTGGGCCTCTCGCTGGCATAGATGCCCCGGGGTTCAGAGGGACCCAGGCGTCCATAGGAGCCAGATCCAGAGAAGCCACTGTCCCCACAAAAGGTCGAGGGTGGTGAGTCCGGACCTCCTGTGGAGCTGGGGTCTTCATAGAAGCCTGGATTCCAAAAAGAAGGGGAGAGACAATCAGGGGGTCCTGAAAGGGGAAACCAGGGGTGGGGAGGAAAGGAGGAGATCAAGAGGCATAGAATGGGGAGCCTGAGAAACAGGAGACAGTGAGGTGGAGTGTCCCAGGCAGACCCCACTACCTCTAGCCATGCTTACCCGAGCTGCGCCCACTCTCCTGTTCCAGGCCCCCAGACTCCAGGCTCAGGTCTCCCAGCTGCTGGCCCAGGTCCCAGATGAGCCCGGGCAAGGCTTCCTGAGGAGGTGGGAAAAGCAAGATGGTCAGAAGTACCCCCGAGCCCTCTGCCAACTGGTCCCCTATTCTAGGAGCTCATGGGCAGGGTTTCACTTTGACAGGGAGGCTGTGATTTCAGAAAGGTAAAAGAGTACCCAAGTTCCAGGATCCCCCTCAAGATCTCTGTCCCTACATCCCATTAGAAAGTCCTCTGGTTGTCTAACTCTAGTCCCTCATGCTGCAGTCACCTCGTTCCCTCTTAAGTGTGAGTGATAAGTCTTCAGAAGTACCCATCCCTTGTCCCCTCCCTATCAGCTCTTCCCTCTATCTGGTGCTCATGGCCCCTTAACCTTATTAGAATGTCCCTCTTTGAGTGTAACTTCAGGTCTTCTTGCTGTAAGGGCAGTTCACCGCTAAAAGTTGGTGTTGAGGACCTAGCAGATCTCTTAGCCATCCATTCGTCTGCCTCCTCCCAGACTTTGACTCTCCTTTCTCAGATGCTCCTATCTTCCCCCACTGCTCCTTATAACCAATGGAAGGTCCTTCTGCAAGTCTTCCTTAAGTCCTTCCTGCTGCAGATTTTTTAAAAAATAAATTTATTTATTTATTTTTGGCTGAGTTGGGTCTTTGTTGCTGTGCGCGGGCTTTCTCTAGTTGTGGCGACTGGGGTCTTCTCATTGCAGAGCATGGGGTCTAGGCGCACGGGCTTCAGCAGTTGTGGCACGTAAGCTCTAGAGCATAGGCTCAGTAGTTGTGGCTCAAGGGCTTAGTTGCTCCGCAGCTTGTGGGATCTTCCTGGACCAGGGCTCGAACACCGTGTCCCCTGCATTGGCAGGCGGATTCTTAACCACTGCACCACCAGGGAAGTTCCCTGCTGCAGACTGACTCTTTCCCTCATTTGGATGACATAGGCTGACCATGACTCATAAATCTTTGCTTCTCCTCTCAGAAAGAATCCCCCCCATGCCTACTGGAAAGTCCTTCTGTGAATCTAGCCTTAGTGGTATTGTACTACAGCGGTGAACCCCAGCGGGTTCCTTTGTCCCCAGCAGGGACCACATCCTCCTCCTGCCCTTGCTCCATTCCCACCCAGAAGCCCCCATTGTCTGCTGCAGCTCCGCATCCCCATGGGAAATTTCGATGGAGTCTACCCTGGATCCTTGCTGCAGGAAAAGACCATTTCCTATCAGATGTGGATAAATGAAGGTGAAGACCCTTTAAAAGGGGAGTGACTATGACGCGGTGGGGGTAGGGGCTGAAGCAACACAGATGGGGTCTCCAAGACCCCTATTTTGGAAAACAGGGCCAGAGCCAGGAAGAGTCTCACGCGGATCTGGGTGAGGCCAGAGGTGGTGGCAGCCTCAGGCAGACGGTTGACCCTCAGACAAAAGCGGCTTGTCTGGACGGCAGGCGGCAGGAGGGAGGGAAGGAGGGAGGAGGGGCTGAGAGGGCAGACGCCCAGCCTTGCCTATTTAGGGCAGAAAAACTGGCCGGCTCCCCCGCAGACAACGCCCCCCCCACCCCCGCCCCGCAGCTTCCTACTCCTTCGGCTGCTCTCCTGGGCCCCAGTCCCCACCCCTCCCCCCTAGAACAGAAGCCCCCATCTGGGCTTGTTTATGGGAGGAAAGTCAACAAATCGTTCCACTTTGGGCTCCTGCCCTGCGTGTAAAGAGATGCTCAGGGTGGTGTCATCTTTGAGCAGAAGCCAGGAATGCAGCCGAATTGTGCAGCCTCAGGGGTGGCTAAAAAACATCAAGGACCGCCCCTATACCCCATAACCTGTCCCCCACTAATCATGCCCTTGCTCACTCTGCTGGAGCCACACTGGCCTCCTTGCTGCTCCCTGAACATATCACACATGCTCCTACCTCGGTGGGATGTGTTTCCCCAGCATACCCTCCTGGCTCTCTCCCTTGCTTCATTCAGATTGTTACAGGCTCCCTTCTCTGACCACTCTTTCCAAAATAGCTCCTGATCATTCTGCACCTGGGTTGCCCTGCCTTTTTTCCACCATAGCAGTAATGACCTCCTGACTTAAAGTGACATATCAGGCTATTTGTTTATTGTCCTTCTCCCTAGATTGTCAGCCCCAGCCCCAGGAGGGCAGAGATTTTTGTCTGTTTTATATACTGCTGTGCCTTCCCCCACCTCCACACGCACCCCCCCAACCCGCCCCAGTGTCTAGAACAGCTCCTGGCACAAAGTAGGTGCTCAGGAAATATTTGGGGAAGGGATGAATGAATACCACAGAATACTATACAGCTGTTAAAATGGAATGAGGCAATTTCTATATAGAACCATCTCCAAGACCTACCATGGAGTGGAAAAAGAAAAATGCAGAATGTATGGTATAAGGGTGAGTCAGAACTACCAGGGGGGTCGTGTTAAAACCTAAATTACTGGGTCTGACCTCCAGAGCTTCTGATTCCAGGCAGAAGCCTGAGAATTTGCATTTCGAACAAGTTCCCCAGTGACGCTGCTAGTGGTCCAGCGGGCCATACTTTGAGAACCACTGTCCATAGTGTCTGACACCTCATCCAAGAAACTGGAATTTGAAAAAAAGCAAAGCGAACTCTACGTATCTTGGTATGTAAGCTGTTTCTGCGCATAGATGCAGAACTCACACCAGGGTGACAGTGGTGGTGATCACAGGGGAGAGGGTGCATTTAGGGGGTCAAGGGAGGGATGAGGGGACTGGATGGTAGGATGAAGTGTTTATGGAGGCATGGCTGGGAGCCAGATTGCCAGGGTTCAAATTCAGCTCTGCCACTTCCCAGCTGTGTGACCTTAAGCAGGTTACTTCACCTCTCTGGGCCTTAGTTTCCTCATCTGTAACATGGGCATCATTCGACTCCCTCTCCTATGAGGTTGTTGTGAGGATTAAGTGAGTTTAAACAGCAGTTCCTTTTAGGCACTTAATAAATGCTGGCTTTTATTATTACATGAAAGCTATGAATTTCTAACAAGGAAAATATAAAATCACGTTTTACTTGTGTAATTAGAAATAAGAGAAAAAAGATTTTTTTTTTTTCGGTAAGTTCTGCAGGTCTAATTTCAGTTCTTCCACTGCAGGGAAGAGTAGGAGTTTGGAAGATAAACTGCAGAGGCCTCCTCTTCCCCTGTGCCTGGACCCCCCAGCACCCCTGTAGTCTATACACCCCCACCCCATTTGTAAGTCTGACCTCATTTCTTCCAGCTGCAAAGGGACAGATCTTTAAAAGACCAGAAGGTCCTTGGCCTGAATCTGGCTCCCTGCCTACCCACAATGCCCCTCATCCTTTTTTTGCAAGCCCTTCAGCAAGTGGGCCTGAGGCTCTCCAGCTCAGGCAGGTTTAACATCAATGTGGTTCGGACCCCTGGAGACCCCTTTGCCCAAACTTTCCCAGACCTTGGCTGCCCCCACTCACATGCCCCCAATCTGTGTCCAATTCCCTTTATCTCTGTTAGGAAGTCCTTCTGCAAGTCTAACTTTAATCCTTCTTGCTGAAAGGGGACCATTTTCCTTGGTGGGAGAGAACAGGACTCCTGCCCCCATTCAGGATTCTTGCCTCTTTTCTCTGAGATACCCCTAATCTTTCCCTTCATCCCCATCATTCCTATTAGAAACGAACCAACTCTGGCTTCCATCTTTCTTGCTTCAAAGGGAGTGTATTCCTGGGAGGGGGGTGGAGGGGTAAGCTTCATAAAACAGAGACTCAGGGACCAGAGGAGGCTCCCACCCCCTCTTTGGAAGGACCCAGGAACCCCCAACACCAGAGGAGTTTATATTTAGCGCTTCTCTGCTCCTCCCTCAGTGGCGCTGTCTCCTTCCCGTTGCCTGCCACCGCCTCCTCCCTGACGCTGGGACGGAGCTTTGCCTGGAGATTGTGGGGGGAAGAGGCCCCTCCACTACCACCTCGTGGGGGAGATACTGAGGGCTGGGGGGTAGACAGAGGGGCAGAGAAGGGGAAGACTGAGGCAGAGAGAGGCAGAGGATGAGGGACAGGGAGGCAGGACACAGCTGGCCCATCCGCATGCCTTCTCCCTTTCCTTGGAGGGGTGGGAGGTGCCTTCCCAAGCCCAGCCAGCTCGGGGTGGGGTGAGCTGCTGAAGGCCCCTACAACGCGTCTCTAACTTTGGGAGGGGGTGAGGCCTCCCACAGCTGTTTCTGTTTCCAGAGAAGAATGTGCAGGGTCCCTCTCCCCGCCGGGGGTGGGGGGGCTGGGGGGGGAGGGACTGGGCTTGCAGCCCCAGAGTCTGGCTTCAGTATTCCTCCCCATTCTCCATCTGGGGAGGGGGCAGTCGAGGTCAGTAGCAGGGAGAGCCCCCTCCCCCCACTACCTCGGCTCAGGTTTCCCCAAACGGGAAGCTCTGACCACACACAGGCTTGGGGATGGGATCAGCAAGTGAAGCCCGGGTCTGGGGCCTGGCGGGCTGGGGGGAGGGGAAGAGAGAGAGGGACAAGGATGTGGGGCAGGAAGAGAGAGAGGTGCAGAAATGCGAGAAGGGAAGGCCAGGGAGACAGAGATAGAGAGACAGAGGATTGAGAAAGACGGAGAAATAGACACAAAGTCACAGAGATGGGGCAGTTGGGAAAAGAGTGCAAGAAGCCCAGGAAGAGGTCAGGAGAATTAAGAAATGGCATAGAGAGGGAAAGAGGGGTGATGCTCCTTAAGTAATTCTGGAGACCTCTGGCTCATCTTCCACTATCAGAGCACCCAGGGAATCTAGAAGTCAGACACCAATGCTGCCTCAATCTGCCACCTCTTGGCTTAACCAGGGCTGTGGCCAGGTAGGAAAGGAGGGAAAGTGTCACAGAGGGTCAAGATCACCGTGGGATCCTAAGGGACTGTGAACTTCCTCTCAGCAGCAATCCCTCCCTCTGGAGGCCCGAGGATCCCCTCCCCCCCTCCCCCCCCCCCCCGGAGATCTCCAAGCACACCAGGACTTAGGGAAGTCGGGGCCCCGGTATGGAGGCCGGGAGAGAGGCATGTTTGGATCCTGCCGTGTGACCTTGGGTGAGTCGTTTGCCTTCTCTGCGACTCAGGGTTTTTTTCTCTGTGAAGTGGGAACTATCACCCCCTGCCCCCCAAGCTGCAAGAAGACAACGCTCGCCAAATACTCAGCCTGGGCTTGACACATACTTGGTGCCCAGATGGATTTTCTTTGGGGAAGGGGTGTAGGGAATGGGCCTGAGGGTCCGGCGGAGGCAATGCAGCCCCCTTCCCCAGTTTGGGGGCGGGGAGGACTGATCCCGCCCGCCGCCCCGACCCTCCAGCCCCACCCCCCTCTCCTTTCCCCCTCCTCCCTCCCCCACCCGGACGGGTGTCTGAGCATCCAGCCGAGACAGGCGGACAGACAGACACAGACGGGGTCAGAGGGACGGACGGACAGGCGGCCCCTCACCAGCTGCTCTTCCAGGGCCGCTGCGGCCCGGCGCGCCGCCGCCGCATCTTCGTCCTCGTCGGCGTCCTCCTCGTCCTCGGCCTCGGCGCCCCCCATTCCGGGCTGGGCCAGCCGCAGCGCCTGCTGCACGCGGTACTCCTGCCTCTCCCGGAGCCAGTGTAACTCGCAGAGCCCGGCCAGGCTGCCCTCCAGCCAGCCCCGCAGCCGACCCCTCTCGGGGCTCACCGGGAAGGAGAAGGCCCGGATCATGGCTGCGGCCCCCCGCCCCAGCCCGGCCGGGCCCCGCGGCCACCCCTCTCCCGGTCCCACCTCCCCGCCCCAAGAGCCCGCCTGCCCGCCCGCCCGCTGGCCCGGCTGTCACCGTCTCATCTGCATAGGCGCCCGCCCATTGGGCCGCCCACCCGCGCCTTATCTGCATGGCCACGCCCCCGGCGACAGAGCAGCCATCGCTTATTGGCTGGTACCTTTCCTTACGAAGATGCTCGGCTGTGCACCCGCGCCCCCCAACGCGACGCATGCTCGCAGCTGCCTACTCGCTCTGCTTACTGGCCTCTTCGCCACGCCCCCCTTCTCACCTCCCTTTGGGCCGCGGCCATGCCCCCACGCGTCACAATGAAACAAGTCTGCCCCTTGCCCCGATGTCATTGGTCCTTGTCTCCCCTGCAGCTGGTTCCGCCCCCTTGCAGGAGAGGTCTGGCTACCATTGGACTGTCCCGCGAGAGGGGCAGGGGTGATCTATAAATAGAGAATCTGTTCCCGTGACATTTTGGCAGCTGCTTCTCTCCCCCCACCCCTCGTAACCTTCAGCTTCTGAGGCTAAGCGGGGGGTCGGAAAGGGTTTGAGAGTCGAGTGCTGATTTTGCCTGCTCTTCCAGGAAGCCTTCCCAGACGTTCAGCTGTAAAAGTAGAGGGCCAAACCACTAAAAATTGGTAATCCTCCCATAAAATTGTGCTTCTGAGCGAGACCGGCTTCACGGGCATACGACCGGCTTAGAAGGGCCCCGAGCTTGGTTTAATATTCTGCTGTTACTGTCTTGAAATTCTTATTTTTTTGAAAACGGGCCTCGCATTTTCATTTTGCACTGAGCCTTTCAAATTCGGTAGCCAGTCTTACGTCTAAGAGTTTAAGATCGGTCATGTCCCAAATTCTGGAATTATAAGACCCTGGCTGTAAGATTCTATGATTCCACCCTAACAGAATCTAAGCGTCTTTTGTCTCCCAGATGCTGTGAGGCTTTGCGCTCACCATTCTACGATTCCAGGGGCCTTTGTTCTACGTTCTAAGAGGCTTTGTTCTCAGCCTTCTAAGATGCTCTGTTCTCAACGTTCTGTGGTTCATAAGTCTGAGCCTGACGTTCGTTTCCAAGGTTCCCTCCTCCCTCCCCTGGCTCCGCGAGCGGGGCTGGCGCCCCCTCAGGCGGCCAGCCAGTGTCACTACGCCGAGTGTGCGTCCCTACAACCTTCAAGATTTAGCTTCAAAATTCATACCCATTTCTCAGACAGACCTTCACTCCCTAAAAGCCAGGGCCCAGAAGATCATGTAAGACCCTCCCTCTTTTATGATCCCAGGTTACCTTCTGGTCCTGAACTGGAGAGACAATGTTGGTGACTGAGAGCAAAGACTCCAGAACCAGACTGCCTAGGGTGAGCCCTAGCTCTGCCACTTTCTAGCTGTGTGACCTTGGGAAACATGCTTAACCTCTCTGTGCCTCAATTTCCTTAGTTGTATAATCGGAGTTGTAACACTGTCTACCTCATAGAGTTGTTAGGAGGATTAAGGGAGATGTTTGTCAAGTGCTTGGAGTAGTGCCTTCCATGTATAAAGAGCCACAGAAGGGTCTGATAAATAAGTTAAAAATAATCTAGTGAGTCCCAAGGAGAAAAAATGAGTCTGGGTTTTAGTAGAGATAAACTTTATTTAATCCCCCTCTTGTTTTATTATTATTATTATTATTTACTTACTTATTTTGGCTGTGCTGGGTCTTAGTTGCCTCACGCGGGATCTTAGTCGTGGCATGCATGCGGGATCTAGTTCCTTGGCCAGGGATCGAACCCGGGCCCCCTGCATTGGGAGCATGGAGTCTTACCCACTGGACCACCAGGGAAGTCCCCCTTGCCTCTCGTTTAAGACAGATGTAGACTGTCCTTACATTACCTTAATTTACCAACAATGGGGAGATGATCAGGCTGATGAGAGAGGGATATGGAAAACTCTTTCTCAAACAAGATTTTCTTAGTAGTAAGGATCTGGGGTGATGTCAGGATTGGTCTTCATCTCCGCTGTTTGTGCAAGACCAGTTGAACCATTTGCTGTGTAAAATGTTGGATCTGGAGCTGACTTAGGGGTTCTGGCCATTTGAAGATGGGTATTCCTAGGAAGACAAATAAAAAGAGAATTATTCATGGTTGAATAAGGGAGTAAAACCAAGATTTGAGACCAGAGGGCAGCCATTTGAGAGGGTTCCAAGAAGGAGGTGAAGAGAGATCCTTGGTTGGTGGAGTCAGAACAGCGGTAGCAATTTTGTGGATTTCCTTGTTGGCCTTTTGATGTTGATGACGATGATGTCTGCAGAGTTCCTGGGGATGAACCTGGAACTTCCTGGTTCCAGGAAGTTCCTGGGGTTACCTCCAACCGCAGCACACAAGTCCCTGCCCTGGAAACCCCTGAAGAGTTGTCCAAACATGGTCAGAGGCCAGATGAAATCCTTGGAGTTTACTCCCAAGCATTTGGTTTCTTATCCCAAGGTTTCTTTGGGTCCTGATGAAAAAGGAGATTACAGACATCCTGGATCTGCATGATTGTCAGCCTCCACAGGATTTGGCGGATCTCTCATGTTTGTGAGGAGTTGGGGGTTTGACAGGAGAAAGAATGAATTCTGAGGTATTGATAGAATGAAGGGAAATTGAAACGCTGATAAGGGCTGCGAAGTCGCCACGAGTAAATTATGAATCACTGGGGGGCAATCCAAGACTCGTGGAAATAATTGCCTTATTTATTTGAGTGGTCAGAAAACAAATGTCGATTAAAGGTGGAAAACCAAGGAGAAGGTGCAGGGACAGGACTGGGACCATGAGATGAGTCACAAGAGGCGCGATGCCACTGACACCAAGAGACATTGTCAGTGACATCAGTTGACTCGGGATTAGTAATACTGTGATAGCTGGAAAGCCCAGGTGAGTTCAATGAGGAGGTGGTTCCCGCCATTATGGTTTTATGGCATCATTTAGAGTTCAGTGATTACAGAAACTGAGTCCCATGAAGGGGCCATTAGGGAAGTTGTACTGAATAAAAGGAGGACATGAATCCTGATTCATAGATGGTGGGGGCAGGGAGAACTTCCTGTAACAATCGAGCACTGAGTTGGGAGGGGTCTTGGAAGGGAGCATGTGGGACAATGCTCAATCCATCTGCAACGATCCTATTTTCCAAATCAGGTCACATTCTCGGATACTGGGGGATAAGACTTTCACATGTATTTGGGGGGACACAATTCAACCCGTAACAGACCCAGAAACCACTGGAGTTGCCTTTTCAGTCTTGGGTGAAGATGAAATTAATGATGGGATAAATGCGTTCTGTGGATAAGGTTTTACCTTCAGGTGCAAGGTCACGTACTAAATAGTATACTTGCGGCTTACATAGTTGTAATTTGTCCCCAGATACCTTGCGTCCCTATGGGCAAGGGCACGGGGTAGATATTGAGTGGCAGTGAGTGAGCTGTTGAAATGAACAGAACAGACGAGAAGATGATCCACGTTTTGGATTAGAGAGGAACTGCAAGGGAAAGCCAGATCCTTCAAATTTACACTCAGCGTCTGAGAAAAGTAAGTAGGAACTTCAGTGAGTCCTTGAGACTGGGAAAAAGAGGCTCTCTTGTGAACATGAAATGTTAATGTTCCCAAATGATAAAACATCCCTTCCTGAAAGACTTATTGGAATAATCTAAGAAACTGTGCTGGGTAGTAAGGGGCCTAACAAGACGGACGGAGAGTGGCTTAGACAACGGTGTGGCAAATTGTGGCATCTCATGGCAATCATTGCTGGGCAGGGTGCTTCTCTGGTGGCGCAGTGGTTAAGCATCTGCCTGCCAATGCAGGGAACACGGGTTTGAGCCCTGGTCTGGGAAGATCCCACATGCCGCGAAGCAGTTAAGCCCATGCGCCACAACTACTGAAGCCCACGCGCCTAGAGCCCGTGCTCTGCAACAAGAGAAGCCGCTGCAGTGAGAAGCCCATGCACCGCAACGGAGAGTAGCCCGCAAGAAGCAAGCCACTAAGAAGCAACGAAGACCCAACGCAGCCATGAATAAATAAATCAAATAAATCAATTTAAAAATCATTGCTGGGCACCAAGGGAGGGTAAGGGGTGGGGGGGGGACTATGAGATACTTAAGGGGGTGGGGTGGCCCCTGTATCTACAAAGCCGGGGCTAGCACATCCATTAATGAGAATGGTCATTTCCCTCTGTGGGTTGAAGGGTGTTTATGGACACAGAGGAAAAAATCTGCTGGGAGTCCCTGAGGAGACTGAATCCAATTCCGTTTTGTATTTTAAAGCTGGACAGTCTCAAATCCAACGTCCCTTTTCTTTACAGTACCTATAGCTGTCTCTGTCAAGATTTGGTTTAGTGTTTTGTGATGGCCCTGATAGGATGGACCTTTTTTTTCTTTTCCTCTCCCGTTGTTTAAGTAGCAGGGTCTTAAACTGGACTGTGTGGATTTTTTTTTTTTCCTGCATCTTCATGTTGGGCTCTCTTGGAGTTCTGGAATCAAGGCATTTCTCCAGCTAACATGGTGTTTTTCATCATGTCTCTAATTTTTGGTCTCAGAATGTTGACAAAACTCGTGGCCACGATAGAAGCGGTGTGACTGTCAAGGACCAGGCCTTTCCATACATTTCCTGGACTGGCTGTATCGTTGCAGATGGATTTGGGTCTCTGTTGTCTACACTCCTGGATTTTAGACCAGTCAGTTTTAGGAGAAGCATTCAGGATGGAGTCTAAGAGACATTTATTCCCCCATAGTATTGGCTTGGATTATGCCTCGGAGGTGTTCTGGCTCATTTGGAGATCCTCATTGACTGAAGTTCATTTAGCTTTTTCAAACTAAAGAGGTGCAACTCCGGAACCGACCAGCAGATGGACTAATTGATATAAATTGGAAAGACTTGGAGCGTAAGCTCTGGGTACTAGCCTAAATTGGCTGCTAAATACCACCCTGTTTTTATGGGGCTCGGGAAAACCTCTAACTATGGCGTGTAACTCCAAGCGTGACCAAGGTGTAAAGAGAACTTGTCTAAGTGCATGCTCTGATTGCTTGCCTTCAGCTGTAGGGCCAAAAATCTGAGTGAACAATGGGGAGCTAGGGAGCTGAAGGGCAGGGGTCAAAGGAAGAGAGAGGTTCCCTCTGTCTACAACCTCAGGGCCAAGGTGAACCTTAAGAAGTCAGCTCAGGGACTTCGCTGGTGGCCCAGTGGTTAAGACTGCACGCTCCCAATGCAGGGGGCACAGGTTCGATCCTCGGTCAGGGAACTAGATCCCGCATGCCGCAACTAAAGATCCGCATACCGCAATGAAGATCGCGCATAACGCAACTAACACCTGGTGCAGCCAAATATTAAAAAAAAAAAAAAAAAGTCAGCTCAGAAGAGCTGCCCCACAGACCCCCAGGCTCCCTCTAGGATGCCCCACCCTCTTGGGCTCTCCCATTCCAGCCCTCCCCACTCTGGGTCATCACTCACAGGGAACAGGTCTGTCTCCCCCACTGGATGGTGAACCTCCCTGAAGGCAGGACCTGGGCTGTCTCAGTCACCACCGTGTCCCCAGCATCATCCAGCACAGTGTGAGAAATGGATGAACCAACGAATGAGCACATTCAGTGTGTAGACAAGTCATCGCGTCAATTTAAAAGAAAATACCAACTATTGTGTATCAGCTTTCTACCATGGACCAGACTTGTGCTAACGTCATTGTCATTAATAGTTGTGATTAGTAGCAATAACACCAAATAAAAAATTAAACCGTTAAGCCATGAGATTGCTTGATTTTCTATAAATCCTTCCCCCCTCCGATCACATTCCTTCCATCTCTCCTCCATTACTCTTCCCTCTCCTCTCTATGCTCCTCCACACTGTTCCCCTTCTAGTCCTCCCTCCTGGCAGTGCTCCCTCTGTATATATATATATATTTTTTTTTTAATTAATTTATTTTTGCCTGCGTTGGGTCTTTGTTGCTGTGTGCGGGCTTTCTTTAGTTGCGGCGAGCCGGGGCTACTCTTCGTTGAGGCACGCGGGCTTCTCATTGCTGTGGCTTCTCTTGCTGCAGATCATGGGCTCTAGGCGCGCGGGCTTCAGTAGTTGTAGCACGTGGGCTCAGTAGTTGTGGCTCGCGCGGGCTCTAGAGCGCAGGCTCAGTAGTTGTGGTGCACGGGCTTAATTGCTCCGCAGCCTGTGGGATCTTCCCGGACCAGGGCTGGAACCCCTGACCCCTGCATTGGCAGGCGGATTCTCAACCACTGCGCCACCAGGGAAGCCCCCTCTGTATATTTTTTACCCCAGTTAGTTCTCCTTCCAAAACTCCTCTCCCTTCAATGCTCCTCCCCCATCCCTCCTCCGTCCCATCTTCTTTCCAGGTGAACTCCATCTGGGTGAACAACAAACTAATGATAGGAGAGTGCGGTGTGGCCAAAGATCAAGGCCATTGGGCCAGGGATGAGTCCGTTTTAATTGCTGGGGAATTAGCTTTGTAAATAACCCCGGCCCCTGCCTCCAGCCCCGCCATGCCCCTCCCCCGGGGCGTGTCCAGTTTGGGCTGGAAGCTGCTTCCCCTAGAACAGTTCATCGCTGGGAAGGCGTGGAGGACCCCTCTCCGAAGACAGGAGAAGAGCATCACGAGGCAGCCAGGGCGGGAGCACGAGGCCTCAGAGGACACTGATGCGCTCGGCCAGCCCCTGCATCTCGTGGTCCCGGGGTGGGAGGCTCCCGCCGAGCTCCCCGTCGGCTGGCAGCCCCGGCCCGGGCAGCGGGTGCTCCGCCACGAACTGCTCCCAGCGCGCATCATCACTCTCGTGTGTGATGTACCGCTCGCCCATCTTCCCCTCCAGCTCTCGGAGGTCCAGCCACGTCTGGTACTCCTGGGCGGAGGAGAACAGGGGTTAGTTTGGGTGCTGCACCAAGGGCAGGCAATAGCGGCCAGAGCTTCGCCCCCATATGATCCGCCCTGCCAGTGAGAAGCCGGGTACGAGGGAAGGTGAAGGCACACCCTTCACAACCTACCCAGCCAATTAGCTCCACCCCCTTCTACAGCCCAGCCAATGGGAGGCTCAGCCACGTTCCACGTCCATGAAAAACGTACCTACCTCCTTCACTACCTTAGCAGCCAGTAAGAGATACGGCTCCACCCCTTCCTCTAACCCAGCCAATGGGCCAGCCCCTCCCACTTCGCTCTCAGCCCCGCCCCTGCATCACCTGTAACCAGGGGTGGCTGAGAGACTTGTCCACGCTGTAGCGCTTGCGCATCTTCACCTGCAGTAGGTTGTTGATGAGGTCGATGGCTGCACCGGAAGGAGAGAGACGGCTCAAGCCCTGCGGGGTGTGGGGCCGTCCCTCCTCCAACAGGAATCCCAGCCTACTAGCCTACCATCCGGGCCTTCCTTCTTCACTGGCATGAAAGCCTCACCTGCACTAATCACTCACCCACCCATTTCCTCATTAAATTACACATTTATCCCCACCCCTCACGAGGCACACACACCAGATCCTCCATCTCTTCTCCAAGTCTCTACCTCAGTTTCCCCATTCCTATGTCACCTTCATAAGTTTTGTCATACACAAGTACATACAGGATCTTGGCTTGCAGGATCTCAGTTCCCCGACCAGGGATTGAGCCTGGGCCACAGCAGTGAAAGCGCGGAGTCCTAACCTCTAGACCAGCAGGGAGCTCCCAAATGACTGTCTTAACTAACCTCCCTCCCACACTTCCTGTCCTCCTGAGCTTCTGGCTTCAGGACCTGCCCCTTGTTCTAACTTATCTAAGGCTTCTTGATGCACCCCAGTATCTTAGCCCTGCCCTTAGCTCACCCTCATACTTGGCTTTGCCCCAGAGCCACGGCCTCAGGACTTAATTTTCCCAGGCCCATCTTGAAGTCGGCAGGCGCATCACACTAGCAGGTCACAACGCCACAGTCCCTATATGCAGAGATCCCAAGATCTGCCTCCATCCCGGCCCCCAACCCCTGCCACCATATGCTTCTCTGAGCTC
This sequence comes from Monodon monoceros, assembly GCF_005190385.1. Classification (NCBI taxonomy): domain Eukaryota; kingdom Metazoa; phylum Chordata; class Mammalia; order Artiodactyla; family Monodontidae; genus Monodon; species Monodon monoceros. The sequence goes on from NW_021703766.1 coordinate 49,549,793, forward strand.
CACCTGCTCCCATGTTCCAGGTGTGACTTTGGTCTTAGGGCCGGTCAGTCCTTCTCCTGGACAGCTTCAGAAACCTTCCATGGCCCTGCCCCTCCTCTAGCCATGCCCCTAAACCAGCTCCCTCCATCACTGGATCCAACACCATGGCCCCAGGCCCATCTCCATCCCAGTCACAGACCCAATACCCAGCAAATTAGCCAAGCCCGTGTTTCTTAACCTTGCCCCATGGTCCCACCGCTTCTGCAGGACTAACCCTTTTGGGGTCATAACCCCAAAGACTCCAGGCCCCAGCCAGTGCCTTGGGAGGATCGGTTCCTTCTCTTGGCCACCCCAGCCCGTTGGCTTTCTCAGGTCTAGTCCCTCTCCTGGTCCCACCCTAGACAAGCCAAGTCTTAGCCCCCAAGGCGGCAAGGGTCTGTCTTTGCGCTGCTAGGACACTTCCTTTCCAAATCACATGACCTAGTCTAGGCCTGAGTCTAGGGACCCTGGTTCCATACACCCTCTTGAGTCCCTACCCCAACGTCCCAGGTCCTGGTGCCTCCGTTTAAAAGACGGCCCTCCCCATGCCCTTGCCCCATCACTAGGCTCCACCCTCATGACACCAGGCTGATCTTAGGGCCCAACCCTCCTGCGGCCCCGCCCATTCTTCCCACCATGCCCCCACCAGGGGGCCTCGGCCCTCTCCTCGGCCCAGGGGTCAGGTGAGTCCCACACCTCCCGCTGAGATGCAGCTCCAAGGGCAGGCTGGGTACATGAAGGCAGCGTTCTGAATCTGGTCTTTGATGTCCTCGTCCTCGTTGAAGGGAAACGTGCCACTGAGGCTGACGTACATGATCACGCCCACTGACCACATGTCCAGCGAGCGGTTGTAGCCCTGGTTGAGCAGCACCTCGGGCGCCAGGTAGGCCGGCGTGCCCACCACCGAGCGCCGGAACGACTTCTCGCCGATGATACGCGCGAAGCCGAAGTCACACAGCTTCACCTGCGGAGGCGAAGGGTAGAGGGTCTGAGGGTGTGTGGAGGTCGTGCTTCCCGCCCCTCCGCAAGTGTACCCCACCACGGTATTCCAGACAAGCTCGAACGCTGGTTCGAATCCAGGTTCCTCTGTTCACTAGCTGGGTGACCCTGGGCAAGTGACTTCCTCTCTCTGTGCCTCAGTTTCCTCATCTGTACGAGGAGGAGGAGGACGAGGGGGAGCGTACCAACGCCTGTATCAGAGGGCGGCCGCGAGGATTCCCTGAGTTGATCCATCTAAAGCTCACAGGACAATAAATGCCCGGCATGCAGTGAGGGGTCCATAAAGGCTCCCTGCCACTTGACCTCTGTCACATCGAGCAGGTCTCAACCTCCTCGTGCCTCTGCTTCCTCTTTTGCACAGCGGAGATGCTAACAGTTCCTACTTAAAGGGTAGGGTGTATGAATTGAAATATATGGAAGATGTCAGGAGCAGCGGCAGGCATAGAGCGATCCTCGGTGATCTCAGCGGAGGGACCTAACTTCTCCTAGCACGGGTTTGCTCTTCTGGCTTGGGAATGTTAACGGCAGCTGCCGCTCAGGCTTCCCTGGGGATTAAGTGGGACCGAACATGTAAATCTCTGACGATGGTATCCAGACGGTAACAGGTGAGAACTTACCTTGCCCTTGTTGGGGGCAGTCTAGGGTCATGGACAGGCTTTAGAGTCAGCAATATCTGGGTTCAAGGCCCTGTCTGCTGCTTACCAGTCCATGGGCAGCTGCTACCTCTATTCACATACTGTCCCTCCCCTACACAAAACCCTTCTCTGGCTGACTATTGCCCTGAGCCTCTGTTGCCTTCAAAAACAGCCACACCCCAACCCCTGACCCAAATCTCAATGTGACAGCCAAACCACCCTTTCCTAAGATCCTTTGCCCTTTTGACAGACCTTATAATCTTTTCCTTTTCTAAGATCCACCCTTTTCTACCTATCTTACAATGGAATATTATATGGCCATAAAAAGAAGTGAAGTACTGACACATGCTACAACATAAATGAACCCTGAAAACATTAACTAAGTGAAAGAAGCCAGTCACAAAGACCACATATTACATTATTGTATATTCCATATATTTAATTCCATTTATATGCAATGCTCAGAACAGACAAATCCATGGAAAGCAGATTAGTGGTTGTGGGTTGGGGGGATGATGGGACTGGAGGATGTTGGCTAAGAGGTATGAGGTTTCTTTTGTGGTGGTGAAAATATTCCAAAATTGATCGTGGTGATGGTTGCACAGCTCTGAATACATTAAAAGCCACTGAATTGTATACTTTAAATCGCTGAATTGTATAGTATATGCATTATTTCTCAATAAAGCTGTTAAAAAACCAAAAGTACAGATCTTTCCACCACAGGGCCTTTGCACAGGCTGTTCCAGCTGCCTAGAACACTTGTCCCCCCAGAAAACTACTCCTTCTTCAGATAGGTTTTCTCTGACTCTCCACTGGGCTATACAGTTACGTGAGCTCATAGAACTGTGTCACGGAACTCATCACAGATATAATTACATTTTTGGGACAATGTGATCAACATTTGCTCTTCCCTCTATGATCTTTGCTGTCCAATATGGTGGCCACTGGCCACATGTGGCTGCTGAGCACATGAATGTGGCAAGTGCAACTGAGGAACTACTTTCTATTTAATTTTAATTAATTTATATTTAAAAAGGGATCCTAGGGACTTCCCTGGCAGTCCAGTGGTCAAGAATCCGCACTTCCACTGCAGGGGGCATGGGTCTGATCCCTGGCTGGGGAACTAAGATCCCACGTGCCGTGCGGTACGGTCAAAAATAAAAAATAAAATAAAAATAAAAAGGGATTCTAGATTTTGTTATTGGAAAACTTTTAAATATGCTTGGAACAACTTGGGTGTGTCAATCTACTTTCCCAACGGTTAATTTTATGAAATCTAAGTACAAAACTGAGTATTTCTGATAGAAATTTAATATCTGAATTGAGATGTGCTGTAAGTGTAAAATACACACCGGATTTGGAACACAGTATGAAAAGAAAGAATATTTCATTAATAATGTTTATGCTGGGACTTCCCTGGTGGTCCAGTGGCTAAGACTCCATGCACCCAGTGCAGGGGGCGTAGGTTCGATCCCTGGTCAGGGAACTAGATCCCACATGCTGCAGCAGAGAGTTCACATGCCGCAACTAAAGACACTGCATGTTGCAACTAAGATCCGGCGCAGCCAAACAAACCAATAAATAAATATACTTTTTTTAATTAAAAAAAACTCAATAATGTTTATACTGATTGCAAGTTGAAATTGTCATATTTAGATATACTAAATAATTATTAAAGTTAATTTCACCAGTTTCTTTTCACTGTTTAAAATGTGCCTACTAGAAAATGTAAAATTACACATATGGTTCACATTATATTTCTAGCGGATATTACTGCTCGAAGTTAGAGTTTCTCATTCACTGCACTGTTGACATGAGGGAAAGATAATCCTTTGTTATGGGGCTGTCCTGTGCGCTGTAGGGTGTTCAGATGCCCGTAGCAACTGCCCCCGCCCAAACAGCTGTGACAACCAAAAATGTCTCCAACATTGTCAAATGTCCCCCGGGGGGCAAAATCACCCCCCCCCCCCCCCCCCGCTGTAAACCAGTGAGCATAGAGACGGGGATGTCTCTACTTACCACAGTTCCTAATGCCCCAGCATGGAGCCTGGCACAAAGCAGGCACACAGTAATTTTTAGCTGGTGACCAAAATGAACTTTTAAAATGAAATGAAATAATCACAAAACATAGATAATAAAGCAAAAACTTCACAGGGATGTGGAAGGGCTAAATGAGAACCTGTAACTAAAGGCCCATAAACACAGTAGGCACACAATCAACTGTAGCTGTTACAATCATCACTCTTGCTTAATCTGGTTCTGCCCCAAGGGGGTTCTCATCGACTAGTCGGAGGCTCATCAAAACTGTTTTCCTAAGAGACCCACAGAAGACATTACCAGTGGCCCCCCTCTGATATCTGTTCTCTGCTTCTCCCCTTCATAAAAATCCTGAATTTTTAATGAGCCACATGGTCACCCAGAATGAAAACTACATTTCCCAGTTCCCTTTGCAGCCAGCCATGACCACGTGATAAAGTTCCAGTCAATGGGATGTGAGAAGTGCCCCATGCAACTTCAAAGTATTGCCTTAGGGAAGGTAAAGGGTGTATCCATTTCTTCTACCCCGTTTCTTTCCTCCCTTCCTCCCACCCCCATTATCTTTTTACAATTGGGGGCGCGGCAGCAGCACATCATGGACCATGAAGACCAGGCAACATCATAGAGAGGCCAGAACAAGACAGCAGGAGCTGTGGTCCCAACACCATGGAACTGCTTTTTCACCCTCAAAATGCTTATGCTGGACCCTACACGAGCGAGAGACAAGCCTCTATCTCATTTAGGCCATTATCTTGGGTCTCTGTGTCTGATTAATTATCTTGATTAATACAATCCCCACCCACCACCAGTGCTGGATGGACTTCCCCAAATCAGGAGGAGACATATCTGACCTGAGGAAATGGGTCGGCTGACGCCAGCAACACATTTTCCGGTTTCAAGTCACAGTGGACGATATTCTTGAAGTGAAGGTGTCTCAAAGCCACCAGGATCTGAGGGGAGGCAATGGAGCCAGTAAGAAAGTTAGAAAGGTCCCTGCCCCAAGATTCTGCCCTCAGCAGCCAGCCCTCCACACCCCATCCATGCCCCACTCTGTACCCCTAAAGATGCCCCCCAGCACTAGGGGAGGCACTGGAGCACCAACAAAGAATTTCAAAACTCCAGAACCATTTCCATCAGAGACAGGAGTTGGACATACAATTCTAGGAAGGCTGAACTGGAGCAGAGATTTGGGAAGCTCCTGAGACACTTTGGCATGTGGATCATGATGAAAAAGTGCTATGAATAAAGCAGTGGCTTTCAAGGAGGTACTATTGTGTGATTCCATTTTTTAAAAAATATTTTTCAGCCATTAAAAAAATGGAAACAATACAAACAATACCAACATGACATGTTATAAATTAAACGTAACACCTTTAAGAGGTGGGGGGATTGTAGAGCCAGCCTACTAAGGTAGCAAACCTGGCTCCACACTTACTAGCCTGTTGCCTAGGGCAAGTCTCTTAACCTCTCCGGGTCTCAGTTTTCTCACCTGTAAAATGGGAGTAATAGCAGTACCCATCCTCATGGGTTGCTGTGAGCTTTAAGTGAGTTGAGGCATATAGAGTGCTTAGGGCAGTGTCTGGCAGAGAGCAAGCACTCCATGTGAGCTATTATTATTGTTGCTGTTTTTAGTTATTATTCTTGTGGTGGTCTGTTAGCAGACATATTCCTGTGAGTGTTTCAAATAAAACTTTTCCTGCTGCATCTATTAATTCAAGAGTATTCTATGATGGCAAGGTGAGCTGACTTAAAAAAAAACAAAACCAAAAAACTGTTACCATCAATCTGTGGGAGCCATGATTTTCCTTGATTCTAGGTAACCCAAACAAAATGCCAAATACACCGGAAGTACAGAGTGATATAAGCATGAAGTTGTAATCTATATCTTAGAACTGAAGTATTTGTACTTTCTCATTGTTTTTGCTGGATGATTTTCGAGAAGGAAATGCTATTTGAAAGCTACTGCTGAGGTCCAAGCTCCTCATTCTACAGACAGGGAGACTGAGATCCAAAGACGTATATGGACATTCTCTTCTACAGATCTTCAGTTTTTTAATTTTTCCAACCCCTAGTAAATGTGGTGAACAGAAAGGGCAGATTGGAAGCTAGACAGACCCAGGTTCAAACCTTGGCCAGATTGCTACCTAGCGATGTGACCTTGTAGCTGTGTGACCCTGGGCAAGACCTAGGAACCTCCCTCCACCTCAGTTTCCTCATCTGTAAGATGTGGATTATAGTAATACCTACCTCAAATGTGGTTGTGAAGCCTATAAGTTCATGAGGTATAGGGCTTAGCACAGGACTTGGGGTGGGGCAGGCAAGAGGCAAAAAGCAGAAATCTGCAAAGGGAAAGAGAAAGAGAGAGAAGAGCACAGGCAAAAAGAGAGGAAGAGATGAAAGACCAGAAAGAGAAACTGCCTCAGTTGCTGAAGGCAGGCCGTTTCCTCTCCCCACCTGAAGTCTGGATGAGCCTGCCTCAGTGGGTTTCTAACCCCACCCTGCAAGTCAGCCTGACAAAGGCACACAGCTTGGGAGAACAAGGGTGCTGGGCCTGGAGAAAGGAAGCCAGCACAGGGGACTTTGCAACCAACAGAGAACATGTCCCAGAATCAGGTGTGGAACCAGCCAGGTGGGAAGATCCTTCTAGGAAGGCTGTGAAACCCAGAAAATGAAAGTAAACCATGAACAAAATAAAGAGGAAAAGAAATACTGGGATTAGAGATGGGTACAACACAAGCAGCAAAGATCCAGGGTCCTTCATATACAAAGAGCTCTTACAATTCAATAAGAATAATCCAATTGAAAAATGGGCAAAGAGTGCATAAAGCACAGGCCAATAAACATGTGAACATATGCTCAACTTCACCCATAATTTTTAAACCAGCAAATGAAGCCACATGTAGTATTATTTTTCCACCTTTAAAACTGGGGATTGGGCTTCCCTGGTGGCACAGTGGTTATGAGTCTGCCTGCCAATGCAGGGGACATGGGTTCGAGCCCCGATCCAGGATGATCCCACATGCCGCAGAGCAACTAAGCCAGTGCACCACAACTACTGGGCCTGCACTCTAGAGCCCACGAGCCACAACTACTGAGCTCACGTGCCACAACAACTGACGCCTGCATACCTAGAGCCCGTGCTCAGCAACAAGAGAAGCCACTGCAATGATAAGCCCACGTACCGCCAGGAAGAGTAGCCCCCACTCGCCACAACTAGAGAAAGCCCACCCGCGGCAATGAAGACCCAATGCAGCCAAAAATAAATAAATAACATTAAAAAAAAAAAAAAGACTGGTGATTATATTGGGAATTCCCTGGCTGTCCAGTGGTTAGGACTAGGTGTTTTTACTGCTGTGGCCTGGGTTCAATCCCTGGTTGGGGAACTAAGATCCTGCAAGCCATGCAGCATGGCAAACAAACAAACAAAAAGCCTGGTGATTATATTATCCAGAGTTAGTCAGGAGTGAGAAAATAGACACCCTCAAACTTTGTTGGTGAGAACAAAGATTGAAGGAGGTTTTAGAGGACTTCCCTGGTGGCACAGTGGTTAAGAATCTGCCTGCCAATGCAGGGGACGTGGGTTCGATCCCTGGTCCAGGAAGATCCTCTATGCCACGGTGCAACTAAGCCCATTCGCCACAACTACTGAAGCCCGTGCGCCTAGAGCCAGAGCTCCGCAACAAGAGAAGCCACCGCAATGAGAAGCCTGCGCGCAGCAATGAAGACCCAACGCAGCCAAAAATAAATAAATTTATTTAAAAAAAAAGAAAGAGGTTTTAGAGAATAACCAGGCAACATCTTTTTTAAAAATTTAAAGCACACTTCCCTGGGCTCGGGAGTCTACTCTTCGAAATGTATTCTATTGAAATTCTGCCACCAGAACCTGTCGATGTTTGTAGACAAATGTTCACAGGATGTTGTTTGCAGTAGTGGAATAGTGAAAACAACTACATGCTCAGCAACTGGGGAATTTGGTGATATCCGTCATGGGGCGCAATTAAGAAAAAGAGGCAGTTCTGCTAACTACACACTGAAATAGAACAGTCTTCCAGAAGCACTGTTAAAGTGAAAGTAAGAAGCAGAACAACGTAGCGTTATATATGTGAAATCAATTAAAATGCATGCACTTGTGCACGTGCACACACACACAAATAACACAAATTAGTTTGACTTTACTCAGTAAAAGCACAGCTCCCAGGTTTAAATCCCACCAGCTGTGTGACCCTGGGCAAGTTACTTATAAGGTCCCTGAGCCTCAGTAAAATGGGAGTAATAATAACCACTACCACATAGGTTGCTATGAAGATTAAATGAACTAAAACAGTGCCTGGCATAGAGTAAGTGCTCAATAAAGTTTAGTGACCACATTATTTATCATCCTCATTATCAGCATCCCCCCTCCCAGCCCCGCCCACTCTGGGGGATCACTGTCCAGGGCTGGGGCTATTTGGGTCACCGCTGTGTCCTCACACTGCCCAGTAAGGCCAGGCACAGTGGTTCAGGCAGTGTTTGTTGAACCATTTAATAAATGAATGAATGAATGAGCTCCTCAGAGAAAGGCCTCTCTCCCCTTCCTTGTTTCTTCATGAATAAAGTCAGGCCCAGTGAACCTGACTCATTATATAAAGTAATAAAAAATATAAAATGATAATCATTTATTATTTTTCTATAATAATAGTTATTATTACTACTCTATTATTTTCTACTTATTATCCTATTATGTTTCTATTGTTATTACTCTATTATTATTCTATTAACTGTTCTATTATAATCTATTATAATTTAAAAAGTATCACTCTATTACTTTTTCTATGATTGTTATTATTACTCTATTATTACGTTTTCTATTACTCGCTATTATGACTCCCACCCAAGGTCTGCCTGCCCTTCGGGGGCACACGGCACATGCGCGTCTTGCAGGGCAGGTGGGGAGCCTGGGCGGGAAGGCTGGCGTTGGGCGGGGCAGTGGGCGGGGCAGGCGCACCTGGGTGATGAGGAACTTGGTGAGGCGCTCAGGCAGCCGGCCCTTCTCGCTGGAGAGGATCATCTCCAGCATGTCCCCGTGCAGCTTCTCCATCACCACAAATACCTTCTCCGGGGTCTCGAACATACACTCCAGGTTGACAATCCCCGGGTGCCGCAGACTCTAGGGTGGGTGGGGTGGGTGGGGTGGGAGGGGGGGCGGGGGTCAGAACCCAGGTCACCCGCAAACTTGAGACCCTAGAGGGCAAGCCATAGGAGCAGGCAGGCGACAAACAAGACAGATATCCCCGGAGGGTCGGCTGTTCCTTCCCTGGGGGTGCCATTGGGGGAGGGGAAAGGGCTTCCACAGCCCCAGACAGAACCACCCCTCCAGCGCCACCAAGTGTCCAGAAGGATCTTTGCATCATGAAATTCTGGTGAAGGTCCAGGGTTGTGGGAACAAGAGAAGGGGAGCGTGGAGAAATGGGAAGGAGCTTTGTACATCTGTATCTTTTAAATCCCTGCCCTCCTTCCCTTCCCCAGCCCTTGCCTAGCTGAACCGCATCTCTCCCACCCAGGTCCCCACCCAGCCTCCTCCCTGGGGTCCAGGTTCCAGCCCCACACCTTTTCCCCCTACCCTCCAATAGCAGCCAGAGGGATCTTTCAAAAGTTCACATCTGACCCTGTCCCTTCCTTGCTCAAAATCCTTCCATGGCTCCCCAGCACCCTCAGGAGAAAGCCCATAGGGTGTGACCCCCAGCCTCACCACCCACCACCTTTCTTCACATAAACCATCTAGTAACCTTGAACTCCTTCTAGTTCCTAGAAGACTTCGTGTTCCCTCTCACCTCTGGACCTTTGCACGGGTTGGTTCCTCTGCTCAGAATACCTTCTCTACCCCTTCAGTCTCAACATGCATGGTGCCTCCGCTAGGAAGCCTTCCCTGACTATCCCCAGACTGGAGGAAGTGGCAAGGGGGCAAAGGAGGAAGTGGGAAGGGAAGGCCCTTCCTGGGTGGGGGGGGGGGCAGAGTTGGACCACAGATCTCAGGGGTCACCTGCAGAATGGCTACTTCGTTCCGGAGTTGGCTCTCCTGCTTGGTGGGGAAACGCAGTTTGTCGATGACCTTTACTGCCACGTCCCGGCCTGTCTTCCGGTGCTTTCCTGGGCAGGGGGTAGGGGAGATGGGGGATGAAGGGAGCAGGACCTTCCAGTCCTGGCAAGAGGAAGGCCCCACCAGAGGGACACAGCCGGAATTGGGCAGAGGTGGATGAAAGGCCATCATGGGGGCTCTGAGGGGTTCCCAGGAGAGATGCGAGGGGTGGGGGGCCCTGGGAATAAAGGTGGAAAGTAAAGACAGAGCTCCGAGGAGGGGAATCTATAACATGGGAAACTAGATATATAACCAATCAGAATCTAGCATCTAGCTCTGTGGCCAATCAGTATAGAATTTACCTTCCCTATTAATAACGGGAGAAAAGTCATTGGCCTTTCCCAGTGAGAAAAGGCGAGCCTGCAACCATCTGCCCCCAGGATCTAGGTTTCTAATCAGCTAGAAAAAGTGGTGAGCATGCAGGCAATCACAGGGAAGGTCTGGGCTCAAGACCCCTTTCTGGGTCAGCTCTTGAGGCATCCTTACCGCCATAGACCACTCCAAACTGGCCCGAGCCCAGCACCTCATCCGGGAAGATCTGGTAGACAGTGGCAATGTCCTGCAGGGTGGGGACAGGGAGGGTCAGGGGTGCAAATGGAGATGGGGAGGTCAAGGAGACTAGGAGGGTGGGAGAGCTTGGAGGCTGTTTGGGAGTGGGAGGGGGAACACATCCTCGGGGCTGTGGGATGCGGGCAGGGTCTCACCACATTCTCTTGGATCTGGCTGTTAGACACAGAGATGCTCAGAGAAGCTTGTCCTGGGGAGAGGGGGAGGCGGAGGTGAGGGGACCCCAGGCTCAAGATCACGTTCACCCATAACTCCACCCTCTGGAGCCAGTAGTCAGGCTACTGACTGACTTGTCCACTAAGAACCTCAGTTTCCTCCTCTGGAAGAATGGAAACCATAAAAAGACCTCTCTCCTAGGGCCAGTGAGAGGAGGAAATGAGACAGGAGCTCAGAAAGTGAGGCCATGAATGAGTTCACAGAGCATTTCACTCTGTGATCTCAGCACCAAGCGATGATCCCATTTTACAGAGGAGGAAACTGAGGCTCAGTGGGAAACTCCAAACTGACTCCAGCATCTTCCCCTGCATTTGCCCCACTACTGATCCAACCAAGGTCAGACATTTCCAAAGTCTTGATCCTTCTGCCATTTGAACATCTGTCCCCTCCCTGAGGAACATCTGGCCCTCGCCCCTCAGCCTCCTCCCTGGTCTCCCTGCCCTGTTCTGCCCTCTCCTATTCTCCCTCCATAAGGAAGCCAGAGGGATCTTGCTGAAGCACAAACCTGACTCCATCCTTCGCCTGCTCAAAACCCTGCCATGGCCCCCCAGTGCCCTGAGGAGGAAGGCCGAGGCCCTTAAAACAAGCAGAGTTTGTGTGTATTCCCGACATGCTGGCCTCCTTGCTGGGCCTCCAATACAGCAAGTTCTCTCCTATCTCTGGGCCTTTGCATTTGCTGTTTCCTCTGCCAGGAATGGTCTTTCCCTCATTGTGGACTTAGTTAAATCCTCCTCATCTCTCAGGTCTCAGCTCAAATGTTACTCCTGGGGCCATGTCAGATTCCTTTAGCACATGTTCTACGTCCCACTTGTCTTTCATCCAGGATGACTTGATGAATGTCTGTTACTCACCCTCGACTATGAGCTCCATAAGGCGGGAACCTGGGACTCCCTGATCATCCTTTGCCTCTGTGTGAAAGGATCTCCCACTTCCTTTCCCTTCATTTCACCCCTCTTCAACTTCCAGGTCTTAGCTCAGATGTTGCCTCCTTCAGGAAGCCCTCCGGGACACCCAGGCTGGGTTAGTCACCCCCTCTGAGCTCCCACAGCCCTCTGGCTCCCCTATCCCAGCCCTGCCCACTCTGAGTCATCACTGTCTGGGAACAGGTCTGTCTTCCCTACTGGACCAGGAAGGCAGGTCCTGAGCTGTCTTGGTCATAGCGGTGCCCCCAGCATTATCCAGCACAGGCCAGGCACGAAGGAGCATGAATCAAAAAGTCTGAACTCACAGTTTGGCGGAGTCGGCACCCCTGGGAAAAGACTCAGAAAGGGAAAGTAACGTGCCCAAGGCTGTGCGTTAGGTCTAGGGCTTAATGATTTAGACCCAGGCCTGCTGAATCCAGAAGCCACATTCTCCACTCTGACATTCCCTGGCTCTTCCCTTCTCCAGGATCCCACCCAAGCCCTCCAAGACCCATCCTCCCAGGGACCCAGGGTGGGGGACTTACTGTGGGGCGCATGGCCTGGGGCACTGGGTGCATCCTGGAGGATGACAGGCATCAGGGCCTGGCGGATGGCTGTTTCCCAGCCCCGGGCAGTCTCGGCCCCCTGCCCGCTGGGGCCCCCTGGGGCCCCGCCAGGGGTTTCGCCCACAAAGTAGGTGGTGTTGGCAGTGACAATCTCGAAGCAGTGTGGGTTGGTGCCTGGTGGCACAAGGCTGAAGTTCTGGGCAGGCTCCACGGCGAGGATTTCAGACAGTGGAATTTCCTGGCAGGACACAGAGCCAGCACCCGTGAGGGCTCCAGGCTGACCCTGGGGCTCTCCACTTACTCAGATGAGCACACAGAACCCAGTGTCATTGCAGAAGGGGCTGGTTTGCATGGAGGGGTCAGGAAAGGCCTCCTGGTGGAAGTTACATTGAAGCAGAGATCGGAAAGGTAAGAAGAGGCCAGCTGGTGGAGGAGTGGGTGGAGCATGTGCAAAGGCCCTGAGGTAGAAAAGGCTTGTGTTCAAGAAACATGTCGTATCCCCATTACATGGATGGTGCCTGGCACACAGTAGGCATGCCATGTTTGATGAACTAATAAAGGATAAAAATAAAATAAATAAATAAATAAATAAATGAAATCAGGCTAGGGCCAGGCCTCATGGGCCTCATGGGCCACAGGGAGGAGCCTGAGCTTTGTCTCCAGGGCCTTGGGGAGCCACAGAAGGGTTTAGTGCAAGGTGGGGAGTAGTTCTCTCTGGCTGTGTGTGGAGGGTGGATGGGAGAGGATGGGACTGACATAGGAGACCAGGAAGGAGGCAGAGGGGACCCTGGGAGGAGAGAGGGTGCAGTGTCTATGGGGAGGAAAAAGAGTGTGCTTTGAAAAGTGTTGAAAGACAAAGGAAGGGAGGAAGAAAAGAAGGAAAGAGTGAGAAAGAGAGACAGACTTATGTAGCCAATAAAACCAGGAGACAGAGACGTTGTGGTGGGGATGGTATTTTAGATAAAGTGACTTGAGGAAGACGGGAAGGATAAGAAGGAAGCAGCCATGGGAAGGGTAAGGAAGATGCTCCAGAGCAGGTAAACAGCGAGGTGTCTGGGTTTTATTCCAAGGGCAGTGGGAGCCATTGGAAGCTTGTGATGGTTTTAATGGACTCCTCTGGCTGCTGCGTGGGAAAAGACTGAGGACAAGGGCAGAAGAAGGACCGTGGAGGAGACTGGCTGGAATGCAGCACAGGCATGGGAGGCACACAATGAATGAACACAAAGAAAGAATTCAATAAATTAATTATAAAGCTATAATGATAACACACTTATAGTTACTGGGAGTTTAACGGAGCTTAACACACGCCTGGCCCTAAACTAATTGCTCCACCTAGATTATCTCTTTGAATTCTGGCATCAGCCCTGAGGCGAGGACTATTCTTTGAGGGCTTTTACAGGTGAGACACGTGGGGCGCAGAGAGGTGAGGTAACTTGCTTGGATCCCCCAGCTGGAAAGTGATGGAGCTGAGATCAAACACGGGGAAGGGCATCCAGGTGGGCGACACTTGCTGATGGGATGGAAGCGGGCAAGCAGGGGTGGGCAGAGAGTGTGATTCGCAGGTGCTTGCCTGAAGCAACTGGGAGAGGAGGGGAGAAGATAGTGGACAAAGAGGAGAGGTCTGGGGGATCTGGGAGCCAGAAGGCCCACCTTGTAGTATCTGTTGGTCGTGTTGTTCTGGAAGAGCGTGATGCACTTGCAATCCAGGCGCCAATAGTGCCGCTTCCTCTGTTGGGAGAGGTGCTTGAGAGACTGAGGTTGTCTGCCCCACATGCTGCTAGGGCTCTGACTCTAATCCCAGCCAACCCCCGCCCCTAATTCTAGCCCCGCCCCGCCCCTGACCTTGCCTTAGTCCCGCCCCTCCCCTAAATCCTGTCCCTCCCCCTTCATCCCTATAGCCACCCCTCTAATTCTATCTCAGCCTTCAGCATGACCCCGCCCACTCCAAACCCCAACCGGCTCCGCCCCCTCAAATCCCCGCTCTCCCCAACTCTAGCCCCACCCACCTGACCCCGCCCAACCCACTCACCAGCGTGTCCTTGTTGCTGTAATGAACCACCCAACCCTCACGTAGCGTCGTGCTGGATTTCCGTGTTGTGTGTCGCACTGACTGCACCACCCTCATTAGGGGGATGTACCCCAGGGAACTGAGGGTGGGGGAGAGGAAGGGATGAGAGGTTACAAGCAGAAAATAGCAGTAGTGCCTGGGGCCGCAGCGGGTGGTGGTAGGGGCCTGTTCGGGGCCGGGGGTGGGGGGGTGGGGGGGTGCATCTCTGGGCAGCCAGGGGGTTTTTTGGCCACACTTTTTTCCTTTGTGGTTTCCAGATTTCCCATAATGAGGAAGGGGACTCTTGAGAAGCCCACATTAAGAGGCTGCTTTCCGAAGCCAGGCTGCCTGGCAAATTACCTAACCACTTCGTGCCTCAGTTTCTCCACCCAAAGGGGTTGCTGTGAGAAGTGAAGCCTTTCTTAGGAGTTTAGCATAGTACTTGGCACACAGTGGGCCTCCAATAAGTGCTAATTAGTACTGAGCCCATTGATTGTGGAGCCAGCTGTGTGACATTGGGCAAGTGACTCAACCTCTCTGTGCCTCATTTCTCTCATCTGTGCACGTGCTATTATGACAGTGAGGAAATGAAGGCTGAGAGAAATTGACTTGCCCAACTTCAGGACCAACATCCTCTTGATCCCTGCGCTAGACCTGGACTTGAGAGGCCTTGGCCACTTCTCTTTGCCTCTCTGAGACTCGGTTTCCTCATCTGTGAAATAGGCTGCCTCTCCCAACAGCCCTCCCCTCCCAAGTCCTTCAAGGTCCAACTCTGATAGCCTATGATTCTGTTACTAAACACTCCCAGGAAAGACCTGGGAGAAAGGGATTCTGAGGTTCCAGGTGGCTAGGGCCGGGTGGCACTAGTAAGAAACTCTCAGTGACCACTGTGGCCTGAATACCCGTCCCCCCTCTGGCTTCACTTCCCCTCCTCTTATCATCACTCTCCCTGCTTCAGCCATCCCAGGTTCCTTGCTACTCCTGCAACATTCTTGATTCTACCTCAGGGCCTTTGCACTTGCTGTTCCCTCTGCTTGGTAGCCTCTTCCCCCAGATATCTTCCACACCACTCCTTCCCTCCCCTCCCTCAGATCTCTTTAAAGCTACAACATTTCCTCACAGAGGACCACTTTAACGACCCTAAGTAAGATAGCATGTCCCCATTTTCTATCCCCTCTCATTTCCTTTTTAATTTTATTTTTGATAGCAGTTATCAGTATCTTATAATAACCTATAACGGAAAAGAATCTGAAAAAGAATACATATATTATTCCCTCTCTCTCTCTCTCTCTCTATATATATATATATCTATATATATATATACTGAATCACTTTGCTGTACACTTGAAACTAACACAACACTGTAAATCAACCATACTTCAATTAAAAAATTTTTTTTCTAAAACATATGAAAAAAAGTGAAAAGGTTCAAAGGATGAGATTAAAAATAGAGAAATGGAAATGCAAATATTTTCTTCTCATACCTCCAAATGGATCATCTCTCACCCTTCCCACTTTATAGATTCAAGATTCAAATACTAGGGAGAACTCCTTTTCCATTTTCTGAGCACTTATAACCTGGCAAGCACTTTCCCTGCATGATCAAATAGAATTTGCACAATCTGTAAGGCACGTCCCCAGTCCCCAGGAGGAAACTGAGGCAGGCAGAGAAAGGACCAGCAGTTTAAGTGATGGAGCTGGGATCCATCTCTCAGCCTCCAGTGCCCTGTGCTTTTAGCCCTGCTGCTTTCCTGCCACCTCAATAAACAGTCATCCATGGAGGAAGCCAGGCCTTGTCCTAGGCACTTGGGAGGCGGATAAATATCCTTGCCCTCGAGCACTTGAACTCACATTCTAGTGAAGCTGAAGATTAATTCCATTTCTAATTTAAAATGTGTAATTAAGTAAAAGTTATTATTTTTCAGAGCTTCCATGCCAGAAGAAAGCCACTGCTTGTCAGTTCGTTGGGGATATTTTCCTTTCCCCATTTTACAGATGGGAAGACTGAGGCACCAAAAGGAGAAGGGACTTGTTTAAGGCCATACAAATCAATCTAAGGCCAAAATGGTTGAAAGAAAATGGATATTTTCCCTTCCTTTTTAAGATTTAGGGCTCTGGGATAAGAGTTAAACTAACACTGTATACCAGGTACTGTTTTACATACTTGATTTACATTAATTCATTTCATTCTCGCAACAACCTTATACGGTAGGTACTACTTTATCCCCATTTTACTGATGAGAAAACTGAGGCCCAGAGAGGTTAATCTCTTGCCTAAGGCCATACAGCAGTCTGGTTCCAGAGTCCATATTCTCACTCACTCTTTGTACTGTCACTTTGCCATATGGACTGTTTCTGGAAGGACCCACCAGAACCTAATCCCAGTGGCATCCTCTGGGCAGAGGGGCTGGGCAGCTGAGAGGCAGGGAAGTGGGAGGGGTTGACTATATACGTTTTGAGTGACTGTATTACCAGTTCCAATAAAAGAAAAACAATTTAAGTTAAAATAGGCTTCCATTAAAACTTGTTAAAAATGTAAATCAGGAAAAAAGGTTAGGTTAAAAAAATAAAGTTCGGATGCTTGAAAAAGTTCGCCTCAGGAACCTGGGAAATTTATAAGAATGGGGTGATGTCAACCCATTGTAGGGACGGAGAACGGCCTTCGCTGGAGAGGGCCCTGGGTACCTCTGGGCCTTGCCTCCCTCGCCTTCCTCCTCCTCGCTGGCATGGAGAGCATTTTCTGAGTGGGAGCCCGGGACGAAACCCGAGTCATCTGACTCATCCATGAGGGAGCTCTTGTCAGCCTCGCTGAAATCAGTGGCCTCCTCCATCGGCACATCTGGGAGGACAGGGGCATCAGAGGGACCTCCACACAGTCCTGCTGCCCTTTCCCTCTCAGCCCCCAGCCTCTTACCTCCGTTGATGAGTGCCTCCCCCAAACAGTCATTAGGGACTCGGGTGGCGCAGCGTTTGTGACAGTTGAACTTGCAATCTGGTAGGAGGACAGGGAACATGGGGTCGGGTGGGAGGGGGAAGAGAGGTCACCTCTAAGGGTTGACCCTTGACCCCTAGCCCCCAGTCTCAAAAGAGTTTGCTATTGCTTTTTGGGGCAGGAAAGCTAAATGACCCTTCCCTGGTCATCCCTCCTTTAAGCCACAGTCCCCAACTATGGAGAGGCTTGATTAAATAGAACAGGGCCAGATGAAGTGTCCGTGGCTTGATAGCCCTAGCACTCTAAGGGTCTAAAGTTCTAACAGTGTAGATATCCGTCACCCTAGATTTCTACAATTATAGAGTGTAATCGCATGTAACATTCTATGATTCTAGACTTCAGGCTTTTGAGGGCAGGGTTTCTCAACCTTTGGCACTATGAACATTTTGGGCTGGAAAATTCCTTGTTGTGGCAGGTTGTTCTGAACATCATAGGATTTTTAGCAGCATCCCTGATCTCTACCCATCTGATGCCAGTAGCACCGGCCCCATATGACAAACAAAAATGTTTCCAGACATTGCCAAACATCCCCCCTTGGGCAAAACTGTCCTTGGTTGAGAACCATTGTTTGGTTGAGAAGTTTGAAGACTCCGAGGTTCTGGGCTGCTATACATCAAAAATCCTGGAATTCTATGAAAACTTATTTTGCTAAGGTCCTTATGATTCTAGATTTCTAAGACTGCAGAGTTTGATGTCCAAGTTTCTAGAATTCTACACATCTATGCTTCTACAGTTCTAGACTGCTAAGATTCTTTGATGTCCAAGTTTCTAGAACTCTATACATCTGTGCTTCTACAGTTCTAGACTGCTAAGATTCTTTGATGTCTGAGGTTTTAAGGTTTTATGTATCTAAACTCTAGAATTCGGTGACTCTACATTTCTATGATTCTAGACTTCTAAGCCTGTAGAATCTGATAGTTCCAAAGTTCTTGGGTTCTGTACACCCAGGAATCTAGAACTTAATGTTTCTATGGTTCTTTAGCTGTAGACATCTAAGATTCTAGAATTTGATTGTTCTAATGAATTCTAGAATTGGATGGCTCTAACCTTTTTATGGATCTAGACTTCTGGTATTTCAGAATTTGATCATTCAAAGTTCTGGGATCTTAGATTTCTAGGACTCCAGAATTTGATGGTTCCAAGGCTATATGATTCTAGACTTCTAAGGCTCAAATGTTTTGCTTCTAGGTTTCTGTTCTTCTCAATTCCTATGGTTTTAATGTTCTAACATTCTGCGAATCTATAATTTGATAGTTCTAATATTTATGAGTCTAAAGTTCTATGATTCTTTTTGCTGAATCCTATGATCTAGAATTCTTGAAACTTATGTTTCTAAGGTTCTCTGATTCAAGAATTCTCAAGTTCTAAGGTTTTAGAATTCCATGCTAAGTATCATATGAATCTAGATTTCTTAGGTGCTAGGATTCCAAGTTTCTAATGACTGAGGTTCTAGGATTCCAGAATTCCAAAGGTTCTAGAACTTCAGGATTCAGGGCACTCCCTTTCCAAGGCCCTGTGCTTCTAGGGATCAGAACAGAGATTTTTGTTTCCTGCCACAAGCCCAGCTGAGATCCTAAGCCTCAGTGTGTCTGTGTGATGGGGGGTGTTCTGACTCTGTCCCTCGCCACCCCCCAACGTGGGGGGCCCCCGCTGACCTTTGCACTGCAGGCCCTGGCGAAAGAGGCCCTTGAGCAGTTTCTTGCAAGCCTGGCAGACGGTGGGCCGCGTGTAGCTGTGGATGAGGAAGGTGTGTGGCACCTTGACCTTGGACAGCAGCATCTTGTCCAGCTCGATCGGGCGACCGGTGTAGGATGAGACAGAAGATGAGGAGGACGAGGACGGGGGGCGGCGAGGGATGAGCTCGGTGGTGCTACGGCTCTATCAGATGGCAAGGTGGAAAGGGACACCTCAGCGCATCGTCCCTGCGCCTGGACCTCATCAACCCCCAACCACCACCCCTCCCCACCCCTCCCCACTCCCCCAGCTGCTCACCAGCTCATCAGCCATGCTGAGCAGGGACTCAGAGGTGCCGAGGCGCACCGAATGGCCGCTGGCCAGAGACGTGGACGATAGGCGTCGCTTGCGGGCCCCACTGCAGTTGTTGGGGATGCTGAAGGCGCAGCGTTTGTGGTAGTTCAGTCCGCAGCCTGTGTGGGGCGCCCGACGGTCAGAGACATAGCTTCCACCTGACCTGGGCACTAAAGCTCAGCTCCCACCACCACGCGCCCCTCCCCCCCCTTCGCCACCTTCTCCTTTTCTGAGGATCTGGAACACAGCAGGTCCCTCAGGATGCCTCTTCCTAGTGTAATTAACGTCAGCGGAAAACTACAAAACCCAATTCAGGCAGAACTGCTAATGGCTGAGAGCCTTCAGGAATAAAGGTTTGGGGAACTCCCTGACGGTCCAGTGGTTAAGACCCCGCGCTTTCACTGCCTAGGGCACGGGTTCAATAATCTCTGGTCGGGGAATTGAGATCCCACAAGCCACTCGGTGAGGCAAAAACAAAAAAACAAAAAAAAAAAAACAGGAATAAAGTTTTGGGCCACCCCAACAGACAAAATACATGAGCAGGTGAGGTGCTGGCTGAGGGCAAAGGGAATATGGACCAGGCAGTGGAGAAGGAAGAGAAGGAAGCCACAGCCACGTGACCAGTTGCAGCCGTGAGGACAGTCATAGTATTTCTTCCTTACTTTGTTATGAATATGCGCATACACCAAATATTTTTGTTTTCTTCCCTCTTCTACCCCCTTATCATCTAACATAAGATATTAATAATAATTAACTTTATACCGTGATATTTGTTACGGGATATCAAAGGAGAAGACGGAATATCACACAAGGACATCGTCTTATGGGGAAAGAGAGCATTTTTCAGTTGTACTCAGGATGGTTGTATCATATCATGTGGAAGTGTGACTTTGTTCTTTCTTTTCTTTTCTATTTTTAATCCTTGACCACGAAAGAGTCAGGCTCAGCTTGTCATTTCCTACTGGACTTCCTGAACGCTTCTCCATACATCTCTGGTGATTCCAAATGATTCCAGGATCTCTTTCTGGAGTAAAGAATGTTCCTCCAGCCTTTGGAAGCTTCCTTCGGACATTTTATGAAGATTGTCTTCTGGCAGCCAGCCTCTCATAGGCTTTCCTGCACAGTAATTCCTCATCATAGGCACTGTCTCAAATGCACAACGTCATGCTGCGGAGGCAAGCTTGGGGACTGCTGTTGGTGCTACAAGGAGAGTTTCAGGATGGCAAATTGCACACAGGAACCATATCCCGGTTTTGGCCTTTAATCACTCACATGCTTCACAGAATTTCAGAATCTCATCTATGGTTCCTATTATGAGTATCAAGGTAGAATCAAACTCCCGTAGGAAGGCGTCAATGGCATAGAGTACAGGCATAAAGTATTGGAACCCTATGAACTTGGACCATCATCTGTGATGCTGGGCCGATGAAGTCCATTCGGAGAGTGGCCATTAGAACTTGGTGATACCAGGGTTGCTCCATGACAACAGTTACATAAACCAAGACTTCAAGAGTTGGATATGGCATGTGGACGATGGCAATATTGATAGCAGCTTTGAATGCAGTAAATTTGTGTTTTGCAGGCCTGATACAGCTATTATCCCTAGAGTCCTTAAATAATGCCACAAGTATATTTAACTTTTTTTTTTTTCCGTGCCATGCGGCATGTGGGGATCTTAGTTCCCTGACCAGGGATTGAACCCGCACCCCCTGCAGTGGAAGCACAAAGTCTTAACCACTGGACCACCAGGGAAGTCCTCCACAAGTATATTTAGGGCTGCATGATAACAATCCTAGTCGATGCTGTGGGTCATCTGGAACACAAGGTATCAGGGACTCCGGATTTCTACAGGAGCATGATAGCCACAAAGCTGGAGATCCTTAGGCAATGGAACATCTGAGAATACGCCTCTAATAGTGGAGCACACTGAACAACAATGGAGATGCAGGTCGTCGTCATATAATGGATGGTCTTCATCTGCTGTGTGTAGAGCAGAGCCAAGACGGGTGTGCGGCCTTCCTCTGCAGGGGAGGCGTGATCTCAGCATTCCCCCTCAGAAGCATCAAAGACGGGAACAGTGAACCTGCGGATCCTGACACTTGGGCTTAACCTTGAGACATCTTGTCTCAAAGGAACACACTGTGTTCCTTTATTTTTTTAAAGTATGATTTAGGGAGATGTGTATGGGTGCCTGTTATAGACTGAATGTTTGTGTTCTCCCCAAATTCATATGTTGAAGCCCTAATCTTCAATGTGACTGTATTTGGAGATGGGGCCTTTAAGGAGGTAATTAAGGTTAAATGAGGCCATAAGGATGGGGCCCTGATCGGTGGGATTGGGGTCCTTATAAACGGAAGAGACATGAAAAATCGCTCTCTCTCCACGTGCTATGTGAGCAGAGGAGGAGATGGTGGCCATCCGCAAGCTAGGAAGAGAGCCCTCACCAGGAACCATATCTTGTCAGAACCCAGATCTTGTTTACGCCACCCAGCCCGTGATCTTTTGTTAGGACAGCCCTAGCAGACGGAAGTGCCAAGTTGCCAACAGGTGGACTCTGATAGTGAGCTTTATGTGTCACATCCCCAGTTATTCAAACGATAATCTGCGTGTTGCTGCGAAGGTATCTGGAGATGTGATTCAAGTCCACAATCAGTTGACTTTAAGTGACGGAGATCATCCTAGTTAATCTGGGTGGGCCTGTTTCAGTCAGTTGAAAGGCTTAAAGAGCCGAGCTGAGATTTCTGAGCTGGAGAGCAGCTTCATCTCCTGCCTGTTCTCCCTGACGACCCGCCCTGCGGATTTCAGAGTGGCCAGCGCCCACAATCCTGTAAGCCAATTCCTTCCAAAAATCCCTTAACATATGCCTCCCTACAGGCTCCGTTTCTCCTGTTGATCCCTGACTGATATAGGCTCCGCCCTCTTCCCCATCACCCCTGTTCTCCCCCAAAGCTCTGCCCCTTACCACTCCCTCGGAGCTCCACCTCCCAGTCCCCACCCCCAAATGGAGCCCCGCCCAGACCCCGCCCTCCACCCAAGCTCCGCCTCCTGCTCCCACCTCCAGTTCCTCCCCCAAGCCCTGCCTCTGGGCGCTCACCTCTCCCTCCGAGCCCCACCTCTTAGGCCCCACCTCCTGGCCCTGAGCTCCATCCCGGCCCCGCCCTCACGCCCACACCCTACCTCCTGGCCCCGCCTCCAGCCCCTCCGCCTCTCACCTTCACACTTGAGGCCCTGGCGCACTAGGCCGAAGAGCATCTCTCCGCAGTGGTCGCAGAAGGCAGGCGCTCGGTAGGAGTGCACCGTGAGGGCGTGCGGGCGGATCTGGAAGTCCTCGAAGGTGGCCGAAGCTGCAGGCAGCAGGGAGGGGCGGATGGTTGAGTCGGGACCAGCGGTGGCCATTTCACCCTCCGCATTCCCAGGTTTCACACAGCCCTCTCAACTGCAATGTTTGATCTTTCCTTCAATCATTTACTCGCATCCTACATTTCATTCGACCTGGGTTCAAATCCCAGCTCCACCATTGGCCAAAACACCTATGTGCCTATGCCAGGGACAGGGGAGGGGGAATGGGGAATTGTTTAATGGGCACAGATTTCCAGTTTTGCAAGATGAAAACAGTTCTGGAGGTCGGTTACACAACATTGTGAATGTAATTAACACTACTGAACACTAGACTTTGAATATGGTTAAGATGGTAATTTTATGTTGCATATATTTTATCACAATTAAAAATTTTTTAATTAAAAAAACACAGATAGGGCTTCTCTGGTGGCACAGTGGTTAAGAATCCGCCTGCCAAAAAAAAAAAAAAAAGACAAAAGACCTGAAAAAGGTTAGGGTCTGGACCATGCAGGTGTCTAGGGAAGAACACGCCCAGTATCATAATAGTATCGCCTTATAGTTCTTTTTTTTTAAATTTATTTTGATGAATGTTCCGCTTACACTTTTTTTTATTTCTATTTTTGAAAACTAATTAATTTATTTTAATTTTTGGCTGAGTTGGGTCTTCATTGCTGCACGCGGGCTTTCTCTAGTTGCGGCGAGCGGGGGCTACTCTTCGTTGCAGTGCGCGGGCTTCTCATTGCAGTGACTTCTCTTTTTGCGAAGGACGGGCTTTAGGCCCGCGGGCTCAACAGTTGTGGCTCGAGGGCTCAGTTGCTCTGCAGCATGTGGGATCTTCCCGGACCAGGGCTCGAACCCGTGTCCCCTGCTTTGGCAGGCGGATTCTTAACCACTGCACCATCAGGGAAGTCCATATGGTTCTTTTTTATGGGTTAAATGAATATACGGAAAGCTTTTTTTTTTTTTGGCCACGCGACGCGGCTTATGGGATTTTAGTTCCCCGGCCAGGGATCGAAACGGGGCCCTCAGCAGTGAGAGCATGGAGTCTTAACCACTGAACCATCAGGGAATTCCCGGAAAGCTCTTAAAACAGTACCTGGCTCAGAGAAAATGCTCAATAAATGTTAGCTATTATTTTAAAGTTTCATTTTTGGACTAAATCTTGTTCCTCTCCCCACCCCCATCCCCCCCAATTTCTGTCTAATATTAAGCTATTTTTCTTAGTATTATGCAGTGGAGAGGGGACTCTGTTCTATGTGCCAAGCACTGTTTACACACGCAGGATAAAGCTCTGAACAAGAGAGTTTCACCACTCTCAGAGATCTGACATTCTTTTGAGGAGAGGGAAAAGATACATAAAACAAACAAACAAGGATATTTCTGACAATGAGGAAATGGCATTTAAGCTGAGATCCAAATAACAAGAAGGTGCTAGCTATGAGAAGACAGGACAGGGTTGGGGTGGGGGAGAAGGACAGCAAGTGCAAAGGCCCTGAGGTGGGAGGGAGCTTGATTTCTTCAAGGGACAGAGGGCAGACAAGATGGTTGGAACAAAGAAAGTAAGAAGGACAGTGTTAAGAGATGAATTTCGGGAATTGGCAGGGCCCAGGTCATGGACAGCCTTGAGGCCACGTTGAGGAGTTTGCATTTTGTTCCGAGGGTAATGCAGAGTAAGGGGAGGATTCTGAGCAGTGGAGTGTCATGAGCTGACTTAGGTGCTACTGCAATAGTCTAGGCAGGAGGTGATGGCGGCTTGGATCAGTGGAGGGAGGAAAGAAATAAATTCAGGATGGGTGAGACCAGTAGGTTTGAGGATGGACCAAGTGAAGGGGTGAGAGAAAAAGAGGAGCCAGGGATGGCCCAAAGTTTGGGGCATGAGCACCTGGGTGAATGGTGATACCCTTCACCAAGCTGGAGAATACTGTGGGAAGAGCAGGTTTAGAAGGGCGAAATCAAGATTTCTGTCTTGGACAGGCTGTATCTGAGAGGCCTGGAGCTGCCGAGTAAAAGCGTCAGGGAGACAGCTGCACGAACAAGACTTGGATTTGGGGAGAGACCAGGATGAAGATAAAAATCCAAGGGTGGCAAGCCTATACGAGGGACATAAATCCAAACTTCTTCTTTTTTTAATGATTTATGCTCTTTATTTATTTATAATTTATTTTTTGGCTGCGTTGGGCCTTCGTTGCTGCGCGTGGGCTTCCTCTAGTTGCGGCAAGAGGGGGCTACTCTTTGTTGCGGTGCGCGGGCTTCTCATTGCGGTGGTTTCCTTGTTGTGGAGCACGGGCTCTAGGCACCCAGGTTTCAGTAGTTGCGGCACGTGGGCTCAGTAGTTATGGCTCGCGGGCTCTAGAGCGCAGGCTCAGTAGTTGTGACGCATGGGCTTAGTTGCTCTGCGGCATGTGGGATCTTCCCGGACCAGGGATCGAACCGGTGTCCCCTGCATTGGCAGGAGGATTCTTAACCACTGCGCCACCAGGGAAGTCCCGTTAATCCAAACTTCTAATTGTCATCCATCCATCCATCCAACAAATTTTACGGAGCATTGCAGTACTCCGGGTGGGGGTGGGGGGCAGGGGAGGGCATACAGCCATGAGTAAGGTACCTCCTACCCCCCTACCCTACCCTCCTGAAGGAACCAAGGGCTAAAGAGTCCTCTAAGTGCTGAGAGCTTGCCCACCCATCAAATGGGAATGGCCAGTGGGTGGACTAGATTTTGGCTGAAAATACAGGTATCCGGGTTTCATCTCACGCTGCAGAGTCTGATTTAATTTAGCATTTCATTGGGAGGAGGCACAGGCAGCAAAACATTTTTAACTTTACATCAAAGTGTAACGTAGGTCTAGGAAAGGACATATCAGAAATGCACAGCTCAGTGAATTGTCAAACTGTACACGCCCATGTCACCAGCATCCTGATGGATAAATGGAAGTTTAAACCATTGTGCCCCCCCACCCAACTCCAGCTGCCAAAAAGGTACCCACTCTCTTGGCTTCTAACAAAATAGCATAATTGTCTTTGTGCTTCGTAAATGGAATGATACAATATGTAGTCTGATGTCTAGCTTCTGTCCCTCAGCATTAGGTGTGAGATTCATCCGCGTTGCCGTGGATGGTTTATGTTCAGTGCGGTGCGAATTCCACAATGTGCAGGCACCACACCTACCCATTCCGTAGCGGTGGTTTGTAAAAAGCTCCCGCAGTGATTCTAATTTGCAGCCAAGGCTTAGAACCGCTGGTCCCTAACTTTAAGAACTAAGTTTCTGGGCCCACCTCCCCTCCCCCTCCTCCCGATGCCCCGCCCCCGCTCGAGGCTCCGCCCCTAGGCCTGCCTCGGCCTCTCACCCGACAGTACCACCTCCACCAGGTCGCCCTCCTGGATGTCTCCGGCAGAGCGCACCAACTGCAGGAGGTTGGCCGACGTGGGGTCATGTTTGAAGAGCAGGATCTTGTCGTAAAGGCCATAGAAGCCACACTCGGGGAACTGAGGAGCGGGAGAAGGAGGTGGTGACGGAAAAGCTCAAAGCAGCGGTCTGGAACCCTCCCAGGGCAGGGCCGGCTGTTTCCCCCGGAAACTCAGAGACCCCGCAGCCCCTCGCTTCCTGCCCGCTCCCTCCCAAGCCCAGCTCGAGCTGAGCCGGGCAGGGTGCCAGGGCCCCAGGTGTGCTGGGAGCGAGCGCTGGCCAGAGTTTGAGAGAGTGGCTCTGGGAGCGTGGGCACCTAGAATCTTCTGGAGATGGAGGGGGGTAGGGCTGAGTGAGCACCCTTTCCCTTATCTCCCTACCACCTCCCGCTCCCCCTCACCCTCAGCTTCCTTCCTGGAACTATTGTTGTCCCTGTTACCTGGCTCCAGGCCCAGCACTGGGGCTGGGCGATCTGGAAGGAGGGGATTTAGGACTCCTAGTTTGGGGGGGAGGGGGGTGTGGAAAGGCTAGGGCTCAAGGGAGTTGGAAACTGGCACGGTGTCCCCCACCCAATGCCTCAAGGACCCAGGTGTCCCGGTCCCTAGCTTGGGGAGGCGGGGCAGGAAATGAAACCTGGTAGAACAGAAAGTGAAACCGCCCAGGTGGAGCCACTGGAAGGAAGGAAAGGGGCCCTACCACACCTGGACGGGGTGGGGTGGGGGGCAGAAAATAAAACTGCGGTGAGGCCTGAGGGGGTAGGCTGAGGACTTGAGCATCGGATAAAGAACTTCACCCAGGGGACAATCATGCCCTCTCCCCAGCCTGTTTTCCCAAGGAGCAGGCTGAGTGTGCGAGCTGGGCCTGCTAGTTTTGGGGTTTGGGGTAGGTGGCAAAGGAAGCTCTATCTGTTCTTGTTGCTGGGAGAGGGTCCACAGGTGGCCAGGACTGCCAGGGTCCTGACTGCCTTGGAGGTCTTTCTCTAAGCTTCAGTTTCCTCTTCTGTAAAATGGGGGAGTTGGCCCAGTTCCTAATGTTTTGTCTGCAGCCCAAAGAATTCATTCCCAGGAATCTAAGAAGATTCTACAATTTAGGTATTTTGGGATTCCAGCATGCTCACATTATAGGATTATACATTCTATTCCAACAAATTATCATGATAAGTTTTAGAATTTTAATAACCTAGATTAGTAGTAGTCTAATATTTTAAAGTTCTAGGAATCTGCCAAACTAGGATCCTAATATTTGAATATCTTAGCATGAAAGGATTTCAGCGACCCAGCATTCCAGAATTCTAACATTTTTATGCTCTAGGAGTCTAACAACGATGGAATCAAATATTCCAACATTTTAATGTTTTAGTATTTCAACAACCTCGGGTTCTAATGTTTGAACACTTTAATATCAGAGGAGTTCAGTTACCTAGCAGTTGCATATTCCAACAATTTAGAATTCTAACATTTTAACACTTTTACAGTCCAAAATTCCAACAGTTGAGTAGCCCACTATTCCAATTTTTTTTTTTAATTCTAACTTTTAACATTCTAGAATCCAAGCAGTGCGTCCCACCTGATTTCCCCTTGCCGTGCTCCCCCAGGCCCCAACCCCAGTGACCCTCGTGTCCAAAGCGAAGAGTGGGGTGGGACTGGGGAAGGTTCGTTTTAACAGACTAGCATTAGAGCCGGGGGGTGGGGGGGACACTGATCAGGAGAGGGGACAGACGCCTCAGAGCCTCTGGACTGTGAAGAGGCGCACCTGCCCCTCCACACACGCTCAAGCCTGGGGGAGGGCAGAGATTGGACTCTGAGACCTCACTTGCCCCTGGCAGCTAATGCGGGCACCCGCACCCACACATGTCACTTGATCGCCACGGCCAGCCTGGCTTCAGTTTCTACTGTTTCCACCAAATGGGAGGCCGGGGATAGGCCTGGACAGGGAGGTCCCCCGACATCTGCTGCTCCCACCTGCCCCTTCCTCTCGGCTCCTACACCTCACCCGTCCCTCTCTTCCTCCATGCTGTCTGCAGCAAACAACAACATCCAGGGACATGCAATTTGGGGAGGCCTCTGGGGCACCCCACCCCTGACCAGGCCTCTCTCAAAGGAGTGGTGGGGTGAGGAGGCAACTGGGGGCCAATGCCCCACCCCCACCCCTCAGTCCCCCAAGGCTTATCCCCCTTCTCTCCCTCTTCCTTATATACTGGGCTGGAGATCGCCTCTGCCAGCACCTCCCCACTCTTCCAGACCTCTCCTCAAGCTAGATGAGGGGAACCCTGTGCCCTCACCTTCTGGTCAACGATGGAGCAAGCCAGCTGCTTCACGTGGGCCAGCTCGGAGGCGGTGGGCAACAGCACGAACTCGCGGGTCAGCCCGATCTGGATGTGGAAGGACACCCCCGAGCCCGGCGCCGGGACATGGGGCAGCAGCGGTGGCGGAGCCTGCAGTTCCAAGCTGCCAGAGGGCGGAGGAGACCCCGGCCCGGGAGAGCCCGGGAGCCCGGCGGGATGGGAGGGTGCGGCGGCCATAGGGCGAGGCCCGGGACCCGCCGCCCGGCGCCCACCCGGGATCCGGCTGCAGGAGCCTGAGCAAGGAGGCTCAGGTCCCTGGATCCGAGGTATCTTGTTAGCTGGTGGTAGGAGCGCGGGGATCCCGGGGATCCGAGAAGAGAATCCTGGCAGGTTGAGGGAACTCGAGGAGGTGGGACCCTGGGAAGTTAGAGAAAAGGAATCTCGTGGATCAGACGCCCGCCCGGAGATTAAGGGATCACAGACGATCAGAAAGGAGAAATCTAATGGTTTGGGCGGCCCAGCGATTGGGAAATTCCAAGAAATCAAAAAAGAAAATCTAGTAGGCCGGGGTCACAGGGATCAGAAGAGCCCAGGATCCAAAGGCTCCCTGGAGAAAGAAGGGATTGGAAAAGGAGCAGGTGGGGCCAAGAATCCAGTGGCTGTAAGAAGAGGATCCATATAAGAAGGGAGCTCGAGGGATTCACCAGATCTTGGGGTGGAGAGCAGGAGTCTCTGAGTCGGGGATCGAATGGATCCCAGGGATCCGACGGCGGGCCTGGGAATGGGCAGAGGGATTCCGAGGGCTGGGGTGCTAAGGCGGGAATCTCACGGGTCTCGGAAGCTGGAGAAAAATTCGGTCGGGGGCCGCGGAGAAGGGGGTGTTACCGGCGGCAGTGGGGTGGCGGGGGGTGGGAGGGAAGGGAGGGTCGTCCGGCGCCGGGCGCCGGTGGCTCTTTTTCCCACTCCAAAGTTTAATTCGGCGGCTGCGGCCCAGGAGGAAGTGTCCGGAGTGACAGTTCAGTCGGCCAATCGGTGCCGGCCTCGGTGACGTCGAGAGGGCGGAGCCTGACGAGGGCCTGCGGGCGGAAGAGGAGGGCGGGCTTAGCGCCTCCGAGTTGGGGCGGCACCTCCCGCTCCCGGGTCTGGGGACCCGGGGGTGGGAGATGCGGGGAAGGGAGGCGAGATTGATTCCTTCCCACCTCACACCCAAGTCTGGAAAACTGACTTTTCCCTGAGCTGGAGAGGGAGGGGCAAGCCACCCTCACCCCCACCACAGGTCGCGAGGCCGGGGCTGAGGAAGCGTCTGGCCCTTTAAGGAAGGGGGCCGTCTCGCCGGGCCTGCATCCGGCGCCCACCGCTGGGGAAAGGGTGGGAGGCGGTGTCAGGTCTGGCCCGCTCTCCGGGCCGGGCCTGCCTCTTCCCAGGGCGTCACCACGCCCGCCCCCTCCCCCCACTCCCGAGCCCATTACACAGGTGGGAAGACCGAGAGACCTCCAGATGGGCAGAGGTCCTTGCCTCAGGTCTGTCTCCAGCGACCTTGGCCAAAGTGCCAGGAGCAAACTGCAGGGGCCAGGGCTGGGTTACCCGCGCGCGGAGAGTGTCAGGCACAGGGCAGGTGGAGAAGGGGTGTAGTTTCCTTCCATCAGCTCCCCACTCCACCCCAGTGTTTAGGAGGGTGAAGAGCCAAAGAAAAGCCTGGGGGTGCCTGGAAGGACCATAGCGACCAGGGAGGACCACACATCCACACCACTTCATAGATGGAGAGCACATAGTTCTCCTGGGGAAGTGTGCACATGTCTGTCTCTGTGTGACTTTAGGTTGGTGACCTCCCCCCTCTGAGCCTGTTTCTCTGTCTTTTAGATGGGACAATAATAGGACTGACCCCAGAGGGTCTTTGTGGGGATTAATGAGATGGTTTAAGGGTGCCTACAACACAGCAGAAGCTCAGTAATGGTGACTGTGGCTATAATGCGCTGAGATAAAGAGGTGGGCATCTCAGGCACTCAGGTGTTTGTGGGTGGGTTTGTTCATTTAGTCTTTCAGCAAGTATGGATTGAGGCCCTAATATGTGCCAGGCCTGTCATAAAACACCTCTTCCAGGACCAATTCCGACTTGATTTCTCCTTCCTAGCTAATAATGAGTGGCTACCATTTAGTTTACATACAGGAAGCTGAACCCTCAGAGAGGCAAAATGACTTGTCCAAGATTGCCAAGCGAGTAGCTACCCGCTGGCTTCACTGAGGGGCCAAGGCCTGGCTGAGCCCCAGAGGCATCCCAATAGAGATGGGCCACCGCCGCCTAGACTCCCGACCAGCAGGGCTGGGTAGGGGGGATGAGGAACTCACGATGAGCCCACATTCCTGGTAAAGGGCTGTTGGGGGTAGCTGAGGTCGGCACAGTAGCAAATCTGTCACCACATCCGGGGGCTGGCTGGGGCTGGGGAAGGAAGTCTGAGGCTGGAGCGAAACCCTAAACCACCACCTGGGGAAGCTGCACAGAGCCCAGAGGGATGAGGGGGCAATGAGGCCACATGGTACCCATAGCTGGGCTCCTGTCAGCCTCACCTGATGGCCATCTGCCCACCTGTGCCCTTTGTCCAGACCAGCAGACGACCACCATGGTGAAATCCTAACATGAGTGTGCACTTCTCAGGCCTTCCTCCTTCCTCAAGTGTTCATGGGGCCCTGACAGGAGCCAGGCCCTGTTCTGGGCACTGGGGTGCAGCCCTTGATAAGCCAGGAGGTGGGCATTACTGAAAGGCTCACTTTACAGCGGAGGCTGAGGCCCAGGGAGGTGCCAGGACTTGCCCAAGGACCCCTGGCTGGTAGGCAAAGAGGCCTCATAGCAAGCAGAGGGAGTCACAAGGGACTGGATACAAATTCTGATTCGTATCCTGCTGGGCCCTGAGCAAGCTCCTCGAGCCCCCGCCTCCATCTCTCGTCCTTTGTAACGTGTGCATAATGCTCCGCTCCCCTTTTTGAGGTTGTGGGGACCTAGTGAAATGGCACGTGAAGAGCTCCGAGGGCACAGCCGATTACTGTGATTCAGCCACCGCAGAGAAGGGAGAAGGGAATGGCACGTCCCAGGGTCTCCCTTCCTTCCCACTCCATGTAGGCCCAGGCGTGGGGCAGGGAGAGAAGGGGGGCGTTCAGTACTCTGGATTAGCACTTTGGCCTCACTACCAACCATCACACAGGGGGCAGGGGGGATGAGGAGCTGAACCGTCACACTGTTTCATCTGCTCGTCAGGGCTCTGCTGTAGCCCCTGGGGAGGGAGCGCTTAGGGACAGAAAGGAGGGGCACAGGGAGATTCGGTCCTTGCCCCCACTTCCGTCCCACCACCCACACCCCACCCAAGATCTGGGCCACTCTCTGCACCCCCGCCCTACCACGAAACCCCAACCCATCACATCCCCTCGCCAAGCTCCACCCACCCCTGGCAGAGCCAGTTACTCCTCCCCGCGAGTCCCCAGTCCCCTCAGTAGTCAGCACCGCCGCCCATCTTACTCCAAAGGGTTTATTGAGACAAGGTTCACAGGCAAGACCAGGGCAGAGGGAATGGGGCTTATAAACAGGAACCTGGAAGGGGGCCTGAGGGCACAGGGTGGAACCCAAAAACGAGAGTGAAATAAATAGAGGAAGAGAGTGGAGGGTCAGGAGAGGAGACGGACAGACTATCACACAGTGATAACAACATGGGTGGGGGTGGGGCTCCATTAAAATCCCATTTATTTATACAGATATACAGGGAGTTACGGGGGACCCGAGGGACCCCACTCCACCCTCCATGCGCCACAGAGGGGCAAGAGAAGGCCACCTCTCCCCATGGGTGACCCCACGGGGGTTTGGGGGGCTGCCCTTGGAGGACTGTTGGGGGGAGGTAGGGGCGGGCACCTCCCCCGAGGGCATCACCAGCTCCCCAGGCAGTTACTGGCCCTGGCAGCGTTGGGTAGTGTCTGGAGAGCTGTGCTGAGGGAACTGGAGGGGAGGGGGTTTACTGGGCACGCTCTGGGGCGGGCCAGGCCCGCACCTCCACGGAGGACAGCCCAGCCTACAGCTGGCTCCAGGGCCCCGGCAGACCCAGAGCAGGGGCATCGGGGGTTCCTCCCGGCACAGCTCCCACCCGGGTCCAGGGAGGTGGAAAGGAGGGGTCAGGGGTTCAAAGAGAGAACCTGGCACCTTCTGGCGTCTTGGAAAAGCTAATCCCTAAGGACACCCAGCCCTGGCTGTACAGCCCCTGAGAAGGCAGCTCAGAGACCTGGAGTGGGTGTCAGGGTGAAGAGAAAATTCCCAGAGACCATCCTGGAGGGCGATTCCTGAAGGAGGCCACGCCCCGGCGGGATGCCCGGGGGAAGGACGGGCCGAGGGGAGGGCCTCCTGGGGAAAGGGCCAGTTAGCACCACCAGGCTCCAAGGCAGGCAGGAAGAAGCCAGGCCTTGGGGCCTCCAGACCAAGGCTGGAGTCACCTATGGGGGGCAGAAGGGAGGGGAGACTGGACCACGACCTCCAGGGTGCAAGAGGCCAGGCAGCTCCAGCCCCTCTACACCCCAGCCCCTCCTCTGAATGCCCAGGGGCTACCTTGGCAATTCTCACAGGGCATCCCGACTAGGATTTCGGGTCTTGGCACCCTCTGGAAATGCCAGGCAAAGGGGTGTTTGTGAGGGCCCCATCGGGAGTGAGGATGCAGGGGGCTTCTGCCCTCCCAAGCCAAGCCTCCCTCCCATCTGGCCCCTCACCTCAGTCCCACCTGCCCAGCCCCGCTCCCCAGCCTGCGTGGCGGCCTGGGCGGGGCCAGGTGGGCATCATACGAAGACCTTGGCCAGGGCGTCGGCGCCCGCGCTGGCGATTAGGGCCTTGCTGGGGTGGCAGGCGACAGCATGGATGGCCTCCTCATGCTTCTTGCGGTGGGCCGTGATCTCCTGAACGCATGTCTTATTGTCCAGGCTCCACAGACGCAGGGAGCAGTCGTGGCCTGTGCAGATGTGGGAGCAGTCGTGGCCATCACCCAGCAGCTCCGGGTCCCCCTGCCTCCTTGCCCAGACCTGCTCCCCGAACCTGGCCTCATCCGAAGGCCTGGGAGTTGGGTGGGGCTCGCTCCTCTGCCCAGTTGCCTCCAGATGCCCAGTGTGAAGGACTGCCCTTCTGACCAGCCTATCATCCAGCCATCTAGGCACCGAGTGTTCACTGAGCACCTACTGTGTCCTGCACTCGGGGGCATGGTGAACAAAACAGGCAAATCTCCCTGCCCCCGTGGTGCTGCGTCCCAGTGTGTGAGAGACAGTAAACAAGAGAACAGGATAAACGAGGCCAGATGGTCACAAGTGCTGTGAGCACAAGTCAGTCAGTCTGAGGACCGTGTGGCCCAGGGGGTAGGGCAGGGGGAAGAACCTTCCAGGCAGCGGGGACAGCCAGGGGCAGGTCCTGAAGACTGACAGCCTGAGCAGGCAGGCGGGGGGTGGGGGGAGTAGACTGCGCCAGGCCTTGGGGCCATGAGCCACTGCGGGGAGACCGCCGGACTTAGGCATTACCGGGATCTGGTGGGCTGCGGTGGGGGGACCTGGGCCCTGTACTGAATTTTTGCCTGGGCCTGATTTCACTGACTGTTCCCTCAACCGGCGTCCTCCCTGGAGACAGCTGTAGCACCGTCCTGGGCCACCCCCACCCTCCACCGCCACTGCTCACGCCTGTGTGTGCACTCGCTCGCTGACACCCCGGGGCAGGCTCGGTCTGGTCAGGCCTCCGTAACCGCCAGCGCACACCCTTCACCCCCTGGGGAGCTTCAGCCCCTTCTCCATCCGCCCAAGTCCCAGCCCATCCCGTTGAGGTGCAGCTCCACACTCACTGGGGCTCAGTGCCTTTATCCACAGACAGCAGGTGCACCAAATGCTAAAATTTCTCGTGGGGACCGAGAGTCAGATAAACCTGAACTTCAATTCCTGCAACCCTGTGGGCTGTGACCAAGTGAAATGACTTCTCTAGCCCCAGTCACCACATCCGCGGAGTGGGAATAATAGTACCAACCTCATTCAAATCCAACGAGATGATGTGGGAGAGGGCCTACGGTGGGCTCCGGTGCACAGTGCTTTGCTGTCCCCACCCTTGTGACCACTGTCATTCCAGCCACAGAGGGGCTCCAGGCCCCTGCTCGGACAGCACTCCCACCAGCTCCCCACCCTCAGGGAGCCCCCAGAGTACTCCCTCGGGACCAGAGCCTGGGTCTCTTCCTCTTCCTCTTCCTCTCCCCAGCCTGCCAGAAAAGGCACACGCCCTCACTCCTTAGGAGCCAGGAGGCTCCCGACTTACTTCCTGACATCAGGAATACGCCATTGGGGTCCACGGCTAGGCAGGTGACTGCATCCAGGTGGGCAACCATGGAGTGCACGGATCTCCCTGAAGGGAGAGAGGGTGGGCAGCAGGTTACTTTCCACTCTGCGCCTTGCCTGGGAAGGTGAAGGGGCTAGAAGGGACACTGAGCCTTCAACGTGGACACCAGGAGGTCTGCCATCTGAGCCTGGTCGACCCCTGCTCCCCCTGAGCAAACGTGAAGGGGGGCCAGGAAGGTTGGGCCTCACCTGTCCGGTTGTCCAGGAAGCGGATGCCTCTGTCGTCATGGGCGGTGATGGTGAGGGGCTGGCTTGGATGACTCACCACCTGGTTGATCTGGGTTGGGCCTGACAGGAAAAACGAGGGAGAGGGGAAGAGGTCAAGGGTGGGAGGCAATCAGGGAGACCGGGACAAAGATAAGAGGAGAACCACCATCCCATGCCCATCCTCTGCTTAGACAACGAGCAGGGCCGGGCACTCCGGCCGCTCCCTCCTGGGCCCCGTGCTTCATCTGTGCAATGGACACTGCATGGCCTCGGGGCGAGCAGGAGGGATGACAAACACGAAGACGGTCCTTCTGCTCCACCAAGTGGCCCATGGGCGAGTCCCTCGTGATGTCTCTCCAGTCAGCCCTCCTGAGCACACTGTGCCCTCCATAATGGCAGTGACCGGGACCTGATCTCCGTCCCTCTCAGAACCCCCAAGGGGGCAGGGCAGCCACTTTCCACTGACTGGGCAGCAGGTCACCAAAGCCACAGGAGAAACTGGGGCCCTGGAGGCATTCCTGGGGCCTCCCTTACCGCTGTTCCCCCGGGAGTCCAGTGTGAGGAGGGCACTGCCAGCCTCCAGGTCATACAGGACGGTGTCGCCAGAGCGGAAGGAGGCCACGATGTGGGCAGGCTCGGTGCTGGTGAAGGCCACTGAGGTGGGGGTCCCGTGATCTGAAGGCGGAGGGGGAGAGAAGGCTGCCTAACGGCCCCGCTCTTCCCTGGGCGCGGGGGGCGCAGGAGGCGCCCCTCCTCTGGGGGCCTCTGGCTCTGTACGGCTCCTGTGCCACCTGTCAGGGTCCCTCACGCCCCCATGTCCCCCCCACTCACCGCTCGCTGTGGGGAAGGTACAGAGGCAGGTTGGGCTGCTGCTGCTGGGGTCCCAGATGCGGACGGTGCCGTCGGCAGAGCAGGAGGCCAGGCGCTGGGAGGTGGGACTGAAGGCCAGGCCCCACACTGCATCCCTGTGGCCCTCCAGGACGTGGCTCAACACGCTCGGGTCTGGACCCGCCAGAGGGAGAGAAGGGCTGCGTCAGGGCCGCCGGCCTCGGCCCCAGCCGCGACAGCCCTGGAGCACCAGTTCTGCCGAGACGCAGGCACTGAGCTCAAGCTGCCCTTTCGTCCGGCTTCGTCTCCAAATCCTCACGCCTGCTCTGACCGCTAGCTGTTCTGTGAAGCTTTCAGGGCCCTGAAGGCGCCGCAGAGTGGAAACTCCAGAAGGTGGGGATTTCCTTGTTCCCTGCCGTCCCCGCAGGCCCGCGATAGTGCCTGGCACAAAGCCGCTGCTCGAGATACCTTTTAGGACTTAGTTAAGGGGACGAGGGACAAGGGTGGCTCTGTGGCCCTGGGACCCTTTGCAGCCTGGCCGCTGTGGGTCAGCCCCACCCTCGATCCCTGTGGTGTTTTCTGCCCAAGAGCACAGCCTTGTCCGGTCTCTCCAAAGCCCTCTGGTCATTCCCACCATTGCCTCCCTGGTCACTCGAGTCCACACAGGGTGCTCTGGCTGGGTCCTGCTGACAGCCGACGTGTGACAACTTGCTTAGCCTAGAGCAGATACTGCCTGGGACTGACCCTTGACCTCTGAAAGGGTGAGACCATTCTTCAGAAAACAGTATACATTCTCTGAGAGGAGACACAGACCTCTAAACTCTGCCATGACAGCCTGTTGTACGGAGCCACGTGTGCGATCAAAAGGGTTATGAGAAGAGGCGTCACAGGGCAGGGACACGGAACAGATGTTGACAGTCTGGTCGCTTCTCCACTTAGTCTTAAAGGTGGCCCAAGGATACAGCCAAACTCCCTACAGCCCGGCCCAGCTAGTCTCCATCTCACCTGCTCTACCTGCTCCTCGCTGGCTCCCTCCGCTTGACCATGCAGACGTGGGCAGAGCTGAGCGCAGAGAGCTGCCAAGGCCCACCACGCCTTCGCCCGGGCTGGTCCCCGGCCCCAAAGCTCAACCCCAATCAGCTCCTCTGCGAAACGCTCCCCCACCGCCCCCGCTGCTGCCTCTTCTTGTCCCACCCTCGGGCACGTGCTGAATCGCCCTGGCCCGTGTTTCACCAGACCGGGAGCCCTTGGCAATGCCGACCCCCAGTACCCAGTGTGAAGCCTGGGGGCTGCGGGAACCAAGAGGCCCCGGTGGCAGGTGGGTGGGGGAAAGGAAGGCAGGGGAGGGAGCTGTCCTCACCGTAACCGTCGTACGGGTCCATGTTGAGGTCTGGAATCTTCCAGCTATGGATGCGGGCATCTGCCCCACCGCTGTAACAGTATTCACTGTGGCTGCCCATGGCTACTGCCAACACGGGGCCCCTGAAAGATACCAAGTTGGGTGAAGCGGGGAGATGAAAAACTCCAGGCTCCCCCTCCCCCACGGGACCCTGAAGTGCTCCACTAGCATTTTTCAAGGCTGGCAAAAAGGAATCCAGCATCTGGACCTCTGGTGGTGCCATCCAGGCAAGGTGCCTGTCCCACTCCCCGTGTCTGTTTCCTCCTCCGAAGGCTGTGCTGAGAACCAGCTACGGGGGCACTGAAAGTCTGCAGAGCGCCAGGAACGAGGTGGGGTGTCTGCAGAGGGTCACAGGGACTCTGAGCCCTCCTGCCACCCTGCCTCAGCCCCCAGGATGGCAGTGAGTGGGCCAAGGGGCAGGCTGCCTTTGGGGGCACTTCCCTACCTGTGAGCCCGGAAGGCATGGATAGGTTCCACGTCTAGCGCAGCATTCCTGGGGGGAGACAGAGGAGCTGGATGTCGCTGGGAGCCCCTCATCACCCTGTCCCCTGCGCCCAGGTGCCCTCCCCACCCCCCCACCCTGGGGCTGCTGCTCTCACTTCTTGGCCGTGACCGCCTTCTGCAGGTTCCAGAGCTTGAGCGTGCCGTCCTCGGAAGCAGTGAGCAAAGCCGACTGGCTGTGATGGAAAGCCAGGGAGCGGATGCCGTCATAGTGGGAGCGGAGGGTGAATTTGGGGTTCCAGGTCTTCTTAAAGGCATCCTTGCTGTCAGACAGCTGGGGTGGGGGAGCTGCCTCAGTGTCTGCTCGTCCATCTCAGCTGTCCCGCAGACACCAACTCCCAGCCCCACACGGGGCACCTCACAGACTGGCCTCCAGCCCGGCCCTCTCCCACTTCCTCCTTGCCCGCAGTGTCCCCTCACTCACTCAGCAAGTGCCTGCAGTGTGCAGGGCCTGGGCTGGCTTCTGGGGAGGCAAAGGGAAGCCCAAACCCTGGGGAATCTCACCATTCAGAGGGAGCCTGGGGGAGACGATCAGATCGTCTCCACAGCGCAGAGGATTATTAACTGCGAGCAGTGCCACGAATTACAAATGCACTGAAGAGGAGGTATGGGGCAGCCTGTCCTCCTCTGTGGGGGGTCAGTAAGGCTTTCCTGAGGAACTGACAAGCCATCAGGACGTAGCCAGATAAGGGGAGGGGACAGAGGATGGAAACTGCATGTGCAAAGTCCCTGAGGCAGAGGCAGCAAGGGCGGATCCTGAGCCTGAGAGGAGGGCTGGGATGCAGAAAGCAAGGGAGAGAGCGGCAGGAGATGAGGCCAGGAGGGGTGGCCAGAGCCACAATAGTGGCCCACGCTCAGGAATGTGCAGCTCATCCCAAGCAACAGGGGAGCCACAGAAGGGTTTAGAGCAAGGAAATGACACAGCTTCTTCCGGCCGCCCCGTGGGGGGGCTCGACTTGGGAAGACAAGAGTGCCTGTAGAGAGAGAGGTGAAGAGGTCCCGAGGGAAGTCTCCCAGGGAGACGTGAGGCAGACCAGACGCTGCGGAGTGGAGATGGGGACAAGCACACAGTGGGGAGAGACTGGGAAGCCGAATCAATAGGCCTCTGAGGGACAGTCCCAGAGACACCCCACAGGTCCTGGCGGACGATGGTGTCGCTCTCCAGGTGGGATACCTGGGGAGGGCCACTCGGGAAAGGAGACGAGCAGATTGTCAGTCAAGCCTCAGTGCCCTGCCCCAAGATGAGGTGTACCCCCGATGAACCCCTTCATCTGGGCTCTGTCCCCCAAGGTCACCACTTCTGCCACAGAGGTTTAGGCCGGAGGGTCTACCCCCTCCCATGCACGCTGCCCCGTGGGGATGGGTCTCACCTCGAGGAGAGCAGAGGAGCCCTGCAGCGTGCTCCCTGCTCAAACCCTCCGCTCCAGTCTCGCTTCCCAACACCCCACAGCAGTGTCCTATCCTTGCTGGGATCACTTGAAATCTTGCTAGAAGCTGTGGTAAATGTCCTGCTACAGGAACTTGCTCACACACGCCCGTTTCAGAGATGCCCAGATAGCCAGAGGCCCGGCCACACATCTCAGGACACTGGCCCTAAGGTCTCCCTTCATTCCAGCCCAACATACCAGATCGGCCTGATTTTTTGTTTTGTGGCTTAGTCACCTTCCCTTCCAAAGTCAGCTAAATTCTCACCTCCTGCGCAGACTTTCTTCCCCGAATTGCCGCCAGCCCAAAGCCCCCTTCCTCTAATGCTGTATTTTGACTCAGCACCCCCTTCACCCTTGCCTCCTGTCTGCGGTGGGTCCTGGACTTGAGGTGCACGGAAGCCCAGGGTGCGAGGGAGCAGCGCCGGGAGAAGAAGCCTGGCAGCATGACTGAAACATAGGCGCCAGAGCCTTTTAGGCCAGAAACCTCGGTGACCCCAGTCAAGTCCCACCGCCTGTCTGTGTCGGCACCTCTGTGAAACAGGGAGCTGGCGAATGAGCTCACATCGTCCTCGTGTGTGAGGGGCTGGGCACAGGTCGGGCACACGGTCAGAGCTCAGCCAGTCCCGGCACTGCGCCGACCGACGCCCCGTGGGGGCCTGTGGGGGGTGGGCACCCTGAGAACTTACATCACAGCTGAGGTCGTTGTCGTTGGTGACGGTGAGATCTGCCAAGTCCCCCAGGCTCACCTCCCCGCCCCCGATAGTGTCCATGATGAAAACGTCTGAGGAGAAGCCAAAGGAACCTGGTAGGGGGAGGGGAGGGAGGGCGCAGAGAGGGGCAAGGAGAAAGAGAGAAAGACAGAGAGAGGCAGAGAGAGAGATAAGGAGTGAGAAAGAGAGACAGGGAGAGGACAAGATCAAGAATCACAGCTGGAAAGAAAGAGACAGGGAGAGACAGACAGACAGGGCAGGACAGACAAAAAGAGAGGGAGACAGAGACAGACAGACGAACTTTTGGGACAGGGAGGCTGCAGACTAGAGGCTGGGCCTCGACCCTGAGGACACAGAAGCCCTGGGCTTAGCTCTGCAGCCTCCCTCTGCCGTGGGCCCTCAGGACTAGGCCAGGGTGGAGGGGCCTCTTACCTTCGTGGGGCCGGGACTGGGGTGTGCCAGGAGGTGGGCCGGTCACTTTGGGTGGCAGCCCATCCACATCCCGAAGGTCGGCCAAAATTCCCTGGAGTTTGACCCGCCGGGTTTCTGCAGGGACAAGGCACAGGGCAGGAGTCACTGACTGGTTCACTCAGCCACGTGCAGGCGATGCCTTCCCCACCACCGAGAGCTCTCCTGCAGCTGTGGGGAGGCCAGGAAGCCCTGGGCTCCGGGTGGGGATGGCGGACAGGCAGAGGAGACAGACTGAGATGGGACCCTCAATGGGCTGCCCTTGCTGGGGCCTCAGTCCCCAGCCATCCTACATGACCCCCGAGGGCCACGCAGCCTGGAGTCACAGGACAGGAAGCAGCAGCTGCACTGTCCCTCTGCCTTCTCCACTCCGGGTCTGCATCCTGTCCACCCCGCCCCCTCCGAGGTCCGCCAACAACTGGCTGCTCGAGTGGAGGGCTGGAGGCTCTGCTGCAGGAAGAGCCGGGCCTGCCTGTGTCCCCACAGGGGTTTTCCAGGGAAGGAGTGAAGGCCTGGCCATCGTGGTGCAGGCCTCCCGCTCTCCTTGGCCACCCTCCTCTCAGGAAGTGTATCCGTCCGGTGGAGACCCTGGGGCAGGAAGCAGCTGCAGGCGGCTGTGTGTGCCCGCAGTGAAGAAGGTGGGCCAGAAAACCCCCAACTCACCCAGTTCGTGGTGGGTCCCCTCTCCGGCGCATCGCCGGGGGTCTGGAGAGCCCTCTCCGTCCTCTCCTGAGCCCAGGAAATCAAATTCGTTGATGGCATCCTCTGAGTCGTCCTCCTCGTCTTCGTCCTCCATTTCAGGAACCAGGGCCTTGGATGGCAGCTGGGACATGGAGACAACCAGCGGTCAGGGGCTCCTGCATGGGCCCAAGCCCACCCAGTCTCCAGGAACAGAGAAACCAAGGCTCCTGGCCTCGGCCCGCAGGGTCCGCCCCAGCCCCACACTTTGATGCTGTGCTCCCCCTGCTGGGAGAATCCAGGGCTGTTCCTCACTGGAGGAGCTGCTCCCCCAGCCTGGCTCTGGAGACCCCTTCCGCTCCTGCTGCCTCCAGCAGTGATCCCCGCACAGGGCCCCCCTCCTGGCCTTCACTCAGGCTGTTCCTGCTCCCCCATGCCCCGCCCCCCAGCACAGTACTTCTCATGAGAAAACGTCGGATAATATGACAGCCTGTTTCGGGGGCGAGGGAAGATATATGTGTTTCTATGGGTGTGAGTGGAAGGAGGCGCTCAATCAAAGTGAGAACAGATCCATGGGTACAATAGTAATAATAATGAACACTTACTGGGCCAGCCTCTCTGGGTTATTCAGTGCACTGAATAAGCTTCACATATATGATTTCACAGCCCCATGAATAACTACTATTGTAATTATTATCCCCATATTACACATAAGGAAAACTGAGACTGAGCAGAGTGAAGCCCCTTGCCCAGGTCACCAGCTCCAAGCCATTCCTTATACACTAAGACGGCTCTGGGGTGTGAGATTACCTGAGGTTCTCCAAGTCTTCCTTATAATTTTCTACACTGGCTGAATTTTTGTTTTCTTACATAACAAGCAGGAGCTACTTTTAGAATGAGAGAAAACACCCCAATTCCTCCATTTTGAGAAACAGAATGCTGGGCGAGTGAACACTGAGTTTGCTATTTCCCACAATCAGTCTTAACCAGGAGCAAGAACCAAATCATCCTGTTCTCCTCAATTCACAAGCTTGGACCAAACCCCAGGCTCGTGAATTTAGGAGCAGCATCACACCTGTGTCTCCCCACACGGACACCTCTGAGATGCAGCCTCATGAGGTGACATCTTGCGCATGATTCTTCACCCTCTTGCGGCCTAAGCATCACTGTGTTTTACATAAAGTGCCATCCGGGAGCTGTGTACCTGGCACTTCAAAGGCTGCGCTTAAACGGCTTAAGGGAGTTTCAGAATTTTCAAATACAGTTTTGAATCCGAGTTCTGCTTTAAGTGCTTCGGAGACCACTGGCTCCAAACACCACCTCTGCCAGGAAGGCTTCTCCCTCCTAAGTGTTCCCTGCCTGG
The DNA here is from genome assembly GCF_005190385.1 of Monodon monoceros. Taxonomy (NCBI): domain Eukaryota; kingdom Metazoa; phylum Chordata; class Mammalia; order Artiodactyla; family Monodontidae; genus Monodon; species Monodon monoceros. The sequence continues at coordinate 49,591,906 of NW_021703766.1, forward strand.
GCCCAGCCTCAGTCAGACTATGAATTCCTCGAGGGCAAGGCTGATGCCCCTCCTCCCAGAGGCTCAGCATCCTGAGCTGGGTCTGGAGGGTATGAATTTGGAGCAGCTATGCTCAGGCTCAGGCACCGTGGAGGGCCAGCCTCTGGCCTGTGTGGGAGGAGGGGGATGGGACGTGAGTGCCTTCCTCTTCCGTCCTGGGAGAAGACCCAGGGTCAAGGTTCAGACAGCCTGCCCAGAGAGATAATGGCAGGGGTCAGTCCACGAGAAGGGCCCTATGCAGTTACATCCTGCCATCACTGCCTGGGACTGTTAGTGCCAGGCCCCTGCCAAGCACTGCTAATACTGCTGCCGCCGAGCACCTGGCCTGGCAGCCACCGTGCAGCCAAGGGCTTTGTACGCATGAACTCATTTTAACTAATTCCTCAACAACCCAGAGACAGGTACTAATTTTTTTTTTTGCGGTACGTGGGCCTCTCACTGTTGTGGCCTCTCCCGTTGCGGAGCACAGGCTCCGGACGCGCAGGCTCAGCGGCCATGGCTCACGGGCGCAGCCGCTCCGCGGCATGTGGGATCTTCCCGGACCGGGGCACGAACCCGTGTCCCCTGCATTGGCAGGCGGACTCTCAACCACTGCACCACCAGGGAAGCCCGACAGGGACTATTAGTCCCTGAGACTGAAGCCAAGACAAAGAGAATCATGTGCCCACAGTTACAGAGCCAGGCCACAGCCACTCTGGGAGTCACGGGCAGGTCTTCTGAATCAGGGTCTGGTCACTGAAGGTCTGCTGTGTGGAGACAGAGGCCTTGGGGAAGCACGGGACCCCTACATAATGAGCCACCTGACAGGGCATGTGGGACAGATGCGGTGACTGACGCAAAGGCTGAAGGGAATACGCGATCATTTCTGATGGGAGGAGCGGAGAGGAGTGGGAAGGTTTCCCAGAGGAGGCTGAGGCGAGACCTGCAAAAGGAGTGAAAATCCCAACAGGGGGCAGGAGGGACCAAGCATTCTGGACCAGGGGAGAAGCTTAGAGACCCCGGACTCAGTGACACCCTGCTTTTCCTGCAACCCCAGTGCCAGTGTGCCGGCTCTGTGCATTCCATTCCCCTCAGTGCGTTCACTGAGTGCCTGACCTGCGCGGGACCCTGCGCTGAGCCAGGCCGGGGACACTGGGCATAGAGCTGAGGCCAGAACAGACCTGACACCAGACAGGGAGGACCCAGAATGATCCCGGTCAGGACGGGGGAGCCCACAGGAGCCTCCTGACCCTGTGGGGGGAAGGGGAGCAAGGGCGAGTCAGACAAGGCTCTCTGGAGGAGGGGGGTGTCTGAGGTGAGTCTGAGGAGGGAGCTAGAGTTCGGGTGGGAAGGCTGGGTCAAGGAAAGCCCCTGAGGCCGTCTCCCACAGGCTCCCCTTCCTGGGCATGTGTCCCTGCATCCACTGTGGCACGTCCCTCTGCCTGTGACTACCTAGAAGCCCGCACTGGCCCTAAGCTCCTCCACGCCGGGACCGGACCTCGGCGTCTCCATGTTCTCACGGCCAGCACAGAGCTTGGCCCATGGAGGCCCACGTGGATGTCTACTGGACAGATGAGAGCCGGCCCCGTGTAAGGACAGCGCCGTCAGGATGGCGGGAGCATGGGGCTCTGGCAGTTAAGGAGTGGGGGGAAATGCGGTGGGAGCTGTATCTCCAGGCCAAGCTGAGATGTGGACTCTACCATGCGGGCAGTGTCCCTGGGCCTCGGTCCTGCCACCAACAGCAGACTGGACACTCACATCCTATGAAGTCCCCCCTGGAGTCACCCGACCTGGCTCCAGGCTGAGCCCTGGGCCCGGCCACATTCCCTCAGGGTGCTGGGGAGGGAACAGTAAAAGACTCGCACAGTCCCTGCCTCGCGGAGCGCACATTCTACTGCAGGAGACAGACGCAGTCTCACCGAAACATTTCTCAGTCCGACTGTGGCCAGGCTGGCCAGAAGGAGGGCACAGAAGAGAGGGCGTCTCAGAGCTGGCCTAACCTGGAGATTCAGGAAAGGCCTCTCGGGAACATCTGAGCCCAAGGAAGGAGGGTGGAGAGAATGACGGGGGTGCAGGTGGAGAAGGGGCCGGCCCTGACAGAACAGACCTAGGCGCCTCCCAAGGTACCTGAGGCAATGGCACGGCGGGACAGGAGATGGGGACCCAGGGAAGGGACATGATCAGGACACAGACCAGTCCTCAGAGGCAGCCCCAGAGCACTCACAGAGGCGCTCTGCTCTGCACACACAGCAAGGGCCCCCTTGCAGAAAGGGGGAGGGGCACCCCTTGAGCTCCCGTGCTCACCTTCACGCGCTGCTTCTTGTGCTGCACGCTGTCCAGCTCATCGTCCTCATCGCTGTCCTCATCCTCGCAGCTCTGCAGGAAGGGAATCTGCTCCAGCACTGAGCCACCCAAGCGCTCTTTGCCGTCTTTGCCGGCCGCATTCCTGCCCACGACAGGGGGGCAGAGGGGGCATTAGTCCTGCCAGGCGACAAAGCTCAGATGGGAGAGCGCCGAGGCTCGGGGGTCAGAGCCTGGACCCGGCTCTCAGGAGTGCCAAGCCCACCCTGACCCCAGAGGAACCTTGACTCTGATCACACGCAGGGCTTCAAGCCCAGCCTCTGCCTGACACACCCCAGCTGGAACCCTCACTGGGACCACAGACCAGGCCCAACCCCTCACTGAGCTCTGACCCTCCCTGAGTCCCAGACTAGCCCCCAACCCTGACGGCTCGGCCCTGGCATATGCTGAGTCAGAAGGAGAGCTGGACAACCAAGCGCCACTGACTCAGCAGCTCCCGTTCCCACGGCCGCTCCAACCACGAGCACAGAGCAGGTGAGTGGCGGGGACAGACCCAGCAAGAAAGAGGAACCGGTCACTCCACGGTCACTCGGGCCCTCACAGCCTGCACCCTCCCCACTGACAGACGGCGCTCCGCTGTCCACCCCGGCCCGCTGTTTAATGGCTCCATCGGGATGACAAGTTTTAGCGAAGGAGGTTATTTTCCAAACCTGACTCCAGGGCAGAAAGGAGGGTAGAATCTGAAGTTCAGATAAATGCCAACAGCCTCCTTTTCTGCCACTGGACTGATGCCCCAGAGAGTTCTTGTCGACTGCCTGGGTGGATGGCTGCCACTCCGCCGGGACGCTGCGCCCAGGCTCTCCTCCCGCTCACTAGCTACCTCGGCCCGGCCTCCTCTGCTGGGCCGCCCCCAGGGCTCGGTCCTCGGACCTCCTCTCGGCACCATCGACGCCCTCTGCCTCAGTGACCGCCGAGTCCCGTGGCTTCCAAACCCGCCCGTGTGCTGGTGAACTGGAGGTACGTTTAGGAGTCAAGCGCCCCCACCCCTCGTGCTGGGGGTCAAACAGGCACCTCAAACTCCACTCGTCCTGAACGGCCCCCTTGAAGCCCCCCCACCCTTTGTCTCCCCCATCTGGGTCAGCGCTGCTCCCAGCTCTCAGACCACACCCTTCAGTCACCCCTAATTTCTTTTCCTCTCCCCCCACAGGCAGTCCTTTAAATAGTGTCGGCTCACCCTAAAAACCCACTGAGAAGCGGACCCCTTCTCACCCCTCCACTACTAATGTCCATCATTTCTTACCTGGACGTCTGCAGGAATCTCCTACCCGGCCTCCCGGCTCCCAGCCCGACCCTCCGTCAGCCTCTCCTTCTCCAAGCAGACCAAGTATATCAGATGATGTCACACCCCTGCTCGAAACCACTGGCTTCCCACAACACCAGCCTCCAAGCTCCTTCTGATCTGACTCCTGAGATCTCAGCGCACCGCAGACCACAGCCCCCACGTGCTCACACCACTGCAGCCACACCAGCTTCTGTGGCTGCTCCCGAACGCTCCAGGCCCTTCCCATCCCGGAACCTTTACACTTGCTGTTCCCTCCGCCTAGAACATTCTCATTCCAGCTGCTTGGGTGGCTTAGCCTCCACTCCATGCAGTTCTCTTCCCAAATGTCACCCCATCCGAAGCAGTACTACTTCTCCCATCACTCTTTCTCACTGCCTTTTACATAGCACCTCACGTCACCACCCATTATTTACTTTGACAAATTACAATTACTGATGAGAGAATGAACGAGTGAGAGCTCCCTGGGGTCGGAGACCGCATGTTGTGCCCCCCTCACCCCCCGGTCCTGGCGTGTGGCCCGGGGGCTGCCTTCAGCAGGGGCTCGGTGTTTCCTGGGGAGCACACAGGCCTGAGCCTCGGGGGGGCCGGGCCAGCGGGAGCTGTGATGCACAACAGCAGCAAGGCAACGCCAGGGGAGGGGAACCCAGGGGAACCCAAGACAGAGCCTGGACACCGCACAAGGAAGGGACAGAGGAGCCCACGATACACTCCAGGAAGGAAGCGGCCCCCAGAGCACGGTGGACTTCCTCAGGACGCAGAAGGCACACAGGGATGCACCCGCCAGACCCAAGGGCTCACCTCTTGATCTGCTCCTCGATCTGTTTCACCAGCAGCGACTCGCCGCCGCTGAGTCCCCCGGGGCCCGGCGTGGCCCTGGGGCCCCCTTCGCTGGGCTCCATGGCCCCGTTGAGCTCCAACGAGCGGCCCAGTAAAGAGCGCACGCGCTTGGACCGCATGTCCAGGATGGTGTCGGTGTAGCCCACCTCTTCCAGGTACCTGCGGGGAGGCAGAACCAGGGCGGGTCAGGCGCCTTGTGGCTTCTTCATATGCTGCGGGGGGCCGATGCAAATTAGGCCAGGCTTTTTGGAGGAGCAACTTCAGACTATACATCAAAATTTCAAAGAAGCATACCCCTGACCTTACCATTTCCCCTTTGAGACTACTTCCAGTGGAAGCCTTTCTACACGGGCACTGTGCTGTCACAGATGCTCGCAGAGACACTGCACATATGGGTGAACCAAAACGCAGGGGCCAAACTACACGTCCGCTGCTGAGGACTGTGGGAGCAAATGACTGCTGGGACACTACGCACAAGATAAACAGAGCAGAGTGCCAAGGAAAGAGGCCATGATGAACAGTGCAACAAAAACTGTAAGTCAGGTGTTCCTTACAATTCAAGTGTTTGTAGGAAAAAAAGAATGTGCATATAAGTATAGACCACACACAAACACATTTTATCACGCCCCTCGCTAGGCCTAGAGAGAAACACACTAAACTTAAGAGCAGTGACCTCTGGAGAGCGAGATTGGGGATATTAATAGGAACTTCTAGCATTTACTCTACTCACTTCTATGAATGAGCATTTATTACTTCTGCAATTACGAGAACTGAAGCCAGCTGGGACTGGTCTAAAAGCTGAAAATATCTGTGGCTTCAAAAGACTGGAGACAAAGAGTCCCATGCTGGTCCTTAGGAGGCGCCTCCAGAGCCTCTTCTGTTGAGCCTGACCCTGTCCCTTTGGGAACATCAGACAGCGCCTGCCTCAGCCTGCTGTCTGGCCTGCTATCTCACCTCGGGTGCCTGTGTGTGTCTGACGCTTCCCCTCCCCACCAGTGGAGGGGCAGGAAAGTGTGGTGCGGAAGGAGTTGGGCTCTGGGGACAGGCTGCCCGAGATCACACCTCAGACCCTCCGCTGATTAGCTGTGACCTTCCATAAACAGATACCCTCTCTGCCCCTTGGTTTTTTCATCTGTGAAAACGAGGGGAATGCTAGCAGTTACACTACACGGGGGTTTACGTGAGGAATCCTTGGGTGCAAAGCGTTTAGCGCGGTGTCAGGCTCATAACAGGTCCCTGGCAAGCGTCGCCTGTGATGATCTTTCTGTTGTCACTGTTTGCACACCCTTTAAGCTAGCAATTGCACTCCCAGATATTCAGCTTAAGGAAATCAAGGATATGGACAAATAACTTCCTGGTGTTTGTCACACTGTCTACTGAAAAAAACACCTTCAACGAAATACACAAGAAGAGACTGGCCATAGGAAGTTATGATTATCCACGTGACAGACTACTATACAGGTCTTGAAATGATGCAACGTAAGTAATTTAGTGGGAAGATGTTCACAACGCTTAGCAAAAGCAATGCATTATGAAACACTGCGAAGGGGGAGCCCCGGCTTTTATAAAACACACACACACACACACACACACACACACAGAGACAAATACATATCCACGGAAGAGAAAGCATATGTGCCAAAATGTTTACAGGGGCATGAAATTCCTTGGGTGGTGGAATGATGAGTGATTTTTATCCTTTTCTTTCTGTTTCCCTATGTTTCCCAAGTTTTCTAAAACACACACATCTCTTTAATAAAAAACAATTTAACATTAACCTAGGGGAAAAAAAGGCACAGAGGCACTTGGGGTCGCTTTCCACATGTGCCTCCTGCAGGGAGTCTTCCCTTGCTCTCCCCGACGGGGTGACAGCTGTGGCCAGCAGGGATCCTGACAGCTCAGGGTCCCCAGGGGGACAGGAAGGACTGCGGAGTCTTCGGGCTTATCTCCCAAGCCAAACGTGTTCTCGCCCCCTAGCCTCCACCCTGCCCTCCACACACTCACTGTCGGAGAAGCTGCCGCCCCTCTTTCCACACCAGCGGGCTGTTCTCCAGGGTGACCGACTCCACCGGGCCATTGGAGACTGGAGGGTGGAGAGAAGGGAGGTGGGCTGTCTTGGTCAGGGCACCACCATGCACCCATCACCTCCTCCATCGTCCTTGGAGCCCCTTCCTGAGAGAGTCTGAAGCCTCCCTCTGCCCCTGTGCTCCTCCTCTCTAGTCTCTGGGTCACTTCCCCAGCCATTCCCAGACTATCCTCAGACTCTACTTTTGTTATTTTCCCACACGGGAAATGGGCTCAGCTCTGAGCGAACGGGCGGACTCGACCGCGTCCCAGCCTGGCTCTGCCGCTTCCCGGCTGTGTGGCCTTGAGCAGGTTAGTTTACCTGAGCCTCAGTTTCCTCTTCTAAGAAACGAAGTTAATAATCTCAGCACCTACCTCTTGGGATTGTTGTGAGGATTAAGTGAGACAATCTGTTTGTTTTATTCATCAAATATTTATCGGGCATCTACTATGTGCCCGGCTAGGTGCCTGGACTACATCAGTCGACAAAAACCCCTGCCCTGGTGGAACTCACACTCTGGTCGGAGGAGTCTGACATGAAGAACAACGATCACTGTCAGCCTGGCCTCGAAGGCCCCGACCCCGTGAACACACCACTCTTTCAGGTCTCCGTGCTCCAGTACACTCCTCCCTCCACCTGGAGTGCCTTCCCTCCTTCCCTGACGATGAACTGATGCCTCCTTCCAGGAGCGCAGGCTGTCGGGCCTCGTGTGTCTGTCTACCTCACACAGGGACAGCAGGCAGGACTCCCAGCCTTCTTCAGCCCCTGCCCGCACTCCCCCAGCGCCCAGCACAGGACCCGGCAGAGCAGCCTACGGGGGAGGGACGCTGAGAGTGAGATCCAAGCCCTCCCGGCCCCGGCCGAGCCTGCTTTCTGTGGAGCACGGTGAGAGACGTGGCCCATCTCAGCTTTCCTCTGTCACATTCGGTTTTGCTGGGAGGGGGCAAGAGGGGAGGATCGGGGGTGGGTACCTTGTTCCGACAGTTCTGGTTTCTTCTCCCCCTGGTTCAGGTCTGTCCCGAATTTCAATTTATGATATTTGGCCCTAAAAAATCAAGTGATTAACCAGTGAGTGAGAGACACGGAAGAGTAGACAGGGCCAGCCCCCACCTCAGGAATCCCAGATCCCAGATCCTCTCTAATCAGCTCTCCTCCCTCTGAAGCTGAGCTGCCCGATTAGGAAGCAGCCCGGGCGGAGGAGGCATCACGGATGGCACTGTGAAGAGCCCACTCTTTGGAGTCAGGCAAACTGGGTTGCTATCCCAGCTCCAGAGTCCTTGAAGAAGTCCTCACCCTCCGGAAGCCTCACCTGTACCCATTAGGCCACTGGAAGGGATAAATGAGACAATGAATATATGGTGTTTGGCACGCAGCGGGCCACCACCATTATGAATACTGTTATCAGTTGTTTACCCCGAATCCCACCCACTATTTCCTGTTCTGTCCCCCTCTCCTGGAACCATGCAGGACTGGGTGATGGGGAAGAGAACGCTTGACCCCAAAGGCTTGATCCCTGAAGGCAGGACGGGGGACAGCTGGGCTCACCTTTCCTGCTTCAGCGCATATTCTAACATCTTGATCCGCCGCACCAGGTCTGTCTTGAGATTCTCTTGCCCCTTCCTTTCTCCCTGGAGGAAGGCCACCTGAGCCTGCAGGGGGGAGAGAGGGAGACAGGAAGACAGCAGGGCTCAGGCTCACTGACATGTGTCACTCACTCAGGGACAATCAGCTCCAGCCCTGCCCCCAGAGCAACACACAGCAGCCACTTCTTCAGGCGTGAAGACCCTGAGCCAGGGTTCCATGGAGCAGTGAAAGGGCGGCTGGACCTGTCTCCATGTCACCCGCAATGAAACAACTGAAGAGAAGCCCTTAACCCCTGAAATTAAATAGGGACAGCCTGGGCCTAACTTGATCCCCACCTCTGGGGAGGAGGTGGGCCAGGGAGGTATTAACATCCCTGGGCGCCTCCTCTCCCCACTCAGGCAGGTGCTGTCCCTAAGGTTGCTGGTGGAGGTGGCGTGCCACTACTCCTACCAGAGCATCTGTCTCTGGGAGGCGTGGGAAGCTACTTCTGGCGTTTAGGGACAAGAGTGGGCGGCTCGGCTCAGCTCCCGCCGCAGCGCGAAAGCTTCCCCACCCGACCCCCACGGTGGGGACCAACCTTTCCACTGCAGTCTGCCCAGGGTGAGGGAGACGTGCTACAGCCACGACCCAGGGCCCCTGCCAACCACTTCACACTGTCTGCTGGCATGGGCTGCCCCAGTCTGCTCTGGTCTGTCAACAGGTCTTTTGGAGACACCGAGTCAACGGCCTTCGAGGCGGGATCTTGGCCCCTGACCAGGTTCCGGAAGCCCAGTGCCAAAGCCCTGAGCGCAGGGCTCCTCCCTGGCTTCTCCCCAAGGCTCCTCTGTTCCAGGCTAGGACCGCCTGAGCTCTAGGCTTGGCTCGGCCACTTACTCGCTGCATGAGCTTAGGCAGGTCACTGGCCCTCTCTGAGCCTGCTTCCCCCTCACGTGTTAAGTTCTTCTCAGTCCAAAGCCTGGCACAGAAGAAAGGCTAACAAATGCCAGCCCCTACCTCTTATTATTTTTATTCTCCCTGTCTGTTCTTCTAGAGTCTTGAAATGGGCCCAGTTCTTTGAGAGGGCTAGGATCCCTCTGAGACCTAAGGCCCATCGGGCAGAGCTGGCTGTGGCTTACAGGCCTCCCGCCCCACAGGCAGCTGCATCTTCCTGAAGCCAATCCTCACACATCAAATGCTTATGGAAGAACTTCAGCAGCTCCCCCAGAAGCCCCCAGTCGCCCCAGACACCTTTTCCAGGCGGTGAACGTTCCCAAACCCTCGCGTTCAAGGACTGTCCATTGTTGGCGGCCTCTCAGACGCCCATGAACACACCTCTTCCTCGCCTTGGGGCTCAAAGGACCCTGACCTATCTGCCCCCAGCACTTGGAGCACAGCACAGCCCTGTGCCCACAGGCCTCCTATCACCCCTGTCCTGCTCCAGGGGCCAGGTCTCTCCCACAGGTTAGTAGAGAACCAAATGTGCGCCGGGGGCCAGGGAAACAGGCACACTCAGACACCACTGGTGGCGCCATAAACTGACAAACCCTTCCGGGAGGGCAATCTGGCTATATCCACAAACATGTTAAATGCACATGCCTTTCGTCCTAGCAGTTCCACTTCTAAGGAATTTACCCCACAGGCATAACTGCAATGGTAGACTTCCTTTTGAAGAAATAAAAAGGCATATATGTATAGTAGTGTATGACAAAAGTATCATTCATTCATTTATTCACTCCACAAGTATTTATTGAGTCCCAACTATGTATCAGATACAGTTGTAGACAGAGGATACAGCACTGAACAACATGAGGTTTATATTTTAGAAGAGGATGTGGAAAAAACAACGAACAAATAAATACACATCACAGGTACGCTATGGAAAAGAAACCTCATCTGTCCATTGAGAGAAAGGGACTCCCCCCAATCCTTTTTTTCTTTCTACACTTTAAATCAACATATATGTACATAAACACCTAAGGCCAGACAGGCGGACTCATACGTGATCAATGTCTTGGAAGTTTGAATTTCTGTCCTTTGTATACCTTCTCAGTCACCCTGAGGTCTACTCTGTCCATGAGTTGTTAGAAGGTGGGGGAGCGGTGGAGAAGAAAAGGTCGATCACCAAATACAAGTCCGGGGTCACGGCCTCCCTGTACCCTCACCCTTCTGGGCTTCCGTCCATGCGCTTCTGTTGCCCAGTGCCTGTGCGGCCTGCTGAGCCCACACCCGTTCAGTATCCGACACTGGTGACCGCCTGTGACGGGCCAGGTTCTATGTGAGGTGCTGGAGAAGGAACGGAGAAGACGAGTGCCTCCTGTCCCCGCAGAGCCCTCGGTCTGGCTCAGGCGACAGACATGAGCAGCCACAACTAACACAGGATATGACTAGGACCCCAGGGAGGGAGCAGAGGCGGTTATGGGAGGGACACCCAACCCGCTTCTGGAGTGAAGAAGTGACAGTTCAGCTAAGATCTGAAGGCTGATTAGCAGTCGGCCAGGGGCTGGAGCATCTAGCTGGCCGAGGCCAGAGATAAGGGTGGCAAGGTGGGCTTAAGGAACTCTACAAAGGCCAGTATGCCTGCATCCGAATGTGTAAAAGGGTTAGTGAGGAAAATCAGAGAAGCCTGCAGGCCTGACAAAGGATCACAGACCATGTGAGCAAGTCTGAAATTCATCCTAAGAGCACAGGGGAAGCTATGGAAGGGTATTTTAAGCAGAGAAGAGATATAATCAGATTTACATCTTACAAAGGTAATTCCGCAAGCTAGAATGTGGAGAAATGATAGCTGCGGGGGGCGAGGGGAGGGCAAAGCTAAAGGCCGAGAGACCAGTCACAGAAGGAAGCAATCCCAGGAATCCCAGGGAGAAATGACAGGGGCCCAGACTAGGATCAGGCAGGGGGGCAACGAGTGGATTTAAGTTAATAAGGAGGTGGCCCTCACCTGTGGGGGAAGAAAGTGGAGTCGAGGGGCAGAAAGCAGGGTCAGACCTCACACCTGCTCAGCCTCCCGCACCCCCCTTGCCCCACAGCAAGCCCTGATTTCCCTTCTCCTAATGATGATGCAAGAATCTCACTCTGGGGGACTTCCCTGGCAGTCCAGTGATTAGGACTCTGCGCTTCCACTGCATGGGACACGGGTTTGATCCCTGATCGATTGGGGAACTAAGATCCTGCATGCCATGTGCCGCGGTCAAAAATAATCTCACTTTGCTATGTGGGCCTCTTCCCAGTTCCTCTGGCAAAGAAGGGAAAAAAGAGAACCAGAAACATGTGGCTGAAGTGTCCCGAGTTGGTGGAATACCACGGAGAGGGGAAGTGCTGGTGGCCAGTCCCTCCCACCCCGCAAACACCAGCAGCCGCGGCTGTCTGATCTGTTGGCAGGTAAGGCTGGGATCTGGAAGTTTTCTACCCACCACATCCACCCACTGCCATTCTGAGACAGGGCCGCCGCCTCTCCTCCGGCTGTTCCCTTTCCACCCAGGCGGCATGGAAAAAGCTTCCGGAGGGGCCTGAGCATCTCAGTCCTCCGAGGGGCCGCTGATGACTCTCTGTACCCCAACCTTTCTGTCCCAGCCCACTCCCCATCCCGGCTCAGTCCCATCTGGCCCTGCATCTCCTGCACTCCACTCGTCCTCCCCAGGGTCTGGGGGCCCCTGGCAGGGTTGAGTCCCCATGGATCCCCCAGAGCCCCTTGTGAGGCTGGCAGGAGAGACGGGCCAGCTCCATACCTTCTCCACCAGCTGCTCCTACATGAATGTCCAGTTCAGGCCCCGCCCCCAAGGTCCCTCTCGTACTCAAAGAGCTTGCTCCCCTTTGCAGAAGTACCAGAGATCGTGGGCAGAGCCACGCAATCAAAGACTCAACTGCATCAGTGTGTACAGTTCTCTGTAACCTCCTGCACAAACCAGCCTTCTCTTATTAGCCTGGAAGTTTCTGAAGGGCAGAAACCACACCACCTCCTTCTGGGAATTCCCCTACCTGGCAAAGTCCTGCTTATTATCAGACCACGTCGATGCCACCTCCCTGCTCCCATCTTCGGGCGCCTCCTGGCAGGACCTCACGAGAGGCTGCCTTTTCTGCCGCTCCCCACATGCTGACTGCACGTTGGTACTGTGCCAGGAGCAGCTGCACGCAGCTACTTGGAGAAAAGGTATTCAGAGTTTATCAGAAAAATCTGACGCAGTCCAGGCCTTAAAGGATCTCACAGGAGAAGTCACACCTCCCTAAGTGATAAGGGCTTGAGCAGAAGTGTATAAAAAGGGGTGCTGCTGCTGGGAGTGTAAACGTGGGGCGACTTGGCACAACTAATCACCCCGTTATAAACACATCTATTCTACCATTCCACCCATCTATTCTGCTGTATACTCACAGGGGAACACAGGGACATTCACTGCAGCCATTTCCCACGGGCAGAAACGGGAAACAACCTAAAAGTTCAGCAAGAGGGCTCAAACTAAATGAGCTACAGTACAGACACCGGTGGAATGGAGTTTTCAAAAATAATAAGACCTCTCTCTGCTGATATGAAAGGAACACAAAGACACATGAGTATGTGGGATAAAAAAGTCACCGAATGATACATGTAGTATGATCTCATATATTACACACAGAGGTGAATTACCTTCATAGCAATAACAGTTGGGGGGGACTTTCCCTTTTCACTTGCGCGCGCACGCGCGCATGTACACATCTATACGCTCTGACGCTTCTGAGATCTTTGAATTTTTACTAATGTAACAGAACAAAAGAAAATAAAGGTACAAAGTAAGAAATGCTGGAGCCTAGACAAAGGAGAGCCTAACTGGGTGCTATCCACAACTTCCTCTCAAACGCCAGGAAGGACCACCAAATGCGGGAACAGACACATCTTTTCTCTTGTTTGTCTCAAAGATGAGGAAGCGGGGTGGTGAGTGCTGTAGGGTACACTGGTCTGTTATGAGTGCTGGATGATCCTGGGGAGGCCACTGGGTTTCCTTGGAAGAGGCTTCTCATCTGTCCTGGGCGTCAGAGAGGTAATAATACATGGGCTTGAAAGCCCACAGACCACCCCTGCCACCCACAGGCTGTGACCCTAGATAAATCACTGACCTTCTCAATGCCTCCATTTCCTCTTCTGATTATTAAAAAAAAAAGGGGGTGGTGGTGGAGGGGGAATAATATCACTTACCCTCCCAGAATGTTGCAAGGATTAAATGATACCATGTATCTGAAGTGCCTAATACAGTGCCTGGCACATAATATGTGCTCAACAAACAGCAGCTGCTATCAGGATTGCTAAGTGAGGGCAATGCCATTGGCTCTGCCTCCATAACGGGGTACTGAGAAGATCTAATAAGATGTACCCTGGGGAAGAGTTCTGTAAGTTGAGATGCGACACCATGGGACACCAAAGCAAGGGGGTACTTACATAAGGATTTCTCTCCCACCCCAACCCCAAGCCTCTGCCACCACACAGCTAAGATCCCTATTGGGGTGGGAGAATTGCGGGATGCTCTCTTTATTCATCCTAAGGACAAAATTCTAATCCGATATTTACTTGGGTCCCCACCTCAACTAGATAGGAAATAGCAAATCGGAAGGGGAAAGACGAGCTGCTAGAAGCAGGTGCTGACTTCTGTTAATAACGTCCCAGCCCAGGGACCCTTCAAATCCTCACAACTCTGATACCCAGGCTCATGACACTCTACCAATCGACCCACACTTCTCAAGGTCACAAAACCCAGCCTCTTCCAATCATCATCCGAGGGCACATCCCTCCCCCAAGCTACTCGACAAACCATAGGGTCCTTTCCCAGAAACTTCCACAAACACCTCCCCCCAGGATCCTTCTGAGATGCTTCCTCTGGCTGCCTTCCTGCTCTACAAAATGCTCCCCCGCCATCCCTCAGGTCCCCCGGATTCCTCCTCACATTCTCCATCCCGCCTCCCATCTCCACAGCTGGACATGTTTGACCCTCCCCCACTCCAGTTCGGGGGTCTCCATCCGACTTCCTACACACTTCCCATCTCAGGACGGGGGTCCCCACTCCTCCACACCCCCAAAGAGTTTCGGCTCTCAGGCTCTTCCAACACAGGTTCTTGGGGCACGTCCTGGCCCCGTCCATGCTTCCGACCCAGGGACCCCCTCCCGTGCCCTCCGAAGCCACGCCTGCCAGGGCTCCCCAAAGTTTCCTCCTCAGAGGGGAGGGCACACATCTTCATCGGGGACCCCCCCGACACCTTGCTCTCATCCCCCGAGTCCTCAACACAGCCGTCTTTCAGTCCCTCCTGTCCAAACGCTCCGAAACACACCCGTCCCGAGCTCCCTGACTTCCTCTTCCGACTCACCCGGGTTACCCGCCCCGACCCGCTCTCGCCCCCAACGGATCCCAAGTTCCCCCGACTCCCCCTCTCTCCCACCCGGGGCCCAGCGGGCTCCACCTCCAACGCGCACCCGGTCGGGGACGGAGCGGGAGTCCCTCGGCACCCTTGGAGCTTTTTGCTCACTCGCATACAAGAGTTCTCCATCCCCTCTCATCACCCTTTGCTGAGTTCTCTTGGGGTCCCCTCGGGGCCCCGAGGCCACTCTCTCAGGAACCCTTCTGCCGGTCCGTTCACTCCCACTCCCACTTACAGCCGGTTCTGCTCCCCTGCGTCCCTTCTCTCGGCGGCGGCGGTCGGGCCCTCCCGGCCCTGGGCCCCCCTCCCGCCTCCAGCTGCCCGGGTGCCCTTAGGATCCCCCTCGGACGGCCCCTCACTCCGTCTCGGGGCCGGTCGCGGCCCCCTACCCGCCCCCCCGGCCGTCCCGGCGGCCATTGCTCCAAGATGGCGGCGGCGGCGGCGGCGGGTGAGGCCGGGCCGGGCTGGGCCGGGCGGGGAGTCGGGGGTCCCGGGGCGGTACTCACCTGCAACTCGGCGCGCTCGGCCTCCCAGCGGGCCTTCTCCGCTTCGAAGCGCGCCCACTCGTGCTGGATAAAGTGTAGGATCCCGGGCAGGCTCAGGGGCTCCGGTCCCGCCGTGGGGCCGGGGCTCCCTCCACCGCCGCCTCCCTTAGCAGCCGGGCCGGGACCGGGGGCGGGGGCAGAAACCGGGGCCGCCCCCGTCGGGCCGGGGCCCGCGCCGGAGCCGAGCGGGCGGCAGGAGGAGGCGGCGGCGGCGACCGCGGCGGCCGCTCGCTCCTCCATCATGGAGGCCCCGGGGCCGGCCCGCGCGCCCGCTGTGCCTCGCGCGCCTGCGCGGCCGCGCCAACAGTCTCGCGCGCGCGCTTGGTGGGGGCCGGGGGAGCCGGTGACGGGAACGAAGTCGGACGCGCGCCTCGCCCACCCGGGTCGACCCCGAAGGCGCGCGCGTGGGGGGGAAGGGGCGGGGCGGGGCGGGGCGGGGCGCGCGCCCGAAGGAGGGCAAACGCGACCCAGGCCCAGCGCGAGGGTTGCCTTTGGGAAGCGCGGGACTTAAGGAGGGGTCGCTTTCTGCCCCCCTCCTCATGCTTCACCCCAAAGAAAGACTCTAGTCCTCTCCATACCCAAACACCATTCTCCTCGACAATCACTGTCACTCTTTAAGAGACAGAGCGACCACCAACGGTGGTTTCAGCAATGGCCCCATCCTGATTCCTGGCCCAGGTCCGTTGTCATGGTAACTCTTCCCAGTCGGGAACACCCTTAGCCTCCCCTCCCCTCCACCTTTGTGGTTATGGAGCTCCAAACCTGTCCTGGCCCTGCACCAGGAAGAGGTTGCTAAGGTAACCCAAGTCCCTGGTGGTTCTTATACCCCTACCCTCATTGGTTACTATGGCAACCTCACCTGGCACTCAGGTAGAAAGGACCCCAGCCCCAAGGACACTGCTGAGGGAAACATCTCTTTCCCAATCCCTCCGCCCAGCCACCCAGTTGGCATTACCATAGTAACCATCCATCTCCCTCTTTCCCATCAGTGGGAGGTCTGTGGACCAAACCAACCAGGTGTTTTTATTTAGAGGAGATGCTCTGCTGAGGAGTAGTCGCTATGGTTACAAGGCCCGGACCATCCCCAGGGAGGTAAGAAAAAAGCAAAGCCAAGTCCTGGTTACTATGGTAATGGGGGCAGTCCCCCTTCCAGTGACCCTAGGAACCAGGCCCACCAAGGTACAGGACATTTTAGGATTGTCTCTCAGGATGGAGTGTGTCTAGGAAAGGGGTTGTCATGGTAACACCTTCTGTCACTTCTAGCCTTACCTTTCTGGACACATTTATGAAAGAAGGGATGGTTATAGGTTGCTATGACATCCTTCCCTTCATTCCTTCCCTTCACAGATGCTTCAGGTGGTCCCTGAGCTTATGAGATTTCAAGAGAAATGATTCCTTGACCTTCTCGTTGCCACTTTTTTAGGTAAAATGAAATTGTGCTCTATTGTGTGAAATTGGCTGATTTGGGGTTTTCTGGTTTCTCCTTCCCTCAGCAGTGCAGCTGAGCTGGGCTGGAACTGCCCCCCTGGAGCTCCCTCAGCCTGCAACCTAGGAGGTAAGAAGCCCCTCAGTGTCACCTGCACTCGCGTGGGAACTGCCCTTGTCCCCAAAGGTTTTTCCACACATCACTCATTTTCTCTATCCATCACATTCCCATTCTACAGATGCAGCAACTGAGGCTCGGGCCAGGTGAAGTCTAGCCTGAAGTGAATGTGGATCCACTTACCTTGTTTTGTGGGTAATGGAGAGACAAAGTCTCAGCTTAACTGTCTCTCCTCCCCTGACCACCTTTTCTCTCTCACGCTCCCTGATGGTTTCCTGCTCTATCTGTAAGTTGCTTGCAGGGATTTTGTCTGTCTTCCTACCTCTGGAGGGCCTGCCCAACCACTGCCTGGTTCACCCCGTGTCCCCAGAACACAGAGGGCACTCAATAGATATATGTTTGTTGAGTTAATGAGTTGAATTAATTAATTAATGTGCCATATTCAGCTTTGAAAGCACCTGTCAAGTGAGGGCAAGGGAAAGGGGTTATCTCACTGAAGATGGGTTGAAAGTTGGACTGTCTTTGTGGACCCAAAAGAGACAGCAGAGTTTATTGGCTAAAATCACAACACTGGAGCCAGCTTCCTGGTCAAATCCCAGGTCCACCGCTTCCCAGCTGTGTGACCTTGGGCAAGTGACTTCACCTGTCTGTGCCTCAGTTTCCTCATCTTTAAATGTGATCATAATGTGAAGGTTAAACAAGTTAAGATCGGTAAAATGCTTAGAACAGGAACTGGCACATCAAGGGCAGCTAGAATTGTTGATATTGTTATGATCCTTCAAAACCATCGTTTCATCCACTTTGCCCCAGTGAAGGAGTTTTGAGTCCTTACAGCTGGGGAAGCCAAGACTGACCTTGTCAGGGTACTAGGTGATTCCTCTCTCTCTCTACTCTGGTTCCCTCACCTCCTCAGCTGGCTGTCATACCTGCTGGTCTCTGAGAAACTGGCTTCTGTCCTCTGTCCTTTTGGGCACCTCCTGGCCCAGAGTCAGCCAGATAGCGCGTGGTGAGAACCAGGTTCCGGGGGCGGAGACCTGGGTTCCGCTCCCTCTGGCCTTCCTCTCTCTGTGCCGCAGGTTCCCCGTCTGAATAACAGGAGTCAGTCATTCATTCCACACACATTTATTGAGCACCTGCTGTGTGCCAGGTACTGAGCCATGTTCTGGGTGTACAGCAGGGAACAAAACAGACAAAACAAGAGACAAGATAAGTAAAATCTACATGAGAACTACTAGGGGAGGAAAATAGCCCAGGACTGGGACATAGGAAGTATGTGGGTGATAGGGAGAGGCATTTTTAAGTAGGGTGGCCAAAGGAAGGGATCACTGGATAGGTGATATTTGAGCAAAGACCTGAAAGCCAGGGGAGAAGGCATGCAGCTGCTACCTGGGGGAGAGCATCCAGGCAGAGGGGACAGCCAGTGCCACAGCTGGGGTCTCCTGGGTGTATTTGGAGAATGGTGTTTGGTGGCCCACGTGGCTGCAGCTGAGCGGACAAGTGGGAGAGGGTGGGGGGATCACGTGGAGCCTTGTGGGTCCCAGCGAAGACTTTGGCTTTTCCTTTGAGTGAGTCTCGAGCCACAGGAGGCTTGAGCAGACACAGGACAGAATCTAACTGAAGATTGAACAGGATCCTTCTGGGCTCTGAGTGGGGCACAGACCATAGGAGACAAGGCCGAAGCAGGAGGAAGGTCTCTTTAGAATTGTTAGAAGATTCTGAAACCATCTAAAGGTCTCTTCTCTGTTTCTGTGTACCTGAGTGCTAAAATTCTAAGATTTTTAAGACCCCGAAGATTCTGTGGTCCCCATGGTTCCTCCCCCCAACAGTAATGTGAGTTGCCTAAGCTCAGTGGTATTGTCTGTCTTTGTGTGTTACGTGTCCACGGCTGTTTCCCTGGGGCCTAGGACAGTGCGTGGTATGTTGTAGGAGTTCCACAACCTGGAACGATGGAAGGAAGGAGGGATTGATCGCAGGTCCAGAAGGCAGTTCCAAGGTTCTGAAGAATAACAAGTCGCTCCGAAAGTGCAACTCAGACTCTTAAGTGCCATCTGAGTTGGGTCAGAGAAGGGCAAGCAGGCCTGGGATGGGTGAAGAGGGATGAGAGGGCGTTTCTGGAGGGAGAGAGAGAGAGGAGACAGGGAGACCAGGGCAGGGCCCCAGGTGCATGGCCGCAGTGCAGAATTTGGCCCTGGGGACCTGAGTGGGCTTTACAGACACACAAAACCCCTGCCCCCAGTCATCATCTTTTCACCAAGTGTATTTTCAGTGCCCAGTCGTGTGGGAGGAACACAGTGGTGATTGAGACAGTCCTGGCTCTACCCTCCTGGGGCTCACAGTCTAGTGGGGCAGACAGAGCCATCCCCAGACAGTGCCAAACCAGAACAGGCAGCCCAGGGGTTCCGGGAGCCCAGAGGGGACTTCTGACTCAGACTGTGGTTCAGGGAGGGCTTCCTGGAGGAGGGGCCATCTGAGCTAAAGCCTGAGCATAAGTGAGTTCTCCAGGAGAAAAGAGGCACGGGGAGAAGGGGTGATCGAGAGGAGACTCTTCTAGGCAGGAGGAACAGGATACACAAAGGTTTAGAAATAAGATCTGTTTGAAGAAAAGTCCAAGATGGCTTAGGCACAGGGTTCGAGGATGCATGGCAGGAGATGGGGCTGGAATGGTGGCAGGCAAGGGCCAGGTCATACGAGGCCTGGTGGGACTTTGTAAGAAACTTAGACTTTCTCCCCAGGGCACTAGGGAGCCATGGCAGATTCTGAGCGAGAGAGGGAGAGGTCAGATTTGTGCTTTATGCAGACCCCTCTGGCTGCCACGAGGAGGGGACTTAGGAGACCGTGGGAGGCTGGGTGGGGATCTGGGTGAACCAGGGTTGAAGGGAGAGCTGTGGGAATGGGGAGGAGGGGGTCAGAAGTATTTAGGAGGTAGGAAGATTAGCGGGGTCTCTGACGTCCCCCTCTCCAGGAGGGGCAGAACCTGTGAAGATCCTTCATGGGGAAACTTTAGTATCTGCTCAGAAGAGAGAGTTAGTTATTCCTTCTGTGCTGGAGACCAGCCACATCTTCAAGTCGTGATGGGGACATGGAGACAGCGCCACCTGGGGGTTGCTTAGGAATGTGGCCCATGAATAGAGGCGGAGGTGCCCTATGGAGGGAGCACAGCCTCTTTGGATGCAGCGCACTCTACTTTAAAAAAAAAAAAAAAAAAAAGATTTTTTAATTGTGATAAAATACACATAACAAAATTTGTCATCTTAACAGTTTTCAAGTGTATAGCTCAGTAGTGTTAAGTATATTCATATTATTGTGCAAACAATCTCCAGAACTTTTTCATCTTGCAAAACTGGAACTCTATACCCATTAAAAAACAGCTCCCCGTTTCTGCCTCCTCACAGCCCCTGGCAACCACCATCTACTTCCTGTTTGTATGAGTTTGACCCATTCCATTAAAAAAAAAATTAATTAGTGGCCAACATTACAAACTGGAATAATTCTATGATTTAAGAAAACATTTCTAGCTTTCCTTGCAAAACCAAAAACATCTGGCTGACCATCAGGAAAGAGATGGCCAGATGGCAGAGGATTTGAGGAAGTGAGAAGGAGGCAGCAGGGGAGGGGCTTGGTGGCCAAGGCTCTGACCCCGGGGCCGGGGTGGGGGGGGCGCGGGGAAGTGAAGAAGAGATCAGGGGTGAGAGCAGGGAATGAATGGGGTCGGGGCATTTATAACTGAACCCGAATCTGAATGAGAAGTTGACAATGAATAAAAGGATGAGACTGAACAAGGAAGAAGGGAAGGTGATTCATTGGTTAAAAACTTCCTGAGCATCTAATGCGTACCTGGCTCTGTGCTGAGTAGCCTTGGGGACCCAACAGTGACCAAGACAGGCTCAGGACCTGCCCTCACACAGACTGGGCCCTACTCACTAATGAAATAGAGTGGTAGGCTAGAGTCGGGGAACCCAGGGGTCTGAAGGAGCCCAGAGGGGGTTGCATGACCCAGCCTGGGATCAGGGAGGGCTTCCTGGAGGAGGAAATGTCGGAAGTGAAACCAAATAAGGAAAAGGCTGGGACAGGAAGACAAGGCTGAGGATGGGTGGGGGGGTTTCTGACAACCAGCTCCAGTCTCCCCTTTCATCCCCGCTCCCCAGGATACCCGGGAAGCCCAGCTAAGGGCCTGACTTCAGCCCCATGCGGCTCACCCGCTGCCAGGCTGCTCTGGCAGCCGCGATCACCCTCAACCTCTTGGTCCTGTTCTATGTCTCGTGGCTGCAGCACCAGCCCAGGTACTCCCCGGCCAGGGGCTCCCGCCGTGGATCTGCCTCCGGCCCCCGGGTCACCATCTTGGTGCGGGAGTTCGAGGCCTTTGACAACGCGGTGCCAGAGCTGGTGGACTCCTTCCTGCAGCAGGACCCAGCCCAGCCGGTGGTGGTGGCAGCCGACACGCTCCCCTACCCGCCTCTCGCCCTGCCCCGCATCCCCAGCGTTCGCCTGGCGCTGCTCCAGCCCGCCCTGGACCGGCCCGCTGCAGCCTCGCGCCCTGAGACCTACGTGGCCACCGAATACGTGGCCCTGGTGCCTGACGGGGCGAGGGCCGAGGCACCGGGCCAGCTGAAGCGCATGGCTGAGGTGCTGCAAGCAGGAGGCGCACGCCTGGTGGCCGCTCCCGTTGCTTCGGCCAACCCTGCCCGGTGCCTGGCCCTGAACGTCAGCCTGCGGGAGTGGACGGCGCGCTACGGCCCGGCACCCTCCGCAGCCCGCTGCGACGCCCTGGACGGGGACGCCGTGGTTCTCCTGCGCGCCCGCGACCTCTTCAACCTCTCGGCGCCCCTGGCCCGGCCCGTGGGCACCGGCCTCTTCCTGCAGACCGCCCTCCGCGGCTGGACGGTGCAGCTGCTGGACCTGCCCTTCGCCAGGGCGCGCCAGCCCCCGCTGACCACGGCCCACGCGCGCTGGAAGGCGGAGCGCGAGGGGCGGGCGCGGCGGGCGGCGCTGCTGCGGGCGCTGGGCATCCGCCTGGTGAGCTGGGAGGGCGGGCGGCTCGAGTGGTTCGGATGCAACAAGGAGACCCCGCGCTGCTTCGGGACAGTGGTGGGCGACACGCCGGCCTACCTGTACGAGGAGCGCTGGACACCCCCGTGCTGCCTGCGTGCGCTGCGCGAGACGGCCCGCTACGTGGTGGGCGTGCTGGAGGCAGCCGGCGTGCGCTACTGGCTGGAGGGTGGCTCGCTGCTGGGGGCGGCCCGCCACGGGGACATTATCCCGTGGGACTACGACGTGGACCTGGGCATCTACCTGGAGGACGTGGGCAACTGCGAGCAGCTGCGGGGTGCCGAGGCGGGCTCGGTGGTGGATGAGCGCGGCTTCGTGTGGGAGAAGGCTGTGGAGGGCGACTTCTTCCGCGTGCAGTACAGCGAGAGCAACCACCTGCATGTGGACCTGTGGCCCTTCTACCCTCGAAACGGGGTCATGACGAAGGACACGTGGCTGGACCACCGGCAGGATGTCGAGTTCCCCGAACACTTCCTGCAGCCTCTCGTGCCCCTGCCCTTTGCCGGCTTCGTGGCGCAGGCACCTAACAACTACCGCCGCTTCCTGGAGCTCAAGTTCGGCCCCGGGGTCATCGAGAACCCCGAATACCCCAACCCAGCACTCCTGAGTTTGGCAGGAAGCAGCTGAAGCTCCAGCGCCTGATCCTGGAGTCAGGAGCACATTCAGGCACAGGGTATTCATTGTCCTTTGTCTTGCTGCTGCTGGCGTTTGGTGGGCAAGCCAGGGATGCCAAGCCACCTTGCTGGGCCCAGCACAGCCCGGGACCTCAAAGGTGTGCCCTGCCCCAAATTTCCAGAACCGGGGCTCCAGGGCTGGGGCAGAGTTTTGGCAAGAGAGGGAGAAAGAGTGTAGGTTCTGGGGCCAGACTGCTGTGTCCCCATTTCTCTGCGCCTCGGTTTCCTCCAGGATTCAGTGTGTGCCTTCAGGGTCTAGCACACAAAGAGCCCCAGGACACTTGGCCGTTGGGGTTGCTTCTGCCACTAGAGGGCGCCCTTGTCCTACCTTGGGGCCAAGGCGAATGTACGCCCGGGACCTCTGTTCCGCGGCTTTCACGTCTCTTGAGCCTTTGGTCTTCCCTCTAGCCTCCCGTGCCTGGCAGGACAGGATGACTAAATCCCCTTCTTTCTGAAAACGACCTCCTTCCCTCCTGGGAGAGCGCTGTGAGGTGCATGCTGCTCGTAACCCCATCTTGCAGAGAAGCAAACAGGCTCTGAGGTGTGGCTGTGGTTAAGAACCGGGTTCTGGATCCCGGCCCCCTCCATTTAACTGTTACCTCATTATTTTAGCTCTCTGCACCTGTTAGCCACTCGCAAGGCGGGGTAAACAATAATCATAGCTCACATTTACTGAGCACTTAGTGTGTGTCAGGCATCGTTCTCAGTATTTCACACGGAGTAACCGGCTTATCCCTCACCTTGCCCCTCTGAGGTGAGAGCTGCTGTTATTTTGATTTCACAGATGAGGAAACAGGCCAGAATGGTAAAGCCACTTGTCCAAAGTCAGACAGCTTGGGAAGTGTCAGAGAGGGGACTTGAACCCAGGCTGTCCGTCTGTAGCCTGCATTGCCGTTGCCTGCTATGCCCCTGTCTGGTGATAGTACCCAAGGGGGGCTTTGGGAAGCCACACGGCTTAGCAGGTAAAGCGACAGCAGCCTTCCTCTTGTGATCGTGCACCTAAGAGGAAATACTGTTTGGGCATGTACCTCCAATAGGTAGATTTATTTATAAATTATATCCAGGTACTACTAGCATTCTGTATATTAGTAATAAGGCTTAAATTATTCCATTTTAAAATTAAAAATAAATAGGGTTTTGATTACCAGCCTCATCCCAGTGACTTGTCGCGCACATCCCTTGGGTGTATGCACCTGGCTTTGAGACCACGGGCTTTGAAGTGGGAGAGGCCTGGGTTCAAATCCAAGTGCTTCAAATCCAAATCCCACTGTGAACTTGGGCCACCAGTGACTCTGACTCTCTTCACCTTGGCTTTGCACCTGGGAAACAGGGCTAATGGTGACCCTCGCCCCACAGGAGTGCTGTGAGGCACTTGGGTGGTAAAGGGGTCGGGAGTCAGGGCTGGGTGTGGCTCCTGGCTTGGCTACTTACTTTCTTTGTGACCTTAGGCAAGTCACTGCTTCACTGAATGGGTGGCAGGGATTGGTGATATTGCAGAAGCGTGAAACCCTTGGAGGAGGGGGCTTCACACACCAGCAAGAGAAGATAAATGCCGATTTGGCCCAGACTCCTGAGGCTCAGACATACGAAGCCTGACTTACAACGCAGCCTCTGTTTTTAACCACTGAACCTGCCAACGGCTCGCAGTCTGTTGGGTTCCCAGGGAGCATTCTGGAAACATATGGGGATGATTTGGGTTATTGCTGTGATCGGACCGTGCTCTTGGCTGTTGGAAGGCACGGCCCAGGGATAGAGATGTCTTATAATATATGTGGGGCACCTCCACACAATGAAGCAGGGTCCCTTGTCACATACTTTTTATTTTAAAATGTCCCATTGGGCATTCATGAAAGGCGGTGACGTTCAAAATATTTTGCAACTGGCATGGTAATATAAATACATAAATCAATATCCATGTCACATCTTAAAATATTTTTTAATTCTCAAAATAATCAATATTAGCTATCTATATATACATATTTCTTTAAGGTGTTGCCAAGAACGTAAGTTGAAGCTCAAATCACTCGTAAATTATTGTAATGGTTTTGTTTCATTTAGAAATTGTTGCTGTGATTTCTTGATTGGCACCGCTGTATATACATAAAATAACATGTTATATATGTACATATGTATATTTAAAATAACCTTGTCTTAGCTGTGGTTTGATAAGGGAACCGCATCAAATGCTTTTAGCAACTTCCCATTAAATTGAGACTCCTTAGGACTTGAGATCTCAATAGATAAAGAATTTCTCTTAGCAGCAACTGCGGTGTCTTGGTGTTTTTCTCCTCTCTTTGCTGTTCCTGAACTAACAGCAATTACATCTGAAACTTTCCTAGCCCTTAAAATATTGTCGAATAGTTTTGTCTATTCAATATGTTTATTACCAACTAAGTAATGGGATGACAGAAAACCCATCACAACAACTAACTTGAACTAATTTATCGCAATATGTATTATTGGATTTTACACTTTCTCACTCACTCTTATACTGTTCACCAGCCAGAAGTATTTCAATACTTTAACAACCAGCCCATCCATACTAGTGCAAACTAACGAAATTTTAGCCTTACTTGGAAAAACCTGGTTAAGAATGATCTGAGCCTAGAACCTAACTCTCCTTAGGCAAACACAAAGTCTTTTTAGATGGTTTTCATAGGTTCTGACTTTTCCAGGAAGTGCAACTACCACGTAAGATGAGGGAAGCTTGTGTTTTGTTCGAAACTTGGCCAAGGATTGTCAACAATATCAGAAAACCACGTTCCACCTCGTTCTTGGTAATTCAACACCTAAACCGCATGTTTACAGCCGCGTTAGGAGCTGCCTATGTTTCAGGTGTAAATATTTGTCTCCCTCCTCGGGTTCTAGGAAGGTGGCCCCGCACATTTGCATATTGAAATGTATATTTTAAATTCCTATCCTTTTATTTCTCCTTTTTCTTACAGTTGGGGCAATGGGATCATTTTGTGTGTGTGTGTGAAGTATTTGCTTTTATTTTATTTTTATTTATTTTTATTTTTTATTGAAATATAGTGGATTTACAATGTGTTAATTACTGCTGTACAGCAAAGTGATTCAGTTATATATATATATATATACATTCTTTTCTTTTATATTCTTTTCCATTACGGTTTATCATAGGATATTGAATCTAGTTCTCTGTGCTGTACAGTAGGACCTTGTTGTTTATTGGAATCATTTTTAATATCACGTGCCCGTGGGTTATATCATCTGTGAACTTAAACACAGAAGCATTAAATTGTGGGTTATTAATCCATTGGTAAATGGTCACTGCCAAGAGTCCCCTACTATTACCCTCCTGGCTCTCCCTGGGGACCCCCTGGGTCTCCCCCTGACCCAGCAGCCCAGGGGTTAACACTAGGCACAGTGGGAGGAAAGGGAGTCCCAGGGACTGTGGGATGAGCCAACGCATTTACCAAGTAACAAATCTTCCGGGTATCGCCCCTGGACATTACAAAATATTTGCTCTGAAAAGTGAATGGCACTCAAAGACACGTTTACAAATGCGCCTTTATGCACGTTAACTCAAACTGGAAACTACCCAATGTCCGTGAACACATGAGACAAACTGTACATCCAGACAATGGAATACTCAGTGATTAAGATGGGTTGGGGGGGCCACGGCGGGGGGGAGGAATGAACTACTGATACGTGTAAAAATAGGGCTAACCCTCAAAAGCATTATGCTGAGTCAAAGAAGCCAATGCAAAAAGTCATATACCATATGATTCCACCAATGTGAAATTCTAGAAGCGTCCAAACGAATCCTTAGGGACCGAAAGCAGATCAGTTGTGGCCTGGGCCTGGGAGGGGACGGAGGGAAAGACAACAAAGGAGCACGAGGAAGTCTGGGGGCAGGTAGGAATGCTGTGTGTTTTGATTGTGGTGGTGGATTTTCAAGCGTGTATGTATCTGTCAAAACCCATCCCGTTGTCTGCTTTGAGGGATGCAATTTATTGTATGTAAATTATACCTCAATAAGGGTTGACCCCCAAAAAGCAGATGGCGGAGAGGGGCCAAATGGCCTAGAAACACTGATCTGTCACTAGAAGACAAAGCTGAGTCATGACGCTGCCTGCCCGCCAGACTGTCACTCTGAGCTTGAACCCGGGCCCAAGCCCAATCCAAGGCCAGCCCGAGCCCTTCCTCCCATGCCAGGCTCCTTGGGAAAAAGCAAGAGGGGTGTCCCAATAATAGGAGTGGGTGGAGCAGGGGAGAAAGGGTGGGGAGGAGATGGAGGCTAGGCCCCAGAGAGTGGCTCTCCAGGGCTTTTTCTTCTGCTCTTATGTAACCTTCATCAGCGGCCTTTGGGTGAGGCGTAACAGAGCCATTGTCACCAGATGGTGACACCTGGCAGTGCTTGCCCAAAGTCACATAGCTGGTAGGTAGCAGAAGCGGGGTCTGCACCAGGGCAACAGCCTCTTGTAGCGAGGAGGCTCTGTAGCTGGAGCCCAATTCATTCCTTCTGCAAATATTGAGTACCTACTATGTGCCAGGACCTCTGCTGTGCTCTGGACATGCAGCCGCGAGCAGGACAAAGGTGGCTTCCTCCTGGAGTGCACGTCCTAGTGGGGAACAGGGTCTGGGAGTCACCTGAGACCCTATCAATACCGAGGAGGCTTGACATGGCTCCAGTCTTTCTATATGACCTAGATCAGCATTTTAGGCAAACTAATGGCATGTGCTCAGCACTTTAAAAAAATGGAATAGAGTGCTTGCTTTGACAGCACATACACTAAAATTGGAATGATACAGAGATTAGCTTGGCCACTGCACAGGGATGACACGCAAATTCGCGAAGCGTTCCATATCTTTCTAAAATATGACACAAATGAACCCATCTATGAAGCACACTCACAAACATAGAGAACAGACTTGTGGTTACCAAGGGGGCAGGGGGTGTGGGAGAGATGGGTGGGAGTTTGGGATTAGCAGATGCAAACTGGTATATACAGAATGGATAAACAAGGTCCTACTGTATAGCATGGGGAACTATGTTCAATATCCTGTGATAAACCATAATAGAAAAGAATATGAAAAAGAATGTATATATATATATACGTGTGTGTGTGTGTAACTGAATCACTCTGCTGTATATCAGAAATTAACACAACATTGTAAATCAACTATACTTCAATTTTTAAAAATGGAATAGAAAAAATTTGGTAAGTGGGAATTCCCTGGCGGTCCAGTGGTTGGGACTCTGCGCTTTTCACTGCCATGGCCTGGGTTCAATCACTGGTCGAGGAACTAAGATCCTGCAAGCCGCACAGCGTGGCCAAAATAAAAAAAATTTTTTTTAATTAAAAAAATTTTTAAGAAAATTAAAAAATGGGTAAGTACTGTTTGGTGAAATATGGCCCAGTTGTATGTACATATATTTTCTACATAGATTGTACATGCAAAATATTACATATGTAGGTGTGTATCTCTTTAAATAGGCATCCCTCATCATCTAAATCTCATCCATTCTCCCAAAAGCATGAAATAGAAAATTGGGCAGTAAACAGCTATTTCAAGTGAGGAAAATAATGCACTCCTAGCTCCATCCAAAAACCCCAACTGATTTCCCCAAATATCATTTAACACTCTTATTAAACACTTCTGTAACAACCCACTAAGGTTTCTGGCATAATAGAAATCATTGAAAACAACTACTTAATTTATTCAACACTTAATGAACTCATTAGTGGCTATGTTTGTGTGCAATACACAATTTTGCACAGAATCAGATATGAATGACATTTCCCTGCCACACAGCAATGATCAGAAGTAACTACATAAACCCAAAAAAGGTGCTAAAGCTGTAACATCTATAATTGGTGGTGCCTCCAGGCACCTGGCAGAAGTCTACACAGGGACCTAGGAAGGGGGAGAGAATATCGGTCACGAGTAACGTGCTTCAACAATGCACAAGACAGGATCCTGTTAGAACAGGTGAGTCTCGACTGGTGTCGTCCGCGTCCGGGACTCAGATAGAACTGAAAACAGTCGCAGAACAGGTTTTTGATTCACAGCAAATTGGGGGTTTAAAAAAAAAAAAAAAAGAAAGAACGAGTCATTATTGGGACTATTAGGATAGTGAGTTATCAAGGGGTAACTGCATTCCTATGGAGGTGGTTATAGTCGGAAATGAATTTACCACAGGTGGGACAAAATTTTTAACTGGAAGCTAACATTCCTAGGGTACATAATGCGCACGTCTTAAGTGTACCGGTTAGTTTATTTTTCCAAACGTTTACACCTGTATAAGCATCAGTCATATCAAGATACAGGACATTTGCTGTGTCACAGAAAGTTCCCTTGTGCCCTCTCCTGATCTCTATACAGATCCTCGTAGGTCAGCATTGTTCCGATTTCTCTCACCATAGACCAGTTTAGCCTGTTCTAGACTTTCATTTATAGATGGAATTATAAGGCATGTGCTATTTCTGGTTCCTTTCACTCAAAATGTTATCTGGGATGCATCGTGTTAAGTGTATCAATACTTTTTCTGCCCAGCAGGCTTCCATCGAATGAGTGTACCAGCTAATCCAATTGATTTGTTTCTAAATTTTGGCAATTACAGAGAGCAGCTGTAACATTTGTGTACCAGCTTTTGTGTGAATAGGAGCTTTCATTTCTCTTGGGTAAATCCCCAGGAGCAGGACTCATGAGCCCCATGGTAAGTAGATATTTTAAAATACACTTTGATATTAAAGTGCCCAGTTTTTTGGGGTGTTTTTTTGCGGTACGCGGGCCTCTCACTGCTGTGGCCTCTCCCGTTGCGGAGCACAGGCTCCGGACGCGCAGGCTCAGCGGCCATGGCTCACGGGCCCAGCGGCTCCGCGGCATGTGGGATCCTCCCGGACCGGGGCACGAACCCATGTCCCCTGCATCGGCAGGCGGACTCTTAACCACTGTGCCACCAGGGAAGCCCTAAAGTGCCCAGTGATTTTCCAAAGTGACTGGACCATTTTGCATTCCCACCAGCAATGCATAGGCTCTGTCCAGTTCCACATTCTCATCAGCACTTGGTATTGCTTTTGTTTGTTGCCATGCCAATAAGTGTGTGTAGTGGTATCTCACTGTGGTTTCCAACAGTGCTGTGTGTGTATATATATTTTTTTATTTTTTGGCTGCGTGTTTTTTGATGAACAGATATTTTATTTCAATGAAGTCCAATTTATCATTTTGTTGTTGTTGTTTTCTGTGTGGCTAGCACTTTTAGTCAAACTCTTGAAAACATCTGATTAGATATACTTGACAATTTTATTGCTGAAAAGCATCCTCTGGAGTAACAGCAGTGTGTGTCCTCAGTCTCCCCTCAGGGTTCCCGGGAGTGTTTCTGTTACTGTGAAGGGAACAGAGGGCCTGGGGACAGGGTGGGATTGTTTCGTGGAGAGTCACAGAAAACACACACACACACACACACACACACACACATACACACACACAGCTAGAGCTACAGCCACCAAAATAACCATCAAAGGAGCCAGCAACCTGTCAGAACATCCTTCTGCTCGAAGAGGGAAGAATTTCCCATGGTGCCCTGTGCCCTGAGACACGAGGCCATGCAGGCTCCCAGGATGGGGTGTGGAGGCCGCTACTTCTCCATCTTGCTGCTTCCTAGCCTTGGGTGAGGACAGGAGTTGACGACTGGGGAGATTTGGGGACAGACAGTCACACACACACAAGCAAACGCATATACCCCAGCAGTGAGGCCTCCCAGATCTCATGGCAGGGAGGGAAGCTGAGGCCTGTGGCTCCCCGAGTGTGTGGGTGGGACTCTCCAAGAGGCCCTGTTTGTCCGTTCATCCATGCCACATGATTCCAATGTCCAAAGCACCCCACCCCCCGACTGGGGCAGGGAGGGTCCCTACTGGGATTTACATGACTGATTCCTTCTCACAGGTGTCAGCGTCCCCAGCAGGTCCTGGACAGCGTTTGAGGAGAGGGTTCCCTTCCTCGGTGTGGTCCGGCAGCGCAGCCAAGGGCGCCTCACTCTTCACATGGATCAGCTCGGGCACTGAACTGCGGGACTCTGTGCGATCCACGTAATTTTGGAGGAGTCCTGCCCCAAAGGCGTCACCTTCCACGTTGAGGACAGTACAGGACCGGTCACTGAAGGGGGAACAGTGAGGGGGAAGTGAGTGGGAGGGGAAGGGTCAGGGCCCAACTCTCTCCCCTCTCCCTGCCTGTTACCTTCAAGTCCCCATCATGCCCTCCTTCACAGAAGCCTGTTCTATGCCTCTTAGGAGCTCATCCCTCCATCCTCCCAGGATCCCAAATATCCCTTCCTCTAGAACCTTAAAGATCTTTTCCTCTAGAACCCCAGAAGCCTCCTACCCACCTTCCTTCCCCTACAATCCCAAGTGTCCCATCAGGCTTTCTCTGCCTTAGGACCCCAAAGATCTCCTCCATCCTCCCTGGATCCCCAAAGATCCTTCTTCCAATCAAATACAAGATTTGTTCCTTCTGGAACCTCAAAAAATCATGCCTCCCTTTCCTTGGGGCCCCAGAGGACCCATCAATGCCTCTTTCTTCTTCTGAAATACTAAGTTCTCCCTCAGATCCTTCTCCTCCCATTTAAAAAAACTGAGATACAATTCACATATCATAAAATTCACCCTTTAAAAGAATACAACCCAGTGGTTTTTAGTTTATTCAGGGTTGTGCAACAATCACCACTATTTAATTCCAGAATATTTTCATCACTCCAGAAAGAAACCCTCGTATCCATTAAGCAGTTATCCCCCATTTCCTCCCATCCCCCAGCTCTAGGCAACCACTAATCTACTTTCTGTCTATAGATTTGCCTATTCTGAACAGTTCATATAAATGGAATCATATACAATGTGGTCCTTTTTGTCTGGCTTCTTTCACTTAGCATAATATTTTCAAGGGTCATATGTCATAGCATGTACGTTTGTATCACTGCTTCATTCCATTTTATTGCTGAATAATATTCCATTGTGTGGACATATGACACTTTGTTTATCCATTCATCAATTGATAGGTATTTGGGTTGTTTCTACCTGTTCACTATTATGAATAGTGCTGCTATGAGGATTTCCCTGGTGGTCCAGTGGTTAAGACTCTGCCTTCCAATGCAGGGGACGCAGGTTCGATGCCTGGTCGGGGAACTAAGATCCCACATGCCTCGGGGCAACTAAGCCCATGTGCCGCAACTACTGAGCCTGTGCTCTAGAACCCATGCACCATTAGAGAGCCCGCCTGCCACAACTGAGACCTGACTCAGCCAAATAAGTAAATTAATTTTTTTAAAAAGGTGTTGAATTAAAAAAAAAAAAGTGCTGCTGTGAACATTCACGTACAAGTTTTTGTGGACATGTTTTCAATTCTCTTGGGTTTAAACCTAGGAGTGGTATTGCTAAGACACATGGTAACTCTCTAACTTTTGAAGCCAGACTGTCTTCTAATCTTTTACACTCTTAACAGCTTAATCATGATAGTTAACAATTACGTAGCATTTTCTACTTACTGTTCTAAGTAGTTCTAAGAAAGCTGCGTGTATTAAGTCATCTAATCCTCCAGGAGGAACTATTCTCTCCATTTTACAGATGGAGAAACTGAGACACAGGGAGATTAAGTACTTGCCCAAGGTCATTATAGCTAGCAACAGTGGCTCTGGGAGCCTGGTCTAAGAGTCTGCTCTATTAACCACTGGGACATGCTACCTTTCTGGGGTTCCTCTTGGAACCCCAAAGATCCCTTTCTTCCCTCTGATTGGAACACTCAAGGTAAGGTCCCCTCCCCTTTCTTCTAGAACCCCTTCCTTCCTCTCTTCTGCTCAGACGCTCTCAATGACCCTCTTGCTCGTCCCCTTTCTCAGGAGTACCCCTGAGCCCCCCGAACCCTCGAACCACACTCACACTAGCCAGTCCACAGCCAAGATCAAGGAGATGTCGTGAACCGGCAGGCTGACCGCCTCGAGGATGATGGCCAAAGTGAGGACACCGCCGGCGGGGATGCCCGCGGCGCCCACACTGGATGCTGTGGCGGTGACCCTGGGGGAGGAGAGGAGAGGTCAGGGAGAGGCCGCTCGGTAATGGGAGAAGCTGTGGGGGTGGGGCTGCTCCTCCCAGCTCGTGTCCGTTCTCAAGGGAGGGGTCAGGTGCCTTGGGGGTCCTAGCCGCAGCCCGGGCCCCCCCCCCCCCCCCCCCCCCCCCCCCCCGCACTCACAGGATAGTGATAATCTTCACGAAGTCCAAGGATCGCTGATTGAGCTGTGCAATAAACACTGCAGCCACACACTGGAAGAGCGCGGCACCGTCCATGTTGACAGTGGCACCGATGGGCAGAATGAAGCGGCTGATGTGCTTGGCCACGCCATTCTTCTCCTCCACGCACTTCATCATCAGCGGCAGCGTGGCGGAGCTGCGAGGGGACCGCAGATCTGAGTTGGCGCCAGCTCACCTGGCCAGCCCGACCGCGCCCCGCCCACCGCCCAAGCCACGCCCACCCACCTCCCCTGACCCTCCCCTGGACCAGGCCCCACCCACACAGCGCCTCATCTCAGGCGCAAGCTCTGCCCACCGGCCTAGACCTCTGCTTCCCACGAACCCGGGGCCTCCACCCACACCCCTTAGCCTGCCCCGGCTCGCCACGCCCTTCTCTTCTCAGAGCCAGAAGGCACTAGGGATCCCACAGAATGGAAGCATTCCAAAATATAGGGAATCTTGGACCCCTGGGAGATTACCAACGGCGACTCCTTAAAATACACATAAAAATTCATAACTAAATTCTAGAATGTCTGAGCGCTCACTGACTCACACCCCTTCCCCATCTCTACCAATAACAGACCTCGACTAAGAATTACTATACTCTTGGGGATGCTGCTATAGGGAGGGTTGGATCCTGAGGGGACAGGGCCAGCAGAGATGGACAAACTACTCAGGAGAGGTGGAAGGAGCTTTTAGAGGTTGGATCCAGGGTAAAGCACTAGAGTCCCCCAAGGCCAGGCCTTGGGATGGGGAGGGGTTC
The DNA here is from genome assembly GCF_005190385.1 of Monodon monoceros. Classification (NCBI taxonomy): domain Eukaryota; kingdom Metazoa; phylum Chordata; class Mammalia; order Artiodactyla; family Monodontidae; genus Monodon; species Monodon monoceros. Next base: position 49,625,225 of record NW_021703766.1, read on the forward strand.
TCAGGAAGGAAGAAATAAATCTCCAAGGCAGTAGTTTCCTAATGCGGGGTGGGGGGGGGGGCGCGGTTCCCTCTACCCAGATCCCATGTCCCTAGACAAAATTTCAGGGGTCTTTAGACATCTGATGCCTGCTCCTAGGTTTAAGCTTAAAAACCCCGCCCTGGTCTGCCCCAAGGTCACACCTGGAAGAGGTCCCAAAGGCAGTGGCCAGCGGCGTCACGATGCCCCACAGGAACCGGTAGGGGTTCTTGCGGGTGAAGAAGAAGTAGATGAATGGCAGCACCAGAAGCCCGTGGATGGCGTGGCCAAGCAAGCAGCACAGGGTGTATTTGCCGAGACTGGCGAAGAGCATCCCCACGTCCTCCATCTCCACGATCTTGCCGGCCACCAGGAACAAGATGCCCACAGGGGCATACCTAATTACCCAGGAGACAGATCACCACCTCTGACCATGTGCCCACCCAGGGCCAGGCATTGTGCTGGGCACATGGCCTGACCACACTTCTCAGCCTCCCTCAAAGTCAGGAAGCGCCCACAGCAATGTGGGCTGATGTTCCGGCACCTCCCCTGCCATCCTCCATTCTCTCCCCTTGAACATAGCGCCACTGGGAGATAAAAGAAGTTTGGGTGGTTCTATCAATCACTTGGAGTAGAGTCACCCACCAGATTTGGACTTAACACATGACCGGGAAAGAAACACCCACCATGCATATCATTTTCATATTCTGGGTTTGTTTGTTACAGCAGCTAATATGACATAAACCAATACACTCTCTCACCATGAAAAATAAAAACCGTGGCTCATGTCTTAATGACAACTCCCAGGTATGAAGCATTTATGATGTGCCGAGCCCTTGAACGGGATTGAATCTTCACCACAACCCCACAAGGGAGCTCCTATTTTGAATCTCTTGCCGCTATCATTGAATTAAAATCAAATAGGTCTGTAAAACAGGGGCCATAATGCTACCAACCTCATAGGAATCTTGGGAGGATGAAATGAGATGCCAGTTGAAATGAGTTGAAAGCTTTTTGTACACAGTAAGTGAAGTCTATAGACTTCGCTGGGATTTATTATCACCCTCTCCTGGAGGGAAGATCCCAGGGGTTGCATGTGTCTCCCAGCCAGGAGGGCTCCCAACATCACTTCCCTGATTGCCTGATCGCTATGGCTACTTGTCTCCAAACCCCTTCTCCTCTTTAGTTACAGAAGAAAAGCACCATTTCCCAGCCACCTGTGCACCTAGGTTTGGCCAAATGCCCAAGTTCTAGCCAGTGAGATGTGCCCAGAAATTATACAAGTACTTGACAAATATTAACTAAGCTTGTTTACTGTAGGCACGCTATAGGTCAGGCACTGTCCCAAGAACTTTACACGTATTAACTCACTCACGCCTGGTACTATCAACGCCGTTTTCCAGATGGGGAAACTGAGGCACGGCGGGATAAGTAACTTGTCGTAGGGCGCACAGCTGGGAAGTAGTAGCGCCGGGATAGGAACTCAGGCTGCCCAGCTGCAGAGCCTGCTCTTACCCACACACCAAGTGTTTCTATTAGTTCCACACAGCAGATTCTTAGATGTCAGCTACCCTGGAATCAGGGTTGGGGTTGGGGGAGATTTGGTAAAAATGCAGCAGCCCTAACCAACCTCCTGATTTCTGACCTTCTGACCCAGGATGGGTCCTGAGAATCAGTGTGACACCATGTGGAGATGAGACAGGGGAGGTGGCAAGGGTGAAGCTGAAGGCCTCTGCACATGTTTTTTTCCCTCATTATCTGAGGCCACTTAACAAAAGCTCATACATAATGGTGATAATCGTAGCTGACATTAACTGAATGCTCAGTAGGTGCTAGACATTTAAAACACTTTCTAAGTGCTTTACTTACACCTCAGTCACTCATGTCATCTTAATTATAAACCTATAAAGCAGGCGCTATTTTCCATTTTCCATTATTGATCCAAAGGCAAACATTTGATGACAGTGAAATCTCAGAAACCGAGATGCATTAGCCAGGCTGCGGCCACAGCTTGGCGGTCTCTTTGTCACCTTCCAATAGGATCAAGAAGGTTCCAGGATCAGTATTAGCTCTCACGGCATACAGTACTGTCCTCACCTGATAGATGAGGAAACTGAGGCACAGAGAGAGTAAGTCACTTGCCTGAAGTCACATAGCCAGGGAATAGTCGATGCTGGATTTGAATCTAGGCCGTCTGGTTCGAAGGAGCAGATAGAGGATCGCCCCACCCCGCCTCACCAGCCCCCTCTCCCACCACTTACCACATGATCCAGGAGACCAGCACCATGGTGGCATCGTTGAAGGAGTTGAAGAAGCGGATGAGCAGCTCTCCCTCAGGCCCCAGCTTCCGCAGGGCCACGCCAAAGATGATGGCAAACACCACCAGGCCCAGGATGTTCATACCCTCTACCTCAACCCCCACGGGCACCTTTGGGCAAGAACACATGGGGATGGCGGGGCCATTCAGTCAACCTGCACAGTGACTGAGGGCCTGTCCTGCGCACTGCTGGGACCCAGCAGAGACAAGACCATTCCCCAGGCCCCATCCTCCCAAGGCTCACAGTCCAGGTCCAGGGACCACCCAGAGTGGACAGGGCTGGGACGGGGGAACCCAGGGGAGTATGGGAACCAAGGAAGGTTGTGCTGCCAAGCTTGGAGGAGGGGAATCAGGGAGGGCTTCCTAGAGGAAGGGGCTAAGACCCGGAGACCGGGGGTGAACAAGGTAAAGGGAGGGGAGGGGTATTGTTACCTCTTCTAGAGAGAGTTAACAATATGCAACAACCTTGAAATGACTCTAACTTAGGTATTCAAAGAACAGAAAGAAATTCACTGTGGCTGGAGCAGAATGGGCCAGGCAGAGTCACAAGACGAGGCTGGGTGGGTGGATGGGCAGGGGCAGGACCTCACAGGGGCCCCGGGGACTACGGCGAAGAGCCTAGGCTTTCTTCTGAGGGCACTAGGGAATATGACAGGGCTTTAGGCAGGAAAGAGGCTGGGTCAGGTTTGTGCTTTGGAAAGAATTCTCCAGCTGCCAGGCTGAAGGTGGGCGGGAGGGGGTGGGAAGGGAGGGGAAAAGAGGAGCCTGGACCTGAGTGCGGCTGTGGGGAGGGAGAAGAGAGGACAAAATGTAGATTCCAGAAAGGCAGAAAAGACAGAAATTGGGGAGGGGCTTCAGAGAGTTTAAAACAAATTGCGCCCAAATGTTAGAGGACCCAGGGGACTTCCCTGGTGGCGCAGTGGTTCAGAATCGTCTGCCAACGCAGGGGACACGGGTTCGAGCCCTGGTCCGGGAAGATCCCACGTGCTGCAGAGCAACTAAGTCCGTGCGCCACAGCTACTGAGGCTGTGCTCTAGAGCCCGCGAGCCACAACTACTGAGCCCGTGTGCCACAACTACCGAGCCCGTGTGCCACAACTACCGAAGTCCACGCACCTAGAGCCCGTGCTCCACAAGAAGAGAAGCCACCACAATGAGAAGCCCGCGCACCGCAACAAAGAGTAGCCCCCGTTCGCCGCAACTAGAGAGCGCAGCAATGAAGACCCAACACAGCCAAAAATAAAAATAATAAATAAAAAAGAAGACCCAGAAGGCAGACGAGGCCAGGGTAAGAACAAAATGGAAAAACCAAGGTGCAGGGCCCCCCACCACCTTCCCAGCTCTTACCTTCACCTGGGTTCCGTTGAACAATCTCTCCTTATAGGAGGTAGCGTACTGCAGGTGGGGTTGGGAAGAGTCAGCATCAATTGTCATCGAGGCTCCCCCACCCCATCCTGGCACTGACAATACTCAAAGCCCGCCCTAAGCTTCCCTTAAACGTGATCTCATTCCATCCCACCAGCAACCCTGCTGCAGTAGGACTATTCATACCCCCATTTTCCAGAGGCGGAAACTGAGGCTCAGAGAGGTAAAGGCACTTGCTCAGGGTCACACAGCTAGAGTTAGAACCCAGAGGGGGCTCAGAACCCATATTCTCATGAGGGGCGTGGATGGGTTTCATTCAGAAATCACCCAGGAGCCCTGCAATATGGCCTGTAAATATGTGGGCACGTGCGTTTTTCCAGGCACCACCCAAAATCAGGCACCAAGGGGCTGGAACTGGCTGTCTCCCTCCCTGCCCACCCCCCAACCCTGAGGGACACCCCAGAGGACTCACTGAGCGGAAGGCTGCGGACACCAGGTTGGAGGGGAAGATATTTCTGCAGAGATAAACATGGTGAGGGGGGGGGAGTATTAGATACATACCACAGGAGGAGGTCAGGGGAACTGGGTTGGCCTCTTGGGGTGAGGGGAACCTTGGAGGCCCCATCTGTACCCAAATGTGGTCCTCACCCATGCCTCAGCCAGGTTCAGACAGGCAGAGATGGACCTGGGCCTGCACATCTTTCCAGGGTGTGCAGAGTCTCAGCTGGAATCCTGGGGCCCAGGAGGCTGGTGTTCTAGCCCAGAGGGAATGTGGATTGAGGGTGAGGAATGCCCGCTTCCCAAGGCAGGCTGGGGCAGGGTTACGGGGCCTGGCTCCATCCCACACTCAGCACCCTCAATACTCTGGACATCTTGCATCAGCCACTTCCTCCTAGAGGCCTGGGAGGGCTGAGGAAAGGGCTGGCCCTGGGGGCTGCCTGGGGGCTTGCAGGCTGTGGGGAAGATCTGGGTGTGTTAGGGAAGAGGTGGTGAGAAAGCGACAAGGATTGACTGTGTTGTTGTGAATGCGCCTTTGTGTTTATGCAGCCACTCTCGTGTGAGGGTGTCTGGGTGTGATTAAGCGTGCAGCAGCGTGCATTAAACCCCACTGAGCATGTAAAGAAGTCGGACAGTGGCCCCGTGTGCCTCAGGGCAAGACAAAACTAACAGCCAAGGTGACTACGGGCGCTGTACTAAGTGCTTTACATAAATCAACTCATTTAATTCTCCTGACAGCCCTCAGGGCCCTGCACTATTATCCGCATTTCACAGAAAAGGAAGCCGAGGCACTGACAGGTGAAGAAACTTGCCGTTAGGAAGTGGCAAAACTGGGATTTGAAACCAGCCAGCTGGTGCCACAGTCCCAACCACTCGGCAACCTCGGATCTTCCCTCTCACCAAAGACGTGGGTGCACAGCTGCTGGCGGTGGTCGGTAGTCTATCGGGTGTTGGTATCCGGTTGGGGGGCGCAGGTTAAGTGTTCAGATATGTGTGACCCTGTTGGTGTGAGGCCCTGGAGGCACGTATGGGAGTGTGCATGTGCTCCTGAGCTGTGTTTAGGCAGTGTTCCACATGTTGGTGTGGTCAGTGGCATCAGTGAGCGTCTGCGTGCCCGTGTCCAGTTGTGTGTCAGTGGCTCATAAAGTCGGGTGGCTCTGAGATGTTCCAGCTAAGTCGCCGAGTGGCTGGCCAGATGAGTTACGTGGATTTGGGCACAACGGGGAAGCTTGCACACATAAACAAACTTCAAGTGGGTGTGCCCGTCTGCAGGTCGGCCTGTACCCACCCAGGCCAGCCAGGGCTGGGTTCAGGACACAGCTAATCTCCCCCAGCCAGAAGGGGCCCATCTGCTGTAATTTCTGGACACCAAGCCTCCCCGCAATATCAGCCTGCACTGATGCCCCGAGAGACTGAGGGGAACCCTGTTCCGTGACTCATCATTTCCTTCCCCCACTTCCAGGAAGTCCCCAACCAACCTGGCGACAATGAATCACCAGGCCTCAAAGGCAAGGCCATGTGGATCCAGCAGTCTGCCCTCCTTAAAAGGGGGGAAAGAGCCATTCTTGAGGGGAGGGGAGCAGAGGCCCAAAAGAAAAGAATCTGCCCCCTTTCTGGGCAGCCTAGTGCGAGGGGAGGGCGGCCGGGTACCAGACAGAGTAGGAAATGGGATGGAAAGTTTGTGGAGGTGGCAGGACTGACCTACCAGGAACATATAAAGGGGAAGCCAGGGTCCTGCCCAGCTGAACTGGGTGGAGAAAAGAGGCTGAAAAAAGGACCTGGCTTTGTCTGGGGGACACGTGGTGTGGGGAACCATGTGGGAAGAGGGCCTGGTGGGGGGTCATTCTGATCTCTTCAGGTCCTGCAGGGGCCCCTTACCCAGGGCTCCCAGAACTTTTATCCAGACACGGGACTTAAACCTTTATCCAGAAGCCCCATCCTGGGGCCCTTGGCCACCCAAAGATCCCCCTCCAAGTTCCCCTCAGGATCCTCCCCCCTCACAGCAGAGACCCTCTTATGTCCCCCTCAACCCCGCCAAGCATCACTTCTCCCTCTATAAGACTTCCACGCCCCTATCACCCTCCTGTGGGGTCCCGCTTATGTACGCAGGCCCCCATATTTAGAAATCTCCAGGAGTCTGTTCTCACCCTCCGTGCCCTGACCCTCAAGAGGCCAGAGCTCCCCCCAACTATCCCATCCTGTTTTCCTGAGGCCCTGGGGATGTCCCGGTCACGGAGGACCCAAAACCCCTCTTCCGTCCACGTGGCGACTCCGGCCAACCCTAACACGCGTCCCTCCCCACGAGGCTGAAGCACCCACCCCCTTCCCCCAACCCCTCCACCGGGCGGGCGGGGTCTGACCTCACAAGATCCAGGAACGAATCGAGCACCTCCTTGCTGGGGGCCTCTTCCACGGAGCCCGTGGCCCCGACGGAGCTGTTGATGGCGGCGAAGGCGGCGCCCGGCTGCAGTGCGAGCGCCAAGCCCACGCCGAGCGCCGACGCTAGCAGTGTAGTAACCAGGAAAAAGAGCAGCGCCCAGGCGCCCAGGCGGCCGAGCGCGCTCGGGTCCAGGCTGGCCGCGCCGCCGATCAGGCTGCACACCACCAGCGGCAAGATAATCATCTTTAGCAGGCGCAGCAGCAGCTCGCCCGGGAAGGCAAAGGCCTCCAGGCGCGCTGGGCCCAGCGCTAGCGCGCCGCCGGCCCCTGACACCCCCAGGCCCAGAGCCACGCCCGCCACCACTGCCACCACCGTCAGCAGCACCAGCAGGTTGGCGCGAAGGCAGCGGCGCACCTGGTCCCCGGAGCCGCAACAGCCGCCTTTTGCCGAGCCGAGGTCCTCTAGGGGGACCAACGCCGAGACACCGTTGGCGGTGGGTTCCGCCGCCGCGTACCCCTTGGGGTCTCCCTTAGGCAGATCGGCCACCATGATGAACGCCCCGGGGTTCCTCAGAGCCTGGAAGCTGGGAGCGCTTGGGGCTCCTTCCCAGGACGCTCTCGTTCCTTAAAACTTTGTTAACAGAGCCTGGAGGCTGGAACTTTGGAGGGTTCCCTGGAGTTGTGAGTTCACAGCGCTTAAGTTCCTTGTCTCTTGGAAGCTGGAGTGTTTGAGATTCCCTAGGCTGGGCGCTGAGGCTCCTCTGCTCTTCGTTTGCGCCCGGCGCTGAAAGCTGGGAGGTGGGAGCACCTGGGGTTCTTTACCCTGGGGGTTAGGAATACGGGAGTTTCTCAAGCTGGGACCTGGGGTCCTTGGCTCCGGAAGGCTGAAGGCGCCCAGGCGGCAGAGGTCTTCAAGAGGCTAGGTCCTGGTGGCGCAGATCCGGGAGGCGGGGACCTGGGGTGCCTGGGTCCTGGAAACGGAGAGCTGGGGAGCCTGAGTCTGGGGGCCGGAAGACAGAGCTCCGGGAAGAGGGGGGGGGCCAGGCTCTCGGGTCCAGGAGGGAAGATCCGGTCCCCTGGGTGCCGAAGGCGGCGGCCCGGGATCCCGGGAAGAATCAGCTGTTAGCCGAGACCGGACCTCCCGGGCTCGCCGCGTGGCTCTGAGACTGTTTGGCGGAAGCTGCCCGGATTAAGCACCCGGGGCGAGGCTTGAGAGAACGGGGACAAACCCACCGGTGCCGATTGGCTCGGTCGGGTTCAGGGCCCTCCAGGGCGGGGCTTTGGCTGGAGTAGGGCCAAGTCACCCATACAGAAGGCAGAAAAACAATGGTTACACTCAGGGGCGGGGTCCGGGTGGGGTGGGGGTGGAGGGTCCGAAGGGGGCGGGGCGTTGGGAGGAGGGTATTGGGTTGGGGGCCTTTAAGCCACAAAAGTGCCTGGCGCGAGGGTCTCTAGAAAGTGCCAGGTGATCCGCGGGTCTGCGAATCAATTTAGCCTGAAACTCCTCTTCCGCCCTAAATTCCGGTCTTTTGTCCCTTCTCGTCAATTCCTCGAATGTAAAATACAGATCCCTCACGTGATCGGTGTAAGAGTTAAATGAGATGGAGTGATTTATTTAATAATGTTAATAATTTTCAAAATAAAAGTTCTCAGTTCAGAGCCCCACACGTATCAATTAATGGCAGTTATTATATTAGGACTGTAATCCACTTCCCCCTAGGTACGCAATTTGCAATTCATCCATTAAATATTATAATTCAGTTTAATGACTGTGCTAATGTTTTTGCTTTCACCAGATATTTTCCCCTTTTTTAATTATTAAAAATTAATTAAAATTTTCAAACCTACAAAAAAGTTTAAAGGATTTTAGAGTGAACGTCCATATACCCACCACCTAGCGTCTACAATTATTTCACGGTACTTCTATATAAAATTTCTAACCATTCATCTACCTCTCTAGCCATCCACCCATTTACCTCCTTTTGATGCATGTCAAAGTTGCAGATACCAGCGCACTTTCCCTCTAAACACTTCAGTATGTATGCATTTATTAATCACAGTTCAATATTTCTACGTGGTCTTCTTAGTTCCCTGACCAGGGATTGAACCCATGCCCTGGGCAGTGAAAGCACGGACTCCTAACCACTGGACCGCCGGGGAATTCCCTGTCTGCAGTCCTCTTTTTCACAAAATGCACAAACCGTAAGTGACATCTGCTGGTTTTTGACAGATGATATGCCTGATTTCACTGGAATCTTCGTAACTGCTTGGTGAGGTTGGGCCCACTCTTCTACCCATTCTCCAGATGGGCAAAACTGGGGCTTATGGCAAGGGGAAGTCACTCGCCTTGAGGCCACACCTGGGGAGGCTGGGAGTTGCAAGCCTGCCTCTCAAGGCCCTAACCTTAAAGGGAATCAGCTGTGATTGGCTACTCCTCCTGGCAATATTGAAATCCTAATTCCTTCCCCACCTGGCCTGTTCTCTGATAACATATCAGGTGTTCACACTTGCTCAAAGAAGATCGATAGTGATCATCAGAGGCTTCCTTCTGAAGCAGCTGTGGGGCCTTAGGCAAGTCACCGCCTCTATGAGCCTGTTTCCACATCTGTAAAATGGGAAGAATAATAGTAGCTCAGACCTCCTTGGGTGCTGAAGAGCAAATGAGATCCCATGTTCAAAGCATTTAGACAAGGTATAGGTTAGCCCTTAATAAAGTTAACTACTACTACTACTGTTGTTGTTATTGTCGTTATTATTGAAGAACATGGTTTGGGCCCCAACCAGCTCCAGACACTGCTGGGCATTGGTCACTTGGTCACTGCCAGCCCTAGCCCTAGCCCTGCTTGGGAAAGAGCTTTGAGAGCTTGTGATGACATCCTGCAGGATCTGAGGGGCCAAGCCAGGCTGAGAATTTGCACAGGATCTGATGGACCTACCACCCAGGCACCAGTGGCCTTGCAGACCTCCTTGCTGTGTCTCCTGGACGCTCTCCCCTCCCAAATTCTCCCAGCTTCCACGCCACCTACTTCAGAAAGCCCCCATTCCCCATTCCACCCTCCAAGTCTGAAGTCATATTCATTCAACAAACTCATGTTAAACTCCCACGTGCTCGGCTCTGTGCTAGACACCGGGAACATGGGCACTAAAGCCACACAGACATGGGTTCGAATCCTTGCGCCACCACTTACCAGCTAAGCATCAGGTTCTTCATTTGTCCTAGAGTCAGTGTGAGCGTAAATTTGATGGTGCACACGGTGACCCTTGATCAAAACACGAGGGGACAATTGCTGAGCACTCTATTCACTCCACAAATATTCCTCGGGCCCTTACTAAGGGCCAACTGCTGTTTAAGTTTCTAGGGATTCCACAGTGAGAAAAAAATTAAAAATAAAAACCCAGGAACTATAGTCATTATCTTTTATTTTTTGGCCATGCTGCCGTGGCTTGCGGGATCTTAGTTCCCCGACCAGGGATTGAACCCGGGCCCTGGCAGTGAAAGCGCCAAGTCCTAACCACTGGACCACCAGGGAATTCCCTCAATATCTTATAATAACCTATAATGGAAAAGAATATGAAAAAGAATGTGTGTGTGTGTGTGTGTGTATCTGAATCACTTTGCTGTACACTGGAAACAAACACGACATTGTTAAGTCAACTATACTTCAATACAAAAATTTTTTTAGTAAAATAAAAAAATAAAAGCTCAGACAAAACGCCTTGCCAGCATTCTAGTGAAGAGAGACAAGGAAATGAACTTGGGCTGTCAGGTGGAATAGGAGCTGGAGAAAAGGAAACCGTTGCACAGAAGAGAGAGAGGGAGCAGTCAGGATGGACCACTCTGAGGAGGTGACATTTGCGATGAGACCAGAATGGCAAGAAGAAGCCCCCGGGACAATCTGGGAAGAACTTTCTAGTCAAAGGGAAGATCAGGTGCAAAGCTCTAAGGCAGCAGGAGAGGCTTCTGACCCTGTCTGAAGTAATGTCAAAAGTTATCATATCTGGGCTTCCCTGGTGGCGCAGTGGTTGAGGGTCTGCCTGCCGATGTAGGGGACGCGGGGTCGTGCCCCGGTCCGGGAAGATCCCACATGCCGCGGAGCGGCTGGGCCCGTGAGCCACGGCCGCTGAGCCTGCGCGTCCGGAGCCTGTGCTCCGCAACGGGAGAGGCCACAAGAGTGAGAGGCCCGCGTACCACAAAAAAAAAAAAAAAAGTTATCATTATCTTCACTAATCTTTGCGATCAATCCTGTTTTAGTGACTTGGAAGCAGAGGGGATAATGAGGTTTGTTGCGGCCTAACCCCAACCTGGGCAGGGATTTGACCTCAGGTGTCTCTGCGTCCTCAACTCTTATCTGACACGCCAGCTACCCTGCAATTGACTCCTCCCCAAGCAGGGACATTTCCTTCAAGGGACCATCATTTATTCTGATCAGTGTTGGGCCCTATGTCGGGAGGTGCCAGGGACCCAGCAACGATCAAGACAGTCCTGGCCCTATCCTCCAGGGAAGCACAGTCCAGAGGGGGTGACAGACCCATCCCCAGACAGTGACAACACAGAGTGAGCGGAGCTGGGATGAAGGAGCCCAGAAGGGATGCTTGACCAGAACTGGGAGGGCTTCCTGGAAGAGGAGAAATCCCAGTTGGGATAGGGAGGGTTTGGACAAGCCCAGGGAAAGAGTATTATTCCAAGTAAAGGGACAAGTACATGCACAGCCTCAGAGGTGAGAAGGGCCTGGAATGTTTGAAAGCACAGATCTAATCTAGTAACCCCAGTGACTTCCCTGGGGATAAAGTCCAAACTCTTTAGCCAGGCATCTGTCTATTCAGTACTACATTCCTTCAATCATTCAACAAACCACGTCTAGTGAACGGAATGCTGAGAGGCATCAAATAGAATGAGACAGATGGGGAAATGGGTGGAGAGCAGGTTTCAGTACCAAATCAGGTGGTCAAGAAATATTGCTAAGGGACTTCCCTGGTGGCGCAGTGGTTAAGAATCCACCTGCCAATGTAAGGGACATGGGTTTGAGCCCTGGTCCGGGAGGGTCCCACATGCCGTGGAGCAACTGGGCCCGTGTGCCACAACTATTGGGCCTGCGCTCTAGAGCCTGAGAGCCACAACTGCTGAAGCCCGCGCGCCTAGAGCCCGTGCTCTGCAATGGGAGAGGCTACTGCAATGGGAAGCCAGCGCACCGCAGTGAAGAGTGGCCCCAGCTCGCCACAACTGGAGAAAGCCCGAGTGCAACAACAAAGACCCAATGCAGCCAAAAAGTAATTAATTAATTAAGAAATATTGCTAAGGAGGTAAAGGCAGGATACGGGGTTGGGGGGAATATAGGACAGGGCACCCTATCACCTGTGGGAAAAACAAATAAACAATATTAATAAAAAAAAAATATATATATATATATAACAACCTCTGTTTCAAATGCATTGATTATCTCTGCAAGAATTCACAGAAACTGCTCAGAATGGGAGCTTTCAGAAAGGAAATCTGTGGCTTTGCAGTTCAGCACTGGCACCCTGAAACTGTCTTCTTGTCTCACGGCTTGGCAGCTGAGTGACCTCAGGCAAGTCACTCAATCCTCCAGCCTCAGTTTGCTTGACTGTGAAATAGGGATAAAGGGTAGCACCTGCCTCTGGGGTCATGGAGGGGGAACCAAGTTCATGTGTATAAATCGCTTTGGTTGGTGTCTGGCAAATCACAGCCTCATGGTATTTTAAGCTGTGATGACCTTTTTGAGATCAACATTATACCTAAGGGTGAAAGTAAAAAAGGCCTCTTCCTTGAGTTCCCACAGACTCACAGGCTGGTTCTCCTCCGCAGGAATGTTCAGGCCCCAGGGACCACTGAGCAAAGGAGCCTGAGAGGCCCCAGTTGGGACCCGGAAGCTGGTGGCCAGGCTGGGGGCCAGCAAGCTCCTGGCGCCCCTCCTGGTAATCAGGGCCCCCGGGAATGGAGAAGTGACCCATGTTGCTAGTTGAGCGACAGGGGTGTGGGCCGGGCTTAGTCTAGTCACTGCCCACCTACAGGGGTGCCAGACAGGGAGGAGAGGGAGGGAGAAGCCTCCAGGACTCAGGGGACCCTAGAATCCCAGAACCTTCAGGAAGTGCGGGGTGGGTCCAGACCAAGAGGGCAAGGTTTGAGGGTCTGGTTCAGGATTGGCCATGCATGTCCCACCCCCTGCCTTCCTCAGGCTTGGAGAGAGAAATAGACCAGCTGGTCTCCGCCAGTTTTCTTCCCAATCAGCCAAACCTCCTACCCAGATTCAGATTTCATCATCAGGAGAAAAAAAAAAAAAAGACTCCAGGAAGGAGGTAAGAGGGTCCAGGAGGAGGCTGGGCTGAGCGGTGGGAATCTGAACCCCACAGATCAAGAAGGCCTTTCCTGGCCTCAGTTTGGCACCTGTGGAAAGGGTATTGTTGTGAACGTTGTCCTCCCTGAGAGGACCAGTGTCTGACAGCAGGAGGGATTGAGTAAACTCCAGGGCTTCAGCCTTCTCCATCAGACCTGTAAACAAGCCTCTCCTCTCAAATTTGCATTCATGCATTCACCAAACCTTTTCTGAGTACCTATTGTGTGCCCAGCCCTGTGCTGAGTGGTACTGGGGACCCAGCAGTGGCTGAGACGAGCCTTGCTCCCACCTTCCCAGGTTCATAGGTCAGCAGGACAGACAGACAGTGATGATGCAGAGTGAGTAGGGCTAGAATGGAGGAACTCCGAGGGGAAACGCAGCTTGGGAAGTGGGGTCAGGGAAGGTTCCCTGGAGGAGGGGACAATCTGAGCTGAATTTGGAAGGATGTCAGAGCCAGCCAGTGAAGGGAGGAGGAAAAGGGAAGGTATGGGCAGAGGACACAGCAAGGGCAAAGACCTGCAGGTGAGAAATTTATGAAATGAAGAATAGTTCCATTTGGTCACAGTGGAAATTGGGGAAAACTGATGTGAAATGAAGTTGGAACGGTGAGCTAGATCAGGTAGACAGAAATAAAAAGACTGGAGTTAAAATCATTCATTTAGGGACTTCCCTGGAGGTCCAGTGGTTAAGACTCCACGCTCCCAAAGCAGGGGGCCCAGGTTTGATACCTGGTCAGGGAATTAAGATCCCATATACCCGCAACTAAGCCTGCGTGCCGCAACTAGAGAAGCCCGCGCGCCGCAACGAAGACCCGGCACAGCCAAAATAAATATATAAATAATAAATAAAAATTTAAAAAATCATTCATTTAACACATCTTACCTAAGCGCCCGGCTCTGTGCTGCGTCCTGCCGGGGTCTCTGCGGTGGCCAAGGTGGGTTCTGCCCTGTCCTCATGGAGTTTATCACCTATGTCACTGTTTCTTAAATTTCCCAAGTCTCACAGCTCCCATTGTCTGTTAAAATGCAGATTCCTGGGCTCCAAGGCTACCTTCCAAAGGGAGGCAAGTACAATCCCACCAGGTGCTCAGAAGGAGAAGAGGATGGGAGTTATCAGTGAACAGTCCTGAAGACATCACACCTGCTGATTCTAGAATTCTGCTCCTTTGATTGGAGTCCGAGCATCCTTAGCACAGCCTGGACATCTATATTTTCCAACCTCAGGTGTCAACCAATTAGTAGGGCATGAAATAAAGTAGTGAGTCCTAAGCAGTTAATTTTTAAAAATGTCAAATAGAGCGTATTGTACAAGTAATTATTGTATCGCGACATTTTAATTTACATGTGTGTGTGCAGACCTGTTCATACACATACTGTGTTGCAAGCAAAATATACATTCTATTGTGTATCAACCGTCTCAAATTCAAAACAGTTTGAAAAACAGTGGTCTGTGGACCCCTGTGTGATCTGCCCCCTCCTTAAATTTTTAGTCCTCTTTTTCTCATATGCATTCCTCCTCACTTAACCAAGATCTTCAGATTTCCACTCAGGAATCCCCTGAGTTTTCAAGACCCTGAGGCTGGCTCAGGTGTCCCTCAAGACTCCTCCAGCCCCTTGGATGCCCCCATCCCAGCCCTGCCCACTCTGGGTGGTCACTATCTGGGGATGGGTCTGTACCCTCCCTTGGGCCAGGGATGGGAACCGTCACAACCACCGCTGAGTCCCCCCAGCATTGCCCTGCATGGGGCTAGGCACACAGTAGGGACTCTGGGAATGTGGGTTGAGTCTTTTAGAAACAGGAAAGAAAGGAAGAAGCGGAACCCTTGGGTCCATCAGGGCCAAGGATCATGTGAACTTCATGCATTCTGGTCTGGCTGGGAAGCTGCAGCCTGGGGGACTGAAGACTGGCCCAGACCTTCCCTTCCTACATTTCTAATTATTTATTTAAAAGTTGGCTTGTCTGGGCTGCTCTGCCCCGCCTCCCCCAGCTGCAGGCTGTCCAGCCCCTGTGGCTTGTGGTACAACGTGTAACTCGGGTTTCTTGAGGCCCAGCGTGGGTGTGTCTGGCGCTCTCCTCCACACCTCCCCCCAGATCCAGCCAAGGCCATAAGAGCTGTTTTCCAAGGCAGTTGCCCCTGCCACCACTCCAGGCCCTGCCCTGGGACCCCAGAGGTGTCCAGGGGCTCGGGTGACCTGGAGAGAAAGACATTTGATGCTTCCAGGGAGACAGGCTAGGATAATGGGCAAGGGCGTGGGGGTAGGGCCAGAGAGATGAGCCCTCCCACTTCCTAGCTGACCTTGGACAAAGGATTCCGCCTCTGAGCCTCAGGTCCTGGTGTCTGAAACAGGATGAAGGTAGTTTCTACCCCAGAGGTGGCAGGGGAATGTAACGAAACCACATGACAAAAGCCCTTAGCATGGGTCTGGACAATGTAATAAGAGCCGGTATATCGGGGAGGCTTTTATTCCTGTGATCATTAGCATTTCCCTTTAGAGAGCCCTGGTCAGAGGCGAGCCAGGCCCCGTACAAGGGGGAGGCCGAGGGGACGCAGGCCTGCCCTGGGGGTGTGAAGGACGAGGCCCTGGCAGGAGCCAGTTCTGAGGGCAGGTAGTCACACAGTGTGTTCCTGGGACTGTGTGGGCACCACCTCTGAGGGCGGCTGGCCTGAAGGACTAGGACATTGTGAGTCTGCAGACAATTCCCACCTCTGACTGCCTGGGGCTAGAGAGCTGGAGGTCACTCGCCTCACTGTGCAGCCTGGCTGGATCCCAGGAGAAAAGTCCAAAGAGCCCCTGCCTCACTTTCTGAGGGGAGTGAGGGGCCGGCGGCCTGACTTTGAGAGGTGTTAAGAGTCTGCAGCCCAAGATGAGGGCGGCGGTCTGAAGTCCGTTTAACTGTCCCTGGGCAAAGTCCTGCCAGAGCTGGGGGAGAGAGTTAGCACTTGGGAGTGGAAAAGGTAGGGTGAAGGGGGTTACCACCTTGGGCTCAAGTAAGGCCTGGGCCCATGAAATCTGAGGACATGTTAGAAACCTGTGGGTCCAGGAAATTCCCTGGCGGTCCAGTGGTTAGGACTCAGCGCTTCCACTGCCGTGGCCCAGGGTTCAATTCCTGATTGGGGAACTGAGATCCCCTGCAAGCTTGGCGGCATGGCCAAAAGAAACAAACAAACAAAAACAGAGAAAAAAGAAAAGAAACCAGTGGGTCCAATACCCTCTTGGTACAGACAAGGAAACTGAGTTCAAAGACCCGCAGGGGCTTCCCTGGTGGCGCAGTGGTTGAGAGTCCACCTGCCAATGCAGGGGACGCGGGTTCGTGCCCCGGTCTGAGAAGATCCCACATGCCGCGGAGTGGCTGGGCCCGTGAGCCATGGCCGCTGAGCCTGCACGTCCGGAGCCTGTGCTCCGCAACGGGAGAGGCCACAACAGTGAGAGGCCCGCGTACTGCAAAAAAAAAAAAAAAAAGACCCACAGCAAATTATTGCAAGAACCAGGGGAGGAGCCGTGAGCCATGCCAGCTAAGGCCTCTGGTGGGGGTTGGGTACCAGGCCTGGGAGAGAGAAGGGCCCGAACCATCCAGGATAACAAAGCTTCAAGGTCTCACAGCCTGAGAAGAACATCAGGCTACATTTCATCCAATTTTCTTTTTTCAAAGTACCCATGAAGGGCTTCCCTCGTGGCGCAGTGGTTAAGAATCTGCTTGCCAATGCAGGGGACACGGGTTTGAGCCCTGGTCCAGGAAGATCCCACATGCCACGGAGCAACTAAGCCTGTGTGCCACAGCCTGCGAGCCTGCGCTCTAGATCCTGCGAGCCACAACAACTGAGCGTGCATGCCACAACTACTGAAGTCTGTATGCCTAGAGCCCGTGCTCCACAACAAGAGAAGCCACCGCAATGAGAAGCCCATGCACCACAAAGAAGAGTAGCCCCGCTCGCCGCAACTAGAGAAAGCTCGCGCGCAGCAACGAAGACCCAACACAGCCAAAAATTAATTTATTTATTAATTAAAAAAACAAAGTACCAATGTAAAAGAATTTTTGAGTTGAAATTCACACAAAAATTAACAATACTAAAGTGTATGACTCAGTGGCATTTACAGCATTGTGCAATCATCACCTCTGCGTAGTTCCAAATCATTCTCATCATTTTCCCAAAGGAAACCCCACACCCATTCAGCAGTCACTCCCCATCCCCTCCCCACAGATCCTGGCAACCATTAATCTGATTTCTGTCTCTATGGGTTTGCCTATTCTGGACATTTATACAAATGGAATCATACAATATGGGATTGTGATAGTCTGAGTGTTTGTGTCCTCTGCCCCAATTCGTACGTTGAAACCTACATTGCAGCACTATTTACAATAGCCAAGACATGGAAGCAACCTAAATGTCCATCAACAGATGAATGGATAAAGAAGGATGAGATATTACTCAGCCATAAAAAAGAATGAACTAACACCACTTGCAGCAACATGGATGGACTTAGAGATGATCATTCTAAGTGAAGTGAGCCAGACAAAGACAAATATCATATGATATCGTTTATATGTGGAATCTTAAAAAAAATGATACAAGTGAACTTACATACAAAAAAGAAATGAACCCACAGACATAGAAAACAAACATGATTACCAAAGGGGAAGGGGGTAGGGGTAAATTAGGAGTTTGGGATTAACATATACACACCACTATATACAAAATAGATAACCAACAAGGACCTACTGTATAGCAGAGGGAACTATACTCAATATTTTGTAATAACCTATAAGGGAAAAGAATCTGAAAAAAAATAGATATATATGTATGTTAAAAAAAAAAAAAAAAGCTAAACAACCTAACTCCCCAGGGTGATGGTATTAGGAAGTGGGGCCTTTGGGAGGTGGTCAGATCATGAGGGTGGAGCCCTCAAGATTGGGATTAGTGCCCTTATAAAAGGGGCTCCCGAGACATCCCTTGTCCCTTCTGCCCATGTGAGGATACAATGAGAAGTCTACAACCCAGAAGAGCCCCTCACCCAACCATTTACCCTGATCTTGGACTTCCAGCCTCCAGAACTGTGAGAAATACATTTGTGTTATTCATAAGCCACTCCATCTGTGGTATTTTGTTATAGTAGCAGCCCGAACAAGCTAAGGCAGCCACCTTTTGCATCTGGCTTATTTCACTGGGCAATCCACCCAATATTTTGATTTAACGATAATAACTAACATTTATTGAACACTTAACTATATCCCAGGTACTACCCCAAGGACTATGCATGTATTAACCTACCTGAGCCTCTCAATAAGCAGGCATGTGGGGCTCTTTGATTGTCCTCATTTTATAGCTCAATAAACAGAGGTACAGAGAAGTCACACATCTGGTAAGTGGTAGAGTCAGGCTTTTCTCTCTCCTCTTTATTTTTATTTTTTATTTTTAGCACCATCAGCCTGTTTTTTTGTTTGTTTGTTTGTTTTGGCCGAGCCACACAGCATGTGGGATCTTAGTTCCC
Organism: Monodon monoceros; assembly: GCF_005190385.1. Classification (NCBI taxonomy): domain Eukaryota; kingdom Metazoa; phylum Chordata; class Mammalia; order Artiodactyla; family Monodontidae; genus Monodon; species Monodon monoceros. The sequence continues at coordinate 49,643,643 of NW_021703766.1, forward strand.
CAACCAGGGATTGAACCCATGCCCCCTGAAGTGGAAGCACGGAGTCTTAACCACTGGACCACCAGGGAAGTCTCAGCCTCGTTATTTTTGTACTGAGGTAAAATATACATAACATGTTGCTGACACTTTTAAACATTCTGAAGTGTACAATTCAGTGGCCTTGAGCACATTCAGTGTTGTGCAACCATCACCACTATCTAGTTCTGAAACTTTTTCATCACCCCAGCATTTGAACCCAGGTTTTTTCTACCTCCAGGGCCCAAGCAGCTATTCCTACCCTGCCTCTCAGTTGAAGAATTTAGCATGGGGGCGAGAACTTGTCTTCCCCTTGGAGTTCAGCCTGCAGGATGCTATGTGGCTATCAGGTTGTCCACTATGCCCAGCCAGGATCTGGGTTTACTAGCACCAGTTCTGGACTGTTTTCTCTGCCTGGAACCTTCCCTTCCACCTCCCAGCCCTTTGCCTCCTGTGACCATGAGGGGGATTTCTAAAGGCAGGAGCTGCCAAGGGGTCCCAATGTGGAAGAGAACAGAACTGACAGGCCAAGACTGGCTTCATGGTATCGTCCGAGCTCCTGAAACCAGCTATGCCTGAAGCCAGCCAACTCGACGATTTTTTCACTCAAATGAGCCAATCAATTCCTGATTTTGCTGAAGACAGTTACGCTGGGGTTTTCAGCCTCTTGAAACAGAAAGGGACATAACTGGGACTTCTTTGGCAGTCCAGTGGTTAGGACGTCGAGCTTCCACTGCAGGGGGCATGGGTGCAACCTCTGGGCAGGGAACTAAGATTCCATGCCATGTGGCACCGGCCAAAAAATAAAAAAGGGACAGAACCAGTGGAGTGGGAGCTAGCCTGGTGATTAAGGTGCTGGGCAATAAGTTCTCAGAGAAGGGACAGGCATGAACAAACAAGAGTGGGTGGGGACATGGCCCATTTCAGGGGACAGACAACAGATTATCAAGGTGGCTGCAATGTGGAATTTACGAGGGGTCACAGTGGGGTCATGGTGCAACCTTCCACTTGCAAACAGAAAGGGGCAAGCCCTGACGATGAGGGGCCTAGGCCTTGGGAGAACCTCAAGGCTTCGTCCTAGGAGCAGCAGGTCATCAGAGGGTTTAAGCAGCAGAGTGATACAATCAAATTTGCATCCTTATTAGAAGCCTCTGCACTCTGACCTATTTGCTGGTGGCTGTGGAAATTGGTACAGCCTCCATGGAAAGGCATTAGGCAACAGGCATTCACGTTAGAAGGTCCCATGCCCTCTGACACAGCAGTTCTTCTTCAAGGGATTGGTTCTACAGTTATAGTCGCACACGTGGGAAATTAGCGCTGTTTGTGTTTGCAAGAGACTGGATGCCAGCCAAGCACCCATCAGGAAGGGACCAGCAAAATGCATTATGACCCATCCATGCAGTTGGAATACTATGCAGCTTTACAAAAGAGTAAGCGAGATCTATATGCATTTCGGTGGTGTGCTGGTAAATGTTTAACCGTCGGTTCTTTGGGGGAGAAAACAGTCCCGATCTGTAGCATTTGCCAACGTCTGTGGTGTAAAATACTCCCATCACGGCTGATTTTAAGCTTACCAATGTGACCTCGCTGAATGCAGAGTTGGAAGATATCCTCAATACCTCACCATGATGTGGGATTTTCGTAACCTCTAGAACAGAGATAGCGTTAAAATGTAGCAGAATAATTAGGAAGTGATAAATTGACTACTTCTCATCGTTTTGTGTAATAGAATGTATTCAGTTGTAAGTTTGTAGAATTTAAGTTTTAGTAAAAGCTATGTTTAACAACAGGCTTGCAAAATTCCCAGAAGTTTAGCAATCAGCCCTCACAAACTGTTACAAGCCAGCCCCTGCACACCACTGAGACAGCTGCAAGATGAGACAGCACAACCAATTTATGGACAAAGATCTACAGGACTGTATCTCACCCCCACACACAAACTCTCTGCCTTACTTACTCCTCTCCAGCCTGGATCTGGGACACTTCAGGCTCACACCCACCTCAGGGCCTTTGCACTTGCTGTTCCACTCTTCCCTTCACATAACCACATGACTCGCTTCCTTACCTCCTCCAGGCCTTTGCTCAAACGTCACCTTTATCAAGGCTTTCTCTGAGCATCCTGTAAAAAAAATAGAAACCCTCCTGCCGCCTCAACACTCCAGCTTCTTTGACTGCTCTATGTTTTATCAGCAGCACTGACTGTGCCATCTGACCTACTATGTAGTGTTAAAATGTACTTGTCATTTTATTTATCGACTGTCTGTCTCCCCCACTAGAATGTCAGCTCCATGAAGGCAGGGAGTTTTGACTGTTTTCTTCTCTGCTGTATCCCCAGTGCCTAGAAGAGTGCCTGGCATATAGTAGGTGCTCAATAAATATTTGTTGACTAAACTTAAGGAAAAAAAATAAAGCACAGACTACTTACAATAGCCAAGACAGGGAAGCAACCTAAGTGTCCATCAACAGATGAATGGATGAAGAAAATGTGGTATATATACACAATGGAGTGCTACTCAGCCATAAACAAGAATGAAATAATGCCATTTGCAGCAACGTGGATGGACCTAGAGATTATCATACTTAGTGAAGTAAGTCAGACAGAGAAAGACAAATATCACATGATATCATTTATATGTAGAATCCCTCGTGGTCCAGTGGTTAGGACTCAGCGCTTTCACTGCTGGCACCTGGGTTCGATGCCTGGTTGTGGAACTACAATCCCACAAGCCACATGGTGCCGCAAAAAAAAAAAAAAGATACAAATGAACTTATTTACAAAACAGAAACAGACTCACACATGGAAAGCAAATTTATGGTTGCCAAAGGGGAATGGGGGTGGGGTGAGGGATAAATCAGGAGTTTGGGATTAACAGATACATACTACTGTATATAAAATAGGTAAACAACAAGGATCTACTGTATAGTATAGGGAACTCTATTCAATATCTTGTAATAATCTATAATGGAAAGGAAACTGAAAAAATATATATATATATATATATATATATATATATATATATATATATATCTGAATCACTTTGCTGTACACCAGAAACTAACACAACATTGTAAATCAACTATACTTCAATTTAAAAAACAAATAAGTAAAATAAAATAAATAAGGTGCCGAATCATGTAAATAACCTGAATAACATTCCCCTATCTGTATTTACAAATGATAGACTATCTCTGGGAGAAAATCCAAGAAACTGGTGGCCCCAGTGCCTCCCAGGAAGGGCCCCAGGGGGGAAGGGAGAAGAGAGAGTTTTCACTGTATCCTCTCATGTACCTTTAAAAATCTGCGCCATGTGCCTTTAATTACCTATTAATATTTTTTTCGAGTGTTCTATTAAAAGCACCGCCTCAGGCTGGTGTAGGGAGCTGGGCCCTGGAAGAGGGCGAGCCTGGGCCAGGAGGCCAGGGCAGTGACCCGGGAGCGGGGACCGGATGGGGCTGCCAATACTTCACGGCCTGTTTCAGAAGGTCCAGCTGTGGAATGTTCTACACGAAGCCCTTAGAAGGCTCTGAGAGGGGAGGCCTGTCCCTCAGGCCTGGCTTTTGCCAGCCAGACAGGCGGGTCTCCCAAAAAGGCACCTTGGCCACCCCCTCCGCCGCTACATAAAAAGATCCCAATAAGATGCCACCTTCTGCAACCGGCCAGTGGATAAAAGCTCCTCTCTCTTCCCCTCCCTCCTCCTTCCGGCTCATCTCCTGACCCTTTCCCCTCCCCTCGCCCTCCCCTCCCCTCTCCTCCCTTCCCCTCCCCTTCCCTCCTCTCCCTTCCCCTCCCCTCCCCTTGCCCTCCCTCCTCTCTCCACCTCCTCCTCCATCCTCCTTCTCCCCCTCCCTCCGCTGGCTCCTCCCTCCAGCCACGCACCACCTCCCCCAGCGCCTCTGAAACACCAGCGCTCTCTCTGCTCCACGCCCTTGCCCATGCCGTTGCCTCTGCCTGGAACTCCTTTCCCCTACCTCTTCACCGGCCCCTGCTTTATCCCAGAGATCTTAGCTTCCTTCCTTCACGTCACAAAGATTTACCAGGCATCGACAGTTGGTCGGGCGCCCTGCCAGGTGTGAGGGAGCAGGCGCTGAGGAGAGGTCACATCCTAACTGGGAAGGGCAGGGAGTAGAGTAGTCAGCAGAAACTAGAAACAAGGGAATTCTTAAAAAACAGCTAAATGCTGCAAGGATGAGTTGTCTGCAGTCTGAAAGAGGAGAAGGAGCCTGCCTGCTGAGGGACTGGGGAGAATCAGGAGGAGGGAACAGCAAGTGCAATGGCTGTTGAGGATGGGAATGAGCTTGGAGAGTTCAGGAATCAAAAAGGCCAGTGTGGCTAGATTCGAGGGAGTGAGGGAAAGTGTCATCAGATGCGCCAAAAAGGTAGGTTTCCATGAGGGATGTCAGAGACTCTGAGGAGCTTGGCGTCTCCTCCTCCAGGAAGCCCTCCTTGACTGCGTCAGGCACACTCACCCTAACCCTGTTCACTCTAAGTTGTAGCTGTCTGGTTACAGGCCTGTCTGCCCCACTGCCCTCTGAGGGCAGAGCCAGTCACCACTGTGTTCCCAGCACTGCACAGCACATGCCTGGGTACACAGCAGGTGCTCAGAAAATGCCCTGGTCATCCCCAGGAAGGCTTTGCCTTCTCTGCCTCCTTGCTTCCCCTCTGCCTATGCCTCTTCCTGACCCAGCCCAGCCTCTTTCATCCCATCCTCAAAGGCTCATCTGGGGAGGATGCCCATCCTCTCTCATCTTATCCTCAAAGGCCCATCTGGGGAGGATTCCCAGCTCCAGCCACCTCTGATGGGCTGCAGGCCCAAGGTGAAGGCTCTGAAGTGGTCAGATCAAACACCTCTAGAGCTGGCTTTGGGCTGGGCCAGCGTCAGGGAGGCTCCGAGGAGACTCAGCTTCCCAGATTTGAGTGTTCCAGGATGGAGACTGGAAGGGGGGCTGGGCAGCATGTGGAACCAGCCAAGGCACAAAGTTGTTTCCCCATCATCATGATCACATCACTTCCAGTTTCTGACTCATTTCGTGCCAGGTACTGGGCTCATTTTTAAAAATAATGTCATTTATTAATTTAAATGGATAAGATCTGGTCAGGGTGCAAAATTCAGAAGCCTCAAAAAGCCTGTGGGAGAAAGTATCTCTATTTCACAATTTTAAAAGTTTGGAAAAAAGCACTCCTCACGTTGAGTGGGGGAAGCTCAATTTTTTTTTTTTTTTTTTTTTTGGCGTCAAATCAAATTTTTAAACAATGTGGATCTGCTGTCCACCCAGTTACCCTTCCTGGAGGCAACTATCATTACCAGTTTCACCCAAAATGTTTATTCAAAAAATATTTATTGAACACCTACTACATGCCAGGCACTGTTCTATGGGCTGAAGATATAATGGTGAACAAAAGAGGCTAAAGTCCCAGTGCTCATGGAGCTGATATTCTAAATGCAAGAGACAGATGCTAGACACACAGATAAGGAGATTATGGAGTGTGTCAAAAGGTGAGACATTCTGTGGAGAAAAATAAAGAACAGGTGGGAGACAGGTACTGGGAAATCAATTTTTTTGTTTTCTTTTACAGAGGTGAGAGAAGATCAAATTGCAGTTTGATGGGGATGATCTAGATTCCTAGTTCGAGAGGAGAAGCAGAGGAAAGAGGGGAGAACGGCTGGAGTGTGGTCCTTGAATTGGCAAGAGGGGAAGGGTCCCTGGGCTCCAGAGTAGTTCGTCATTAGTAGGGAATGTCTGTTTTCCAGAGATGGCCATGACAATCTCTCCTGTCCCACATGCTCTTACAGGGTGACCTCAACATTCCTCCTATTGTGTGTGTTTTGTGTGGGATTATGTTTTCTCCCTTTGAACCTGGGCAGAAATTTGTGACTGCCTTGACCTATAAAGTACGGTGGAGGTGAGGCTTCCAAGGCTACATCATCAAATGCCAGGCACTTCCCACTTGCTGTTAGGGTGCTCATTCTTGGAACCCATCTGCCATGCTGTGAGGAAGCTCAGCTAGCCCACGCAGAGAGACCACATGGAAAGGTCCCATGAAGATGCTCTAGCTGACAGCTCAGCCGAGGTCCCAGCCAGCAAATGACAGCACCATCTGCCCAGACATGAGTGAAGACTCCTCCAGCTGATTCTACACCCCCAGTCCGCAAGCCTCGCCAGCTGAGGCTCCAGACATCAAGGAGGAAAGACAAGCTGTCCTTGCTGTGCCTTGTTCCAATTCCTGACCTATAGAATCCATGACTACAATACAAGGATTGTTTTACACCACTAGATACTGGGGCTATTTGTTATGCAGCAGCAGGTAACTGGTACCCCAAATAATAGAAGAAAAGGTGGGTAGATGAGTAGAGGAGTTGGGGAAGTTTTCTTCTGATGGGTTCTCCTTTCTCAGTGAAGTAGGAAGCAAAGTCCCCACTGAAGGGAGAAGGTGCAGGAGTTTGAGGAGAGAGGAGAAGTTATTAAAAAGTCTAGGAAACAACCCGTGTCCATCAAAGAATGAAGGGATAAACAAAATGCACTATATCCACACAATGGAATATTATTCAGCCTCTCTTTTTGTGCCACCATGATGCTGGCATGAATGACCAGGACGATGTTCTCAAGAGCATTAACAATGCCAAAATGAGAGTCACATGCCAAGTTCTTGTTAGGCTATGCTCCAAAGTCATTTTCCAGTTTCTAAGTGTGATGATGAAGCATGGTTACATTGGTAAACTTGAAATCACTGATGATCACAGAGCTGGGCAAATTGTTGTAAACCTCACAAGACCATCCCACTAGTTTGGTTTCATTATACTGACGACCACAGCTGGCATCATGGACCAAGAGGAAGCAAGACAAAAACACACAGGAGGAAGGGCTTCCCTGGCGGTGCAGTGGTTAAGAATCTGCCTGCCAATGCAGGGGACACCGGTTCGAGCCCTGGTCGGGGAAGATCCCACATGCCAAGGAGCAACTAAGCCCGTGCGCCACAGCTACTGAGCCTGTGTGCCACAGCTACTGAAGCCCGCACGCCTAGAGCCCATGCTCTGCAACAAAATAAGCCACTACAATGAAGCCTGTGCACTGCAACGAAGAGTAGCCCCCGCTCGCCGCAACTAGAGAAAGCCCGAGCACAGCAATGAAGACCCAACACAGCCAAAAATAAATAAAAATAAAATAAATTAATTAAAATTTAAAAAAAGAAAACACACACAGGAGGGGAAGTCCTGAGATTCTTTTTCTAGAGATGTAATACATACGAACATACAGATACAATACCTCAATAGAAAAAAAAATGAAGTGAAATTCTGACACATGCTACAACATAGATGAACCTTGAAAATCTTATGCTAAGTGAAATAAGCCAGACACAAAAGGACAAATATTGTATGATTCCACTTACACAGTGTACCTAGAATAGGCACAGTCACAGAGATGGAAAGTAGAATAAAGTTTACAGGCGGGGCTTCCCTGGTGGCGCAGTGGTTGAGAGTCCGCCTGCCGATGCAGGGGACGCGGGTTCGTGACCCGGTCCGGGAAGATCCCACATGCCGCCGAGCGGCTGGGCCCATGAGCCATGGCCGCTGAGCCTGCCCGTCCGGAGCCTGTGCTCCGCAACGGGAGAGGCCACAACAGTGAGAGGCCCGCGTACCGGAAAAAAAAAAGTGTCTTCCATAGAGTACAGACCTGTGGTTGCTAAGGAGGAGGGGGATGGGGGGAGGGATGGATTGGGAGTTTGGGATTAGCAGATGCAAACTCATATATAGGATGGATAAACAACAAGGTCCTACTGTAGAGCACAGGGAACTATGTTCAAGATCCTGTGATAAACCATAATGGAAAAGAATATGAAAAAGAATATATATACATGTATAACTGAGTCACTTTGCTGCACAGCAGAAATTAACACAACATTGTAAATCAACTATACTTCGATAAAAAAGTTTTTTTTAGAAATGTGTCTTCGGGGTGCTTCCCTGGCGGTCCAGTGGTTAGGACTCCGCGCTTCCACTGAAGGAGTCGTGGGTTCGATCCCTGGTCAGGGAACTAAGATCCCACACGCCGCATGGTGTGGCCAAAAAATTAAAAAAAAAAAAAAGTGTCTTCTACTGAGCCACTAAGTTTGTGGTAATTTGTTACAGCAGCAGTAAGAAATGAATATACGCATACATCCATATTATCATTTCAACGTGTAATCAATATAAAAATGATGGAGTTATTTTGCATTCTCTTTTTTCATATTATTACGTCTTCAAACCCCAGTATGTATTTTGCACTTAGCGCAGATTTAAGTTTGGATTTGCCACACTTCAATTATTTGATAGCCACACATGGCTGGTGGCTGCCATATCTGACAGCACAACTCTGGAATGCGAGATGGTGATAAACAGGGAGAAGGTTAGGAAGTGCTGGTGTTAGGTAGGAAGGGGAATAATTTGGAGCTTTAAATAAAACATTTAGGGGAGATGACATTTAAGCAGAAGTTAAAAGGAAAGATAGACATATTTGCCCACATTAAAAAGAAAAACATGGGACTTCCCTGGTGGTCCAGTGGCTAAGGCTCCGTGTTCCCAATGCAGGGGGCCCTGGTTTGATGCCTGGTCAAGGAACTAGATCCCGCATGCTGCAACTAAAGATCCCACGTGCCCCAACTAAGACCAGCACAGCCAAATAAATAAATAAATAAATATTTTTTTAAAAAGAAAGAGAAAAACACTCGTGTGGCAAAAAAACAAACCAAAACCCCTAAACAAAGCCTATAGGCAAATGAGAAATGGGGAGAAAATACTGGCAATGCAGATGACACATAAAAGTTTTACATGTATAATGAGCTTTTGTAAATCAATTAAGACAAACACCCCAAAGGAAACGTGGACTAAGGATTTGAATAGATAATTTTCTAAGCAGAAAAATGAACCAGCTAATACATATATGAAAACGTAGCCTCTCTGCAGGAGGCAGGGTGAAGCATATTCAAATAACATGGAGGTTTCCTTTTACACCCGCCAAATGGCACACATGTGGAAAAGGGCAGGCTCGTATATCACTGATGGCAATGAGAATTGTTACAGCCTTTTTTTGAAAGGGAATCTTGGCAGCAACCACTACAATCAGACATGCATTTTACCCTTGATTCAACAACCCCACTGCTGGGAAAGCATCTCATAGAAATCAAACCTCCGGAATGAGGTAAGGGCTTATATGCAAGAGCGCTCACTGCAGGACTAGAGGAGCAAAAAGCTGGGAATTGAAGACGAAAACCTATCTTTGGGTTGAAAAATGATGGTCCACTCACTCTGTGAACGCTTATGCAACCATTCCAAAGAATCTATTCTGACGGGCTTGGTTCAGTGGTCCACAGCCTCAGTCGCGTATTAACATCACCTTGGGCAGGATGTTTAAAAATCATGATCTTCAGGCCAAACCCTAAAACAGCCAAATCAGAGTCCCTGGGGGCCAGGGCATCCGTATTTTGTAAAAGTTCCCCCAAGTGATAGCCAGAGCGAAAACTACTGACTTAGAGGGATTTCCTGTGGCATAAAATAGGAAGAGGAAGCTGCAGAGATGTGAGTACAGAAAAAAAAGTTCCCTGTGTATTGGTTTATCAAGCTATGTGCCAGGCACTCCTCTAAGGGTTTAATCCTCATAACAGCTATATGATGTGGGACTGCTATTATCCCCATTTTACAGATGGGAAAACTGAGTCTCAGAATGGTTCAGGCACTTGCCCAAAGCCATGGGCTATTAAGTGGTGGAGTTGGATTTGAAATGAGGTCATCTGGCTCCTAAAACTGTTCTGGGCTCTTAATTGCTAAACTTTATATACATATATATGTATTCAAATATATATTCACATTTTTAGATATGTAATATTCCTAGATATGTAATATTCCTATGTGTATATTTCTATAACTCTAATCTTTCTATATACATAATACTCCTACATATGTTTCTATATGTAGTATTTATATGTAATACTCACATATATTTTTACATATAATAGTAAATATATAATATTTGTGCATATTACTATAACATAGTTTTCCTGTATATAATATTCCTATGTATATTCTTATAGGTGTAAGATGCCTATGTATTCTTATATAAAGTAATGGTATATAAAATATTCTTAAATATAATATTTATATTTGTTTATATATGATATTCCCATATACCATTCATAAATATAATATATTCATTTATATTCCTTCATATGTCTCTCTATATAATGTTCCTATATAAATATTTCCATATATATTTCTATATATAGTACTTTTCTATGTATATTCATATATATCAATACATAGTATTCTTATATAGAATAATCCCATATATATAGTATGTTTTTGTATTCCTAGATACTATACTTCTACTTAAGTAATATTTATATATATTATGTATATAATCCCTCCCAAGGCTCCCCACCCTGGGCCTGCTCCCCTCTTTGGACTAGAAAACTTCCAGGCCTTCCCCTCTTACTTTCTCATTCTTTTTTTTTTTTTTTTGCGGTACGCGGGCCCCTCACTGTTGTGGCCTCTACCGTTGCGGGGCACAGGCTCCGGACGCGCAGGCTCAGAGGCCATGGCTCACTGGCCCAGCCACTCCGCGGCATGTGGGATCTTCCCGGACCGGGGCATGAACCCGCGTCCCCTGCATCGGCAGGCGGACTCTCAACCACTGCACCACCAGGGAAGCCCTTTTTTATTTATTTATTTATTTATTTATTTATTTATTTATTTATTTTTGATTGTGTTGGGTCTTTGTTGCTGCACGCGGGCTTTTCTCTAGTTGCGGCGAGTGGGGGCTACTCTTCGTTGTGGTGCTTGGGCTTCTCATTGTGGTTGCTTCTCTTGTTGCGGAGCACAGGCTCTAGGCACGCGGGCTTCAGTAGTTGTGGCACACGGGCTCAGTAGTTGTGGCTCGCGGGCTTTAGAGCACAGGCTAAGTAGTTGTGGCGTACGGGCTTAGTTGCTCTTTGGCATGTGGGATCTTCCCGGACCAGGCCTCGAACCCGTGTCCCCTGCATTGGCAGACGGATTCTTAACCACTCTGCCACCACGGAAGTCCTTACTTTCTCATTCTTTTATAGGGTGTCCTACAAATTCAGCTCAATTCTGACACTAACTACCTGGAGATAATCTCAGATCCCACAGGTTAAGGGCTCAGTCCCACAAGACCATCCCCAATCACAAAACCAGGTGGTCACCAGTGCTTCTGACCAACTCGCTATAAATCAACCCCTTCCTCTGTTGGATCATTTGTTAAAACGACTCACAAAGCTCAGGGAAACACTTACTTGCGTTTACCAGGTTATTATAAAGAATATTATAAAGAATATAGATGAACAGCCAGGTGAAGAGATGCACAGGGTGAGGTCCAGAAGGGTCCCAAGCATAGGAGCTTCTGTCCCCATAGAACTGGAATATGGCACCTCCAGGCATGTGGATGCGTTCACCAACCCAGAAGCTCATCAGATCTTGTCGTTCCAGAGTTTTTATAGAAGAGAGGATTGATTTGAGATGAAGAAAATAGAACGTCTCAGAGGAGCTTTATGGTAAGATGTCATCACGTCCCTGAGGTGAATAAACTGCTACAGTTAGTAAATGTTTGCGACAGAAAAGCCACAAATCGCCGTACACTGGGGTTCGCATCTTTCACTGTTCAACAAAATTTTGTTTTCACAAGCAAAAATCCATGCTGAGACTTTCAGAATCTAAACTCAAGATGCCATCACATGGTTCTTGTAGAAAGAACATTGCGAAATAAAGGGAATGGCAACAATTTTTCTGCTCAGGAAAGAGAAATCCCCCAACATGAAGTTAACAATTATAATAAAATTAACCTTCAAGTACAGTCTTTGGTCATGATGCGAACAAAGTAAAATCTTGCAGAAGGTACATCTGCAGACACATAAAGATAGAATAGTTAAAATTGAACCAAATAAACGAATCACAGGGAACTTCATTACTGTTTTAAACTCCATATTATGCCCCACTGATATTGAAACTACTCATTTCTCCTAGACAGTGAAAGTGAAGATAGATTCACAGTGCGAGCCAGGAGATGACTGTTGCCTTTTTTTCCCCAAATCCTCATTATAAAACTTTAAATTATACTATTTGTGATTAAAAAGGAAAAAAATAAATGAACTGATGGAAAATTCACTTAAATTAAAATGGAAAGTAAACTGGTGTGGGGGGGGGGAGTTTTTATAAAGTTTTCATCTCCGGTCCCCTCTCCCCCCACTCCCCGGAGGTGGGTGAGTGAAGCTGAAAGTTCCAAGCCCCTGATCACTTGAATTTTCTGGTGACCAGCTCCATCCTGAGGCTATGAGGTGACTCCATGCTAAGTCACCTCATTAGCATAAACTCACGATGATCAAAGGGGCTCCTAATGGATAATAAAAGACACTTCTATCACTCAGGAAATTCCAAGGGTTTTAGGAGCTCTGTGCCAGAACCAGGGACAAAGATGAAATACATGTCTTATTATAGCACAGTATTCTCCCTTCAAGTCAAGTAGCTGAATCCCCCTCTCTTTGAGTGAGAGCTGAGTTTAGTAACTCAACTTGCAATGAATAGAATATAGCAAAACCAAAGGTATGTCACTTCCTGGATCGGGTTATAAAAAGATTGCAGTTTCCATATTGGGCCCTCTGTCTCTCATCACCTGCCCTGGAGGAATCCAGCTGCCATGTGTTAAGAGGAAAAACTGAGGCATATAAAAATTTTTAACAGTTGAATGGAGCAAAAATCAATCCCAATCAGGCAATACCAAACTAGAAGTGGTTAGGAGCACTCCACCGACAGGAGCTGGGGCAAGACTTTTGTAGAGAAGACCCGGAAACAAAGCAAGGAAATTATTTGATTGGCTGTAGCTTAAGCATTTGCCCTATTAGGGAAAGACTCATTGGCTGTGATTGGTTGCCCTTGGATTTTTTTTTTTTTTTTTTGCCCTTGGATTTTGATTCTTACTTCGGACAAAAAAATGTTGCCTGCCACTTTAGTAACCAAAGAATGTTGGGACTTCCCTGGTGGTGCAGTGGTTAAGAATCCACCTGCCAATGCACGGGACACTGGTTCTAGCCCTGGTCCAGGAATATCCCACACGCCGCGGAGCAACTAAGCCCGTGTGCCACAACTACTGAGGCTGTGCTCTAGAGCCCACAAGCCACAACCACTGAAGCCCATGCACCTAGAGCCCGTACTCCACAACAAGAGAAGCCACCGCAGTGAGAAGCCCGCACACCGCAACAAAGAGTAACCCCCACTCGCCACAACTACAGAAAGCCCACGACAGCAGCGAAGACCCAACGGAGCCATAAATAAATTAATTAATTAATTAAAATTTTTAAAAAAAATAACAAAGAATGTTGCCTGCCATTCCAGTAAACATTGAATATTGCCCATCATCAATGCATCAGCCACTGCAGCCACCCCCATGGTGAGCCCTGAGGGGGATTCAGGATGGAGAAAAACAAGACACTGGCCCTAGATAGTTAAGCTGCATATCTAAGGAATAATTTCAATGAGACCAGACTCTTGCATCTTCCCATACTTAGAAAAGCACTAAAATCACTAACTTGAAATGTCTGGTTTTTTGTGATTAGCAGTAATCTTTTGATGCTTGACTACATGTTGGTCTTTTTTTTTCAGCAAAAATTCCTATATATGCTGGCTCCTCCCTTACCTCTTTGGAGAAGTTCCTCAGAGCTATCTGAGAGGCTGTCTCCTGGGCTACAGTCTTCAGTAAGGCCCCCGAATAAAACATAACTCGGAACTTTTATGTTGTGTTTTTCTTCAGTCGACATTACCTTGAGGTATTTATGGACTTATATTTGGGTTTGCTTATGTAGGCTGCTAATGTATTTGAGCTACCCCCGTCTAATGGCTTCCTTGTTTAATTAATTTAACACATGTCATAAGGACTCTCAGGAGAGGCTCAAGGGTCCAGACACAGCCACTGAGGAACTGAGGTTTCCTGCCATTAGTCACCTGAGTGACCTTAAGAGCCGATCTCCAGCCCCACTTGAGTCTTCGAATGATGGTGGTCCCAGCAAACAACATGACCACAGTCTCTTAAGGGACCCTAAGCCACAACTGCCCAGCTCAGTTGCTCCTGGATTCCTTACACCCAGAAACTGTGTGAGATAATAAACATTTGTTGCTTCAAGTTGCTAAATATAGGGGTAATTTGTTATGCAGCAACAGATAACTAATAGATACCTCGATAAAAGTTTATTCCAGGAATTCCCTGGTGGTCCAGTGGTTAGGACTCTGCACTTTCACTGCTGTGGACCTGGGTTCAATCCCTGGTTGGGGAACTAAGATCCAGCAAGCTGCAATGCACAGCCAAAAAAATAAAAGCTTCCATGGCTCCCCAGTACCCTTGAGTCAAAGCTCAAACTGCCTACCATGGCCTATGACTCCACCTCTCCCCTCATTCACCACTTTAGCCCCCCTCTCCCCATGCCTTCTGCACTTTCTAAAGTACAACATAAAAGGCCAGACTCAAAGTCAGATGGCCTGCAAGTGATTCCTAGGTCAGCTGCTTACCAGTGCTATGACCTTGGTGGGATCACTTACCCTTCCCTGTGCCTCTGTTGTTTCATCTATAAATTTGGCCCTCCTCATATGGTGATGGTGAGGGATGAATGAGCTAGCTTGTGCAAAGTGCTTAGAACAAAGTCTGGAAACTAGTAGGTGCTTTTTAAGTCTTTGCTATTATTATTCTCATAATACTGCAGCCAAAAAGAAATACAGTCATTTCCCCCAGATTATGCCACATGCCTTTTTCTTCCTGGTCTTTGCACATTTGCACCCCTCTCCTGGAACTCCTTCCTTACCCTTCTTCCCTTTGGCTTGTGTTTATTCATCCTTGATAGTGCAGCTCAAATGCCCCCTCCTCCAGGAAGCCCTCTCTGATTTCTCCTTCCAACCTGGATGCAATACCCACTCTGGGATCCCTCAGTGGATCCTGGGCTCCCCTCTTCCAGTCCTGTCCGGGATGGTCTGTTTCCACCACTGAACTATGAGCCCCATGAAGGCAGGACTGGGAATATCTTGGTCACCTCTGGGTCCCCAGCAGTGCCCAGCATAGGGTGGGCACACCGGAAGTACTCAGGGAGTGTTTGTTGAGAAGATAGATAAATCTCCAAAATCAGGGTATGTGTGTATGTGTGTGGTGTAATGATTACAAAAGCTGTTTTCAGTACTCCAGGCTAGCATGCTTTTATTATTATTTTTTTTCAGCCGTGCTGCACTGCATGTGGGATCTTAGTTCCCCGACCAGGGATCAACCCTCACCCCCTGCAGTGGAAGCGCAGTCTTAACCACTGGATCACCAGGGAAGTCCCATAGCATGCTATTTTCAATCACCAAAATACTGGTATTTTGTGCTTCAGTATTTCTTGGTAATCAGACATTTGCATCATTGACCTTGAGCTGCACCCAGAGAGTTGCAGACCACCTCATAATTTAGAGGAACTGGGCTCACTCATTCAGAAAGCTTTCTGACCTCATGCCTCTCTGCTAAAAACCTTACAAGTATCTTACTGGTGAAGGGTCACTTTTCCTGGCTCACCAGAGAGGCCAAGCATTGCTTCCTTTTTTTTTTTAAATTGGAGTATAGTTTCAGTTATCTATTTTATATATATTAGTGTATATATGTCAATCTCAATCTCCCAATTCATCCCACCCCCACACCCCGTCTTTTTTTTTTAATTGAACTTTTTCTTCTGAGATAATTGTAAATTCACATGCACTTTGAAGCAAAAATACAAAGAGATCTTGTGTGCCTTTTACCCGGTTTCTCCCTGATGGGAACGTCTTATAAAAACTACAGTTGATTCTCCTTACTGGAGGCAGCAGCGTTCTATAAAGTTACAGCAAACGCTGAATTCGCGAATACTGAACCACCGCTCCTAGGGGAATACGGAGTTAGGTTCCCGCGAAATTCTGGTGACAACATTTTCTGAACCCGTCAATATATAACTTTGTTTTATGTGTTTTTCTGTTTAAAGATACTTTCTGTAATGTACATTGTTGATTCGCTCACACTGAACTCAGGCGAACAACGCTACACTCGCGCCTGAAGGAAGCTTATATAACATATAAAAATCTTATGCATTTTCTCCGCAGGGCACCCTGCAGCCTTCTGGCTCTTCGGAACACTGATTAGCACTTCAGCACTAGGGCTTGGGAGCCATTTTAAACGGCAAAATCACTAACAAAAAGCACAAAAATGTGAAAAACGTGGCACCAAATAGACCGTGAAAGGGACGTTTGTTTACAGTGTGGGAGCTGAACTGAGCGGGCAGAGCCTCGCCTCGGTCGACCTCAGCTGGGAATGCGTGTGTCGAGTGACTCAATTTCTTTGGCCTCTCTGCGCATGTCTGGAAATGACCTCGAAATTGCTTTCACAAATAGGAAATCCGCGAACAATGAGAACTGGCTGTTCAGTACCACATCCAGGATATTGACACTGAAGTGGTCAAGACACAGACGTTTCCATCCCAAGGATCCTGCCTGGTGCCCTTTTACAGCCAAGCCCACTTTCTCTACTCCCACCCCCCTCCTTAACCCCTGGGGACCGCTAATCTCTTCTCCATTTCCAGGATTTTGTCATGTTAAGAATGTTATATAAATGGACTCACATAGCATATATCTTTGGGGGAATCCTTTTAAAAGTGTACAGTTCAATGGTTTTTAATATACTCACAGAGTTGTGCAATCATCACCAGAATCCATTTTAGAACATTTTCTTTACCCCCAAAAGAAACCTCACACCTCTTAGCCATCACTTCCCTCTGTCTCCATCCTTCCCAGCCCTTGGCAACCACCAATCTATTTTCTGTCTCTATGGATTTGCCTGCACTGGAGATTTCATATAAATGGAATCATAGGGTATTCCCTGGAGGTCCAGTGGTTAGGACTCTGCGCTTTCACTGCCGAGGGCACGGGTTCAATCCCTGGGCGCGGGAAGTAAGATCCTGCAAACCGCAAGGTGCAGCCAAAAAAAAAAAAGGAATCATAGGCTATGTGCTAGGTGGTCTTTGTGCCTGGCTTCTTTCACTTAGCATAACCTTTGCAAGGTTCATCCATGTTGTAGCATGGATCAGAACTTCATTCCTTTTCAAGGCTGAATAATATTGCATTGTATGGATCCACCACATTTTGTTTATCCATTCATCAGTTGATGGATCGGGCTTGACTCTTTTTTTTTTTTTTTTTTGCAGTACGTGGTCCTCTCACTGTTGTAGCTTCTCCCTTTGTGAAGCACAGGCTCCAGACGCGCAGGCTCAGCGGCCATGGCTCACGGGCCCAGCTGCTCCGCGGCACGTGGGATCTTCCCGGACCGGGGCACAAACCCGTGTCCCCTGCATAGGCAGGCGGACTCTCAACCACTGCGCCACCAGGGAAGCCCTTTTTTTTTTTTAACACTGGGTATTTATTTATTTATTATATTTTTGTTTTGCGGTACGCGGGACTCTCACTGTTGTGACCTCTCCCGTTGTGGAGCACAGGCTCCGGACGCGCAGGCTCAGCGGCCATGGCTCACGGGCCCAGCCGCTCCACGGCATGTGAGATCTTCCCGGACCGGGCTATGAACCCGTGTGCCCTGCATCGGCAGGCGGACTCTCAACCACTGCGCCACCAGGGAAGCCCCGGGCTTGACTCTTAAGGTCTGAAACAGAGTGGAGAAGATGGAGCTCAAACACCATCTTTTTTTTTTCAAACTAAAATATTTGTGCTACTAATAGCATTTTGGCATTTTTCAAAATATGTACCAAAATACTGTTTTAGTCATCTTCACTGATCGTGCCACAGGAAATTGTGCTCTGGTGTTTGTTTTAGATGACTGCTGGGAGTTTTATAGCTCAAGGATTTGAAATCTCAAAGACAAATATTTGCTCTCACTAAGTGCCGGTTCTGTTCTAAGTGCTTGGTGCATATTCGTTCATTTAACCCCTCGCAATAGCCCTGTGTAGTGGGGACTGCTATTATTGCCCCCATTTGACAGATGAGAAAACTGAGGCTTGCTCCCGAGGCTGTGCAGCCAGCCAGTGAGTGGGGAAGCTGGCTTTGAACCCAGGTCATCTGGCTTTGGTGACTTCACTGTTGGTCACAACTCTAATCAATTCCACAAAGTCAACCAGCATCGTGGAGATCACGGCATCACTTCCAGAGGCTGACCAATCTGTCATTTCATGATTCTCGTGTTTGAAGAGTCAGCACTTCTAAGGCTGCCTGAACACCAAGGAATGTGCATACGGATGATATGACTCCTGGGATTTGCTTCAAAAATAAATGCAGGGGTGGGCACTGGATGGGGTAGAGAGGGCCCAGGGTGAGCCAATGAGTTGATAACAAAAACCAAACAAACAAACAAAAACACTCAAAACGACAACACATGACAAGAGGATGCTCGATCTTTCGATGAAGGCTTTGGCACGGAGACTCCTCAGCCAGTAAAGGCGAGAGGATAGCCCTGGCTGCAGACAGACCTCCTTCAATCCCGGAACTTCCTGGCTCTGTGGCTCCAGCTAAGTGACTTCACATCTCTGATCCTCGGGCCCCTCACCTGCAAAGTCGGGGAGACAATCCTGACCTCCTTCGAGAGCCTGCACGTCCAGGGCTGACCTGCCATGAGAACTCAACAAGTGGGAAGGTCTTGGGTGGGCGACTTCACCCTCAGTCTCCCATCAGCAAAATGGGATAGTCATAGTACCTACCTTTTAGGGCTATTTGTTCATTCATTTACTTACTGTTTATTGAGTATCTATTAAGCGTGATTATTGAATATCTACCCTTTTCAGCATGAAAGAGAGCAGTGAACAAGATAGCTGTGCTTGTCCTGTGGAGCTGACACTCTAGTGATGACACTATGTATCTATCTATCTATCACATCTAGTGGTAATAAATGTAGTGGGAAGAAATCAAGAAATAAAGTAGGTTCTGAGATAAATGGTGATATGATGTATGAAGACAAGGATAACTATTTTCTTTGGTGAGGTCAGGAAGGCCCAACTGAGGAGGTGACGTTTGAGCAGAGACCTGAAGGAGGTGAGCAAATGAGCCACACAAAAATCCGGGGGAAGGGGGTCCCAGGCAGAGGAACAGAAAGTGCAAAGGCCCTGAGGCAGGACTGTGCACGGTAAGGTCAAAGCAGAGCAATGAGGCCAGTGTGCCTGGAATAGAATGAGTGAAGGGGAGGGGGAGGGAGGAGGTTAGAGAGGGGACAGGCACCTCATGGGTCATGCTGACTGAGGCGGAAGCCACAGGAGGAACTTGAGGAGGGAAGTGACAACCTTCACTTCCCATAGAAGGATTCTGCTAGCAGGCAGGGGACTTTCTGTTGCAGGCAAGGGCAGAAGCAGCAAGGAGGCGACTGCCATAGTCTAGGTGGGAGATGCTGGCAGCTGGACCAGGGTGGTAGTTTGGGAGTCAGACTTTGGATACATGTTGAAGGTCAAGCCAACGGGATTTCCTGCTGGCTGGGACGTGGGGTGTGAGAAGCAGAGAAGACGCATGGATCCCTTCAAAGTTTCCAGCCTAAGGAAGGATGGTGGTTTCCATACCACTGAAGGAAATAGGGTACTCAAAGCACTCAGCTCCCAGCCACACATGAGAAAGTGCCCGACCTGTATGTACTATGTCAGTTAAAGAGGATGTTGTCATAAACGCTGGAGAGGGTGTGGAGAAAAGGGAACCCTCATGCACTGTTGGCGGGAATGTAAATTAATAAGAGCCACTACAGAGGACAGTATGGAGGTTCCTTAAAAAACTAAAAATAGAACTACCATACGACCCAGCAATCCCATTACAGGGCATATACCCTGAGAAAACCATAATTCAAAAAGAGTCATGTACCACAATGTCCACTGCAGCTCTATTTACAATAGCCAGGCATTGGAAGCAACCTAAGTGTCCATCGACAGAAGAATGGATAAAGAAGATGTGGTGCATATATACAATGGAATATTACTCAGCCATATAAAAAGGAACGAAATTGAATTATTTGTAATGAGGTGGATGGACCTACAGTCTGTCATACAGAGTGAAGTAAGTCGGCAAGAGAAAAACAAATACCGTATACTAACACATATATATGGAATCTAAAAAAAACAGTACTGATGAACCTAGCGGCAGGGCAGGAATAAAGACACAGATGTAGAAAACAGACTTGAGGACACGTCGGGGGTGGGAGGGGAAGCTGGGACAAAATGAGAGAGTGGCATGGACATATACACACTACCAAATGTAAAATAGTGGGAAGCAGCCACATAGCACAGGGAGATCAGTTCAGTGCTTTGTGACCACCTAGAGGGGTGGGATAGGGAGGGTGGGAGGGAGGCTCAAGAGGAAGGGGATATGGGGATATATGTATACATAGAGCTGATTCACTTTGTTGTACAGCAGAAACTAACCAACATTGTAAAGCCATTATACTCCAATAAAGATATCAAAAAAATAAATAAATAAAGAGGATGTTGTCAGACAAGGGCAGGATTGCATCACAGGGAAGGAAAGGCAAGGCTGACCCAACCTCGACAAGACTCAGGCAGGTGTCAGGCATGGAGCCAGTCTTTCACCTAACATTTTCCCTCTGGGCTGAGCCGGCCTCTCCCTTCCCCAGGCCAGAAAGAAATAATCTCTTCCATTTCCACCTTGAATTCACTCTCAGCCGTGTTACTGAGGCTCCCACAGTCTTCTGCCAGGCCCTCCTTCACTCAGGTCACTGATAACTACAACTGATGGGCCACATCTCAGCTATTTTGAGTGTGTGGCTTGAGGTAGAGATCCAATCTCCCACCCCATGTGCATAACCTGCCCCCTTTCCCCATCTGCCAGGACTTCTGAAGCTGTTTTCCCCTCCCTCTTTTGCACATTTTCCCATTCTGCTCTTTGTCTTTTTCTTATTGATTTGTAGGAGTTCTTTATATATTGTGGATATGAATCCCTCTGTCAGTTACATGTGTTGTAAATATCTTCTCAGAACTTGTGGCTCATCTTTTCATTTTGTTTTTGGGATCTTTTGATGCCCAGAGGTTTTACTTTTAATGCAGTCTTTTATTTTAGTACAAATATTATTTGTACTAAATATTCCTTTTGTACTATTTTAGTACAAAAAGTTAGTACTTTTTGTATCCTAAGAAATTTTTCTCTACCGCACACACTGCTAAAGGAATAACAGAGTTCTTTCCCTACTCCTTTGGAATCATCTCCAAGGTGAAGAAATTGTGTGATCAATATACCATCGTTTGCATTAAAAGAGTGGGGGAGGGCTTCCCTGGTGGCACAGTGGTTGAGAGCCCGCCTGCCAATGCAGGGGACACGGGTTCGTGCCCCGGTCCGGGAAGATCCCACATGCCACGGAGCGGCTGGGCCTGTGAGCCATGGCCACTGAGCCTGCATGTCCAGAGCCTGGACTCCTTAGCTGTGGCATGCAAACTCTTAGTTGTGGCATGCATGTGGGATCTAGTTCCCTGACCCGATATCAAACTGCGGGCCCTCTGCATCGGGAGCATGGAGTCTTAACCACTGCACCACCAGGGAAATCCCTATCACAGGATATTGAATATAGTTCCCTGAGCTACACAGTAGGACCCTGTTGCCCCTCCATCTCATTGTAATAGTTTGCATCCACTAACCCCAAACTCCCAATCCTTCCCTCCCCCACCCCCTCCCCCTTGGCAACTACAAGTCTGTTCTCTATGTCTGTGAGTCAGCTTTTGCTTTGTAGATATGTTCATTTGCGTCATATTTTAGATTCCACATACAAGTGATATCACATGATACTTGTCTTTCTCTGTCTGACTTACTTCGCTTAGTATGATAATCTCTAGGTCCATCCATGTTGCCGCAAATGACATTATTTCATTCTTTGTAATGGCTGAGTAGTATTCCATTCCACCACATAAAATTCACCTTTTTTTTTAACCGGGGATCGAAGCCGGGCCCCTGCAGTGAAAGTGCTGAGTCCTAACCATTGGACCACCAGGAAATTCCCCAAATTCACCTTGTTTTTTCAGATTGATTGATTGATTGATTGATTGATTGATTTTTGGCTGCGTTGGGTCTTCATTGCTGCGCGCAGGCTTTCTCTAGTTGCAGAGAGCAGGGGCTACACCTCGTTGCGGTGCATGGGCTTCTTATTGCTGTGGCTTCTCTTGTTGCGGAGCATGGGCTCTAGGCATGTGGGCTTCAGTAGTTGCAGCACATGGGCTCAGTAGTTGTGGCTCACAGCTCTAGAGTGCAGGCTCAGTATTTGTGGCGCACGGGCTTAGTTGCTCCATGGCGTGTGGGATCTTCCCGAACCAGGGATCGAACCCATGTCCCCTGCATTGGCAGGCGGATTCTTAACCACTGCGCCGCCAGGGAAGTCCCCCAAATTCACCTTTTTAAAGTGAGTGATTCAGTCGTTTTTCATATAGTCACTAAATTGTGCAACCATCATCACTATCCAGCTCCAGAACATTTTCATCGCCTGAAAAAGGAAACCCTGTGTGTGTTAAACAGTGACTCCCCATTCCTCCCGCAACAACCCAGCCCCTGACAACCACTAATGCAGTCTCTGTATCTAAGGAGTTGCCTATTCTAAATATTTTCTATACTACATGGAATCATACATTCTGTGGCCTCTTGTGTCTGGCTTCTTTCACTTGACATAATGTTTTCAAGGTTCATCCATATCGTAGAACGCATCAGAACTTCATTCCTTCCCTTTTTCTTTCTTTCTTTCTTTTTTTCTTTTTTCTAACGTGCTGGTGTGTGGGATCTTAGTTCCTGGACCAGGGATTGAACCAGTGCCTCCTGCAGTGGAAGCGCAGAGTCCTAACCACTGGACTGCCAGGTAATTCCCAGAACTTCATTCTTTTCAATGGCTGGATAATACTCTCTTGTATGGATATACCAGATTTTGCTTATCCATTCATCAGTTGATCAATATTTGGGCTTCAGAAGCATTTTTGTCAGATGATGGGGGTATAAGGTGCATATACTAAAATGCACCCTTTTTAGTGGACACTTCCATTAGCTTTGACAGGGCAGAAGGTCAGATAACCACCCTCACAATGGAGATATGGAAGAATTCCATCACCCCTCAAAAGTTCCCTCATGCTCCGCTTTGACTGAGCCCCCAGCTCACTCCCAGCCCCTGGAAACCCCTGATCTGTCCTCAGTCACTTGGCTTTTTTTTTTTTTTGGCCTCGCCACACATCTTGCAGTATCTTAGTTCCCTGACTGGGGATTGAACCCAGGCCCTTGGCAGTGAAAGTGCAGAGTCCTAACCACTGGACCGCCAGGGAATTCCCAGTCACTTCGCTTTTATAACAATGTCGTATGATGGAATTACACAGCATGTAGCCTTCCAGGTTTGGCTTTTCTCCTTCAGCATAAATATTTGAGATTTGAGATTCATCCACGTTGTTGAATTTCCTTACCCATGCTGAAGAATAGTACATCGCCTGGATGGACCGCAGTTTGTTTATCCATTTAGTTGTTGAAGGACATTTGGATTGTTTCCGATTTGGCGTGCTTATGAATAAAGCCACTGTAAACAGTAACACGCTGGGGTTTGGGGTTTTGTTTTTCTGTTTGCAACTGCAAGGTAAATTTTATTTATTTATTTTACTCATTTATTCATTCATTATTGTGATTAAGCATTATTAAGCTATAACTCACATACCATTCAATAAGCCCATTTAAAGCATACAATTCAAAAACACAGGCGCAGTGGATGAGAATCCACCTGCCAATGCAGGGGACACGGGTTCGAGCCCTGGTCCTGGAAGATCCACATGCCGCGGAGCAACTAAGCCTTGTGCGCCACAACTACTGAGCCTGCACTCTAGAGCCCGTGAGCCACAACTACTGAAGCCCGCATGCCACAACTACTGAGTCCGCGCGCGCCACAACTACTGAAGCCCGCGGACCTAGAGCCCGTGCTCCACAACAAGAGAAGCAACCGCAATGAGAATCCCGCACACCGCAACTAAGAGTAGACCCCGCTCACCGCAACTAGAGAAAGCCCGCGCGCAGCAACGAAGACCCAACACAGCCAAAAAAATAAATAAAATTAAATCTTTTTTTAAAAAAACCCAAAAAAACAAAAGTAGAAAAGACAAAAAAAAAGTGTACAATTCAATGATTTTTGGTATGTTCATGGAGTTGTGCAACCATCACCACAACCAATTTTAGAACATTTTCATCACCTCGAAAAGAAGCCCTGTACCCTCTGGCTATCAACCTCCAAAGCCCATTCTCCGCGACCCTTCCCAATCATTATTTTACTTTCTGTCAACAGGGATTTGCCTCTTCTGGAAATTTCATATAAATAGAATCATACAAAACGTGGTCTTTTATGACTGGCTTCTGTCAGTCAGCATACGTTTTCAGAGTTCATCCATGTTCTAGTACATATCAATGCTTCTTTCTTTTTATGGCTGAAAAAGAATTGATTGTGTGGACATAGAATATCTTATTTACCCTTTCATCAGTTGATGGGCCTCTGCGTTGTCTCCACCTTTTGGCTACTGTGAATAACGCTGCTATGAGCATTCATGGACAAGTTTTTGCGTGCACATAGGTCTTCATTTAACTTAGGTTCATATAGAAATTTTGCACATCAGTTTTTATTTCTCTTGGGTAAACAAATAGGAGAGGGATTGCTGAGTCATAAAGTAAGTGTAATGTTTAACTTTATAAGAACCTGCCAGACCATTCGAGAGAACCTGCCCCATTTTGTGTTCCCACCAGTAATGTACGAGAGTTCCGGTTGCCCTGGGTGCTTGCCTGCACTCGGTATTTTTTTTTTTTTCCTGGCCGCACCAGGAGGCATGTGGGATCTTAGTTCCCCACCCAGGGATGGAACCCACGCCCCTTGCATTGGAAGCGCGCGGAGTCTTAAACTCTGGACGGCCAGGGAAATCCCATGCATTCGGTATCTTTAAATGAGCCATTCTCATAGAGCTGCGGTGATCTCAACAGCGTTTAACACGTGAATACACTCTCCTCCTGAGCACGCTTTTTGCCCTTGATTCTAGGAAGCTGCACTAGATGGTTTTCCTTCTCATTGGCTGTTCCTTCTCTGTCTCGTTTTCTGATTTCTTCTCTTTTCCCTGATCTCATTCTGCAGATCTCTTCTGTCTTCACACCTGTTCCCTTGGTGATCTCAGCTGATCTCATGGCAGTAAATGACATCTGGTGCTTTCAAATGTCTATCTTCGCCCTGGATCTCTCTCTCGAACCCCAGACCCACACAATCACTGCCTCCGCAGCATCTCCCCTTGGAGGCCCAGGAGCTCAAACTTGACATATTCCCCCCACTGTCTTCTTGCTTCTGGAAAAGGTGATTCCAGTCTTCCAGATGCTCGGGTTGTAAAATTGTGAGCGATCCCTGACTTCTCTCCTGCCCTACATCAAACCATCAGCAAATCCTACTGATTCCACCTTTAAAATGTGTCCAGAATCTGATCACTTCTACTTCCATCGCCTTGCCCCCACCTTGTCCGAAGCCAGCATCACCTCTTGCCTGGATCGTTGCGATCAACTCCTCACTGGCTCCTGGCTCCCACCCTTGGCTTCCTGTGGCAGATGTGGCAGACTGTCGTCCCTCCTTGGCTCAAAACATTCCCGTGCCCCACATATTGTATGATTCCATTTCTATGAAACGTCCAGAATGGGCAAATCCACAGAGACAGAGAGTAGATTGTGGATTAGTACATTACCTAGGGCTGGGGAAAAGGGATGGAGGGATTGAGGGATGATAGCTAAGGGTACTGTTTTTTTTGGGGGGTGATGAAATGTTCTGAAGTGGATTGTGATGACAGTAAAACAACTCTGAATATTCTTAAAAAAAAAAAAACTGAATTGGGGAATTCCCTGGCGGCCCAATGGTTAGGACTCGGCGCTTTCACTGCCGAGGGCCCAGGTTTGATCCCTGGTCGGGGAACTGAGATTCTGCAAGCTGCGTGGCAAAAAAAAAAGAAAGACAGAAAGAAAAACCAACTGAATTGTACATTTTAAATGGGCGAATTACATACTATACAATGTATGGTATGTGAGTTATATCTCAATAAGGTTGTTACCACCCTCTCCCAAACCCTCCAAAAAGATGTCCTTCCAGATGGCTCTCATCTCACACAGAATAAGCCCAGTGTCCTCACCACAGCAGGTCTGACCTTGTGTATTCTGTCTTCCACCTCTAATCCTTCTATTTTATGAACACGTCGCCTCCACTGTCCTTTTGCTCACTCTGTTCCGGCTATACTGGCCTCCTTGCATGTTCTGCCTCAGGGCCTTTGCACTCACTGTTTCCTCTGCCCACAGTTCTCTTCCCCTGAAATTTCCCATGGCTCCTTCCCTCACCTCCTTCAGTCTCAGCTCAAATGTCACCTCCTCCAGCCAGGCCCTCCTGACCATCCATCTAGAATAGCAGTGCCATCTGCCAGGCTTCCTTCTGTCCTCATTTTTTTTTTTTGTGGTACGTGGGCCTCTCACTGTTGTGGCCTCTCCCGTTGCAGAGCATAGGCTCCGGATGCACAGGCTCAGCGGCCATGGCTCACCACAGCATGTGGGATCTTCCCGGACCGGGGCACGAACCTGTGTCCCCTGCATCGGCAGGCGGACTCTCAACCACCGCGCCACCAGGGAAGCCCTGTCCTCATTGTTTGATTTGCCTCCATTTGCCTCACTTTCTGACATACCAGACATGGACTTGCTTCTTTATGCATTGCCCCATCACCCTCAGGGGACTGAGCTCTCTGAGGGCAGGGGATTTGTTCTGCTCACTGCTGTATCCCCTGGTGCTAAAACAGTGACTGGCACATAGTAGGTGCCCGAGAAACATCTGTTGAATGCACAAATAAGCAAACGCTCTCTGCATCCTTCCCTCTGTGAGTCTCAGGTCTGTGTGTCCAAAGGCCTCCTGGTCCTTTCCTGGGTGACCCCCCAAGAGCTCACACTCACTCTAGTGGGTTGATGGTAGCCCCCAAAACATGTCCACATCCTGGAGCCTATAAGTGTGACTTTATTTGAAAAAAAATTACATCTTTGCAGATGTAATTAAGTTAAAGACCTTGATATGAGATCATCCTCGATTATCTGGGTGGGCCCTAAATCCAATGACAACTGTCCCTATAAGAGATAGAAAAGTAGAAGATGCAGACATAGAGGAAATACCATGTGAAGATGCAGGCAGAGACTGGAGAGATGCAGCCACAAGCCAAGGAATGTCAGGGGCCATGAGAAGCTGGAAGAGATAAGGAAGCATCTTCCCCCAGAGCCTTCAGAGGGAACACGGCCCTGTTGACACCTGGATTTCAAATTTCTGGCCTCTAGAACTGAGACGGAATCAATTCCTCTTGTTCTAAGCCACCTAGTTTGTGGTCATTTGTTACAGCAGCCTTAGGAAGTTAAAACACTCTCCATGTTCTAATAACCTTGGCATATTCCTCCAACCTGCTCTTTCCCCATCTCGGGAAGGACCTTACCTCCCACCCCGTCACCCAGCCGAAGATCCAGGCCTCAGCCTGGGTGCCCCCCCTGACACCCTCACCCCTCCAGGGTGGTCAGTCTCAAAGTCCTGTTAGTTTAAGCCACCAAGTTTGTGACAACTTGTTACAGCAGCAACAAGAAACGACTACGCTGTTGGAGTGATTGTATCTAGAAGGGAATTCACCTCCCCAAGCCTCTGTGTCCCACATGTAAAATGACAATGATCATGGTCAGTGCTCACCGTTCACATCTATAAACATCTTTTCTCTCACAGGGCTTTGCACACAGCAGGCCCTTGATGTCTGTGCAGTGAAGGCATGCTTACTGATGCGAGGTACTACCCTAAGCTGTCCCGGGATTAACTCACTTACTCCTCAAGCACACACCATGAGATTAAAAACCACAGTCGACTCACTTTCCAGATGAAGAAACAGAGGCAAGAGAGGTTAAGTGACTTACCCCAAGGTTGTATAGTGTGTATGTAGCTGAGCTGAGACACAACCTACCCCTGCAGTTGGGAGACTGACGCGAAGCTGGGTCACATTAATGCAAGTGGACGGGAGGTGCCTAGCATTCTCAGCTCTGCCAAGGATGCCAGTCATGGCTGCAGCCAGCAGCCATCACTCTGCTCTCAGTGGGCATGGGGGGAGGGGGCACAGCCCCTCCAGAGGGCACTAGAAACACATGGGGGGACTTCCCTGGTGGTCTAGTGGTTAGGACTCGGCGCTTTCACTGACATGGTGCTGGATTCATTTCCTGGTTGGGGAACTAAGATCCCAGAAGCCACACGGTGCAGGCAGAAAGAAAAGAAAAGAAAAAAAAGAAATACGCAGGAGTGTTTTCTGTTGTCACAAGTACTGAGGGCCACTTGGTACTGGCACTTGGCAGATGGAGGTGGACAGTCTTACACAGTGAAGAATCTTCCTACCCCAAGTGCCACTGCTGAGAACCACTGAACACTGGGCCCAGCGCCTGCACCTCCAGCCTAGTGGTTAAGAACAAGGATTCTGGAGACGCCTGCCTGGGCTCAAAAGCAACCTGGTTCATCTGCAGACTCGCCACGTGACCTTGAACGAGTCTTGCAACCTTCTCTGAGCTCAGTGATCTCCTCTGGAAAATGGGGCTACTAACAGTCCCTTACTCATCATCTTGCGAGGATTAAGGCAGGCACTACATGTCAAGGCTTAGAACGGCGCCTGAGAGACATCGGTGTTGGCCCGGAGCATCATTATTCTAGTAGCAAGCGCTCAGTGTCGAGATCCGTCACCGCTTCCAGTCCCAGCAGCCCTCTGTGGGCAGAAACGGGTGGGAAAGCATCTGCACTCCCCCTCCCCCAACCTCAGCACGAGCAGTTCGTTGGGGTTGTTTTTTGTGTGTGTTTTTCTCTTCTTGACTGCCCTGCACGGCTTGTAGGATCATAGTTCCCCGACCAGGGATTGAACCCAGGCCCCCTGCCGTGAAAGCTCAGAGTCCTAACCACTGGACCACCAGGGAATTCTCACGAGGAGTGTTTGTTGACTGACTGCCTGATGCACTGATGGCAGGGCGTCCGGAGTTGCCCCTGGTTCCCAGGGAAGATAGGCAAGGGCTCAAAAGACACGAGGCCAGGCGGGGACCACAGGTTTACTGGGGGCTCCACGCACGCACTCATGGCATCACACGACAACGGCATGGTTACTCGGTACACGCAAAGTGGCCTCCGCCCACAGCTGGGGCCCAGAGGCCGTGGGGGGCGGCCCCTTCCCTTATGGCCCAGACCCGGCTGGGTGTCTTCCTCCGGGGCAGCTGAGGGACGGGGCTGCTGGGGTGGACCCCGGGCCTGGAAAGGGGAAGGGAGCAGGCTCGACCGGGGGCAGGACCGGGGGCGGGAGGGGCCGGCCCGCCCTCACTCCAGGGACTGCAGCATCAGCAGCTGTTTTAGCACCTTCGTCTGGCTGGTCTCTCGGATTTCGCCGGCCAGGAACATCTCGTCCACGACCGTGTAAACCTGAGTGAAGGGAGGGTGAGGGGAGACCCTGGTGTGAGAGGTGGGGAGACCCCCAGGATGCTGGTCTAAACCTTGGGGGCTGGGGGTTCTGATGCCCGAGGGCCAGGAAACAGACCCCCGCAGAGGCACCGGGGTGGCTGCGGGGGTCCAGCCCACCCCCCTTCCCCCTCCTCCGGCCCCCTCCTCATCTCATCTTCACCAGGAGCCCACCTTGTAGAAGTTGAACACCAGGTCCAGTTCACAGACGTTGTGGAAATATTCGTTTAAGACCTGGGAGAGGAAGACAGAGGTGGTGAGAGATGGGCAGGGAGAGAGAGACACACACACAGAGACAGGAACAGAGGGCATCAGAATGAGACGGCAAAAAAAAAAAAAAAAAAAAAGGCAGAGAGAAGCTGAGGAAAGGGGAGACACAGAGACCAGAGGAAACATCGAGGAGGGCAGAGAAACACAGTGGCCCTCCGCCCCCCGCCTCTGAGGGAAGGGCAAGGAGGGCCCATGCATCCCAACAGAAGGGACGCGAGGGACGGCGCCCGCCCGCCTGCGCACCTCCACAAAGTTGTGGATGGCCTCCAGGTAGGCCAGGTTGTTGTCGTTGACATCCACACAGATGCAGAAGTAGAGGCCGGCATAGCGTCGGTAAATGATCTTGAAGTTCCGGAACTGCAGAGCAGAGAGGCAGGTAGTCAGTGACAGGGTGTGCCCAGGACCCAGTGTGCTGGGCAGGGTGGAGCCAACATATTCAGTCCTGCGTTCCACGTGTGGTCCCTGAGGCCCTGTTCTGTGTCTGGCCTTGTGCTGGGGACACAGTGGTCCTGGCCCTCCCTGCCTAGGGCTCACTGTCCAGTGGAGGCAGATTCATCCTCAGTCATCCCCTGAGTGGGTAGGGCTAGACTGTGAGAGCCCCAAGGGGGCAGGCAGCTGACCCAGGATGGGGGTCCAGGAGGGCTTCCTGGAGGAGGGGGCATCTGGACTGAGATCTGGAGGATGAGTAGGAGTGAACGGGCAGGAGTGCTTTGGGCAGAGGGAACAGACTATGCAAAAGCCCAGAGCCCAGAGAGAGAGGCAGGGGTGTTCCACGGTGTCCATTCCCCTCTTTCTGTGGCTCCCTGTTGCCTCTGGAGAGAGTCAAACTCCTCAGCCTGGAACTAATCTACTCAATCATTCCACAAACACTGCCTGAGTACTTACTGTGTAGCAGGCTTTGTGCTGGGCAGTGCACACTCACCACCTGTAACCAAGACAATCTCAGCCTTGCCCTTAACTGAACCGTAAAATAAATACAAATATTACTACCTTGTCACATACACACAATCCATGAATAAATATGCATGAACCAGGGACGCAGACTCTAATTTTATACGCATGTGTAAGTAGATAAAGTGATAGACATGTAGAGATATGAATACTGGCTTGCAAAGTTCCATGTCTTTGGCCAAAATCTGAAAAAGCCAGCCTGGCGTGTGTGCGTGTGTCGCCACCTGGTGGCGACTGCAAAAGCCAACACAAGTCCCTGATTTTTTTTTCTTTTTTTTTTATAAACTTATTTTTATTTATATATATATTTTTCACTCGTTGGGTTTCCATTGCTGCGCGCAGGCTTTCTCTAGTTGCGGCGAGTGGGGGCTGCTCTTTGTTGCAGTGCGTGGGCTTCTCATTATGCCTGGCTTCTCTTGTTGCGGAGCATGGGCTCTAGGTGCGTGTGCTTCAGTAGTTGCAGCAAATAGGCTCAGTAGTTACAGCTCGCAGGCTCTAGAGTGCAGGCTCAGTAGTTGTGGCACACGGGTTTAGTTGCTCCATGGCATGTGGGATCTTCCTGGACGAGGGCTCAAACCCTTGTCCCCTGCATTGGCAGGTGAATTCCTAACCACTGCACCACCAGGGAAGTCCTCAAGTCCCTGATTTTTATTTGTTTTCTTCCTACTGTACCCTTTTGTTAATTCCTATACTTTGAGTATGCTCTCTAACTGTTTTTGGCCACACTGCTCAGCTTGTGGGATCTTAGTTCCCTGACCAGGGATTGAACCTGCACCCTTGGCAGTGAAAGCGCAGAGTCCTAACCACTGGACCGCCAGGGAATTCCCAGTATGTTTTCTAATATTATTACAGTAGTTCCTGCACATAATCCATGGATTAGTAAGACTATATCAAGAATAAACCTACCTAAGGAGGTAAAAGACCTGTAGTCAGAAAACTATAAGACACTGATGAAAGAAATCAAAGATGACACAAACAGATGGAGAGATATACCATGCTCTTGGATTAGAAGAATCAATACTGTGAAAATGACTGTACTACCCAAAGCAATCTACAGATTCAATGCAATCCCTATCAAATTACCAATGGCATTTTTTACAGAATTAGAACAAAAAAATCTTAACATTTGTATGGAGACACAAAAGATACCGAATAGCCAAAAAAATCTTAAGAAAAAAAAAACAGAGCTGGAGGAATCAGACTCCCTGACTTCAGACTATACTACAAAGCTACAATAATAAAGACAGTATGATACTGGCACTAAAACAAAAATATAGATCAATGGAACAGTGTAGAAAGCCCACACGTGCGCCACAACTACTGAGCCTGCGCTCTAGAGCCTGTAAGCCACAACTACTGAGCCCGCGTGCCTCAACTACTGAAGCCCAGGCACCTAGAGCCCATGCTCCACAACAAGAGGAGCCACTGCAATGAGAAGCCTGTGCACCGCAATGAAGAGTAGCCCCCACTCGCCACAACTAGAGAAAGCCCACGTGCAGCAACGAAGACCCAACGCAGCCAAAAAAAAAAAAAAAGACACATGCACCTCAATGTTCAGTGCAGCACTATTTACAATAGACAGGTCATGGAAGCAACCTAAATTCCCACTGACGACAGACGAATGGATAAAGATGTGGTACACATATACAAAGGAATATTACTCAGCCATAAAAAGGAACGATATTGAGTCATTTGTAGAGACGTGGATGGACCTAGAGACTGTTGTACAGAGTGAAGTAAGTCAGAAAGAGAAAAACAAATATTGTATATTAACGCATATATGTGGAATCTAGAAAAATGGTACAGAGGAACCGGTTTGCAAGGTAGAAATAGAGACATAGACATAGAGAACAAACATATGGACACCAAGGGGGGAAAGGGGGTGGTGGTGGGATGAATTGGGAGATTGGGATTGACATATATACACTAATAGGTATAAAATAGATAACTGAGAACCTGCTGTATAGCACAGGGGACTCCACTTCGCTGAACAGTAGAAACTAAAACAACTACACCCCAATTTAAAAAATAGTAATAAAAAAATTAAAGAAAAAAGAATATATCAGGGTGCTCTTTTTTTTTTTTTTGCGGTACGCGGGCCTCTCACCGCTGTGGCCTCTCCTACTGTGGAACACAGGTTCCAGATGCGCAGGCTCAGTGGCCATGGCTCACGGGCCCAGCCTCTCCGCGGCATGTGGGATCCTCCCGGACCGGGGCATGAACCTGCGTCCCCTGCATTAGCAGGTGGGCTCTCAACCACTGCGCCACCAGGGAAGCCCTCTACTTTTTTTTTAAACTGATACAGATACACGATCAAATGTTTGAAGGCCCCTGCTCTGGAGTTGAGGGTTCAAGACAGGAAGCCAAGAGGGCAGGAAAACTTGATCTGGAGAAGTTACCAACTGACTGTCATAGCTGGTGTGGCCTTGGCAGGATCTGACGCTGAG
The DNA here is from genome assembly GCF_005190385.1 of Monodon monoceros. NCBI lineage: Eukaryota > Metazoa > Chordata > Mammalia > Artiodactyla > Monodontidae > Monodon > Monodon monoceros. The sequence goes on from NW_021703766.1 coordinate 49,676,831, forward strand.
CATCACTCTTCTTTTCTTGAAATTCGCCCTTTCCTGCTGTCATCCTCCTGGCTCTTTCCTGTCACCACTGTGTCACCAGCACTGCCCTGCACAGGGCTACATGCTGGAGTGGGCCTGGATTGGGAGCAACCTAAGATGGTCAGGCCCCCTTGTGACAGTTTCACCTGACCCGCCAGCCTTTCTGGCTACTCCTGTCTATTCGGGCCTCCCTGCCCCTCTCTGGGTCCCTCAGTTGCTGCCGTTTCTAGCACTCAGTGTGGGACCCACCCTGCGCCGGCAGCAGGATGCCCCGGGACAGCGGGCATCCCTTGACGTCCCCGCTCCTCTCCCCTCATCCCCTCCTGGACATCTCAGCTGGGATGAGAACAGACACCTCAGGGCTGATCTTCACCTCAACCTGCTCTTTCCTGAGTCGGCCCCATCCGAGAAGGTGACAGCGCCCCCTACTGGTGGCTCCATTTTCTTTCACACACCTCATCCAATCTTTGGCCCTTCAGTTGGCTCTACCTTCAAAACGCTTCTCAGCACCCCTACTGCTTCCATGCCAGTGCCAGTCACCAGTATCTCTCACCTGGACCTCAGAGGTCACCTCCTGAGTGGTCCCCCTGCTTCTGCTCTTGTCCCCTAGAGAGGGATCCCTAAAGCCTAAGTCAACCCATGTCGCTCCTCAGCTCAAAACCCCTCTGTGGCTCCCGTCTCACTCAGAGCAAGAGCCCAAGTCCTCACCATGGCCCACAATGCCCTGTGCCTTCTGCAATGATCTCATCTGCTCCCACCATCCTCCCTGGCTTACTCCACCTCAGATACACTGGCCTTCTTGCTATTCTAGGAATGCCCCTGTACATTCCTGCTGCCTCAGGGTCTTTGCACTTGCTGTTCCCTGGGCTTGAAATGTTCCTTTCTCAGATATCATCTCCTTCCACTCCTCAATTTCTTCAGGTCTGGGCTCAAATGGCCCCTCTTCAATGAAGACCTCCTGACCAAACCATCTAAACCTGCATTCCAACCCCTGCTGTACACACCCCAGCAATTCCACCCCCCACAGCTGCTTCTTTTTTCTCCCTGACACCTATCACCACCCGATACACTGTATCTTTACTAACAGTCTCCCACCCACTAGAATGTCAGCTGTCAGCTCTCCAAGGGCAGGGACTGGGTCTGTTTTGTTCCCTGCTGTATCACCAGTGCCTAGAACATTGCCCGGCACACAGCAGTCCCCTGATTAATATTTGTTGAATTCTACAGGACAATCAGCCTGGTCTCTTGAACAGGCTAATCTCGTGGGAATTAAAGCTGGAGACATCTCAATAAAGAGACCAAAGAGACATGGAAACCAAAAGCAACGCCAAGATCCTTGACTGGCTTTGGACAATCAGTTTTGATGATTTGGGGGAAATTTAAGTATTGATTGGGTATTAGAGTAATAGTAGTAAGGAAGTATGACTCATTTTATCAGGCCTGATGATACTTTGGTCATGGAAGGAAGTGTCTTTATTTTCTGAGATGTATCCTGAAATATTTAGGGATGAAACGTCATGGTCTCTGTAACTTATATATATTTTTTGGCTGCACTGCACGGTTTATGGGACCTTAGTTCCCCAACCAGGGATTGAACCCAGGCCCTTGGCAGTGAGAGTGAGAAATCCTAACCACTGGATTGCCAGGGAATTCCCCCGTGATCTCTGTAACTTAATGGAAAACACTACAGCAAGGGATGGTTCATTATACCATTCCCTACTCTGTGTGTTTGAGCATTTTAAGTTTTTAAAAGGCACCAGAAAAAAAAAAGTTGTTCGGCCGAAAAGAAGAGAAAAAGGTAAAACAAAAATGCAGGACTTTCCTGGTGGCGCAGTGGTTAAGAATCTGCCTGCCAATGCAGGGGACACGGGTTCGAGCCCTGGTCCGGGAAGACCCCACATGCTGTGGAGCAACTAAGCCCGTGCGCCACAGCTACTGAGCCTGCGCTCTAGAGCCCGCGAGCCACAGCTACTGAAGCCCACGTGCCTAGAGCCCGTGCTCCACAACAAAAGCCACCGCAATGAGAAGCCCGCGCACCGCAACGAAGCGCAGCCCCTGCTCGCCGCAACTAGAGAAAGCCCGCACAGCAACGAAGACCCAATGCAGCCAAAATTAGATAAATAAATAAATTTATAAAAATAAAAACAAAAGCAAACTCTTAATACTATGAAATCTGGGTAGTTTGCAATCGACTTCTCTCCTGTTGTACTAACCTGTACGCCGGAAAAATTTCACACTAAAACGTACCCCCCAGGGCTTCCGTGGTGGCGCAGTGGTTGAGAGTCCGCCTGCCGATGCAGGGGACATGGGTTCGTGCCCTGGACCGGGAAGATCCCACATGCCGCGGAGCAGCTGGGCCCGTGAGCCATGGCCGCTGAGTCTGCGCGTCCGGAGCCTGTGCTCCGCGATGGGAGAGGCCACAGCAGTGAGAGGCCCGCGTACCAAAACCCCAAAGGAAGGAAGACCGCAAACATGTTGAATAAATGAATGTGGTAAGTAAGGAGGGCGTGAGGCGTTATTGCCATTAGAGGTTCGGCAGGAGGCTGGGAAGGAGCGGTCAAAAGGAAGCAAGGAAGTGGGGGGTGTATTTTGGCGGGGGGGGGGTAGTTTCCCGTCACCTCCACAAAGTTGGTGTGTTTGGCATCTCGGACAGTGACCACAGCGTGCACCTCCTCGATCAGCTTCTGCTTCTCATCGTCATCAAACTGCATGTACCACTTGGCCAGGCGCGTCTTGCCTGCCCGGTTCTGGATGAGGATGAAGCGGATCTGGGGGCAGCAGGAGGAGGAGGGAGCGAGAGGGGTGGGGAGGGCGGGCCAGTGCTGGGCGGCCCTGCCCAACAGCCCCACCCATCCCCACAGGGGAGACAGGGCCCACGCGTCCCTGCGGCCTGTCTTCCAAGGGTCTCAGCCACACCCCAGAGCCCAGCCAGGTTGGCCTGGCCACACGCTCCTGTCCCAGGTCCCTCCAACACCCCCGTGATTTCTCTGGCCAACTCTGCAGTCATTTCTAGGGCACTAAGTCCCAGGCTCCACCAACTCTCTTCTCCCTGACCTTGGACAAAAGATCTGCCCCTCTAAGCCTCAGTTCCCCACCCCCCACCCCCCACCCCGGCAAAACAAGTTTCCATAGAAGACCCACTTTGTCAGGGTGTTCTGAAGGTTAAATAAGTTTATAAATTTAGTCTAGTAGCTGGCACTAGCAGGTTCGCTCGTTGTCGGCTACGATCATCATCAGTGATGGCTAGGAAATGTGTTTTTATGATTCTGAAAAGCCAGCTCAACTCTCTTAGGGCTACTGTGAACACTGAACAAGTTGATCCCGGAAGTGCTTTGTATAGTGCCTATTACATACTGAGTGCTAAATAAAATGAGCTATTATGACTGAGGCATTTGACCAAGTGGCTAAGAACACAGACTCCAGAGCCCGAATGAATCCTGGCACTGCTGGTTGTGTGTCTGCAGGCAAGTTACTTAACCTCTCCGGACCTCAGTTTCTCCGTCTGTATAATGGATATAACGAGAGTACCTCCCTCAGGAGACTGTTGCATGAGTTATTAAATATAAGAGGTATAATACAGTGACTAGTACATACTAAGTGTTATACAAATATTAGTTCTTAGTAATATTATAATTCATCGGCATTTGACTTTGAGAAAACCATGGCCCAAGTTCACGTAGCTAGGAAGCCTGCCTTTGGGCTCAGTTCTGTTTGAGATGGGCATGCTTATGCCCGTTTTATAGATGAAGAAACTGAGGCTCAGAGAAAGGAAGTCTCACAGCCAGAAAGCAGAGCTGGGAGTCCAAAGGCTTTCCTCTGAACCCCCTTACCCTCACTTGTGGGCGCCTCCACCCACTGGCGAGAGTCTGCTATCTTTCCTAAGCCTCACTCTCCACACACTCCATCCCTCCTCCCCCAACCAATCAAGCTGCACAGAAACAGGATATTACACTCTCCTTCCAAGAACCCCTTCTGCTGAGCCAGGGAAAACCACTTCCTAGGGAAGGGGTCCTGGCAGGCAGGGAAAGGGCGTGGGGTGGGAGTTGGGGGGACCCACGCCACACAGCCACAGCCTGGGGGCAGAGCCAGAGATAGATGGGGTATCTAGGGAGGAGAGACATAGAAGCCAGTCTACACAGCTGAGGGAGAGCTCTGCCTCTTACTCCTAAGTTCCCTCACACACCTCTTCCTGTTTCTCCTCCCAAATAGAATCTCTCCACCTCAGGGAATCCACAATGAGAAGTCCCTTCCCTCCTGTATCCTCGCCCCTCTGATGTCCCCTCTTGATGCTCCCCAACCTTCTCTGTCTCCAAGCCCCCTACCCGGGAGTTGTTCCCTTTTGACTCCTGCTTTCTCCGTTTCAGTGCCCTCTGTCAGGTCGCCCCATCCCGATCCCCGGGGAGCGGTGACAAATCCAATGCCCAGTCCTTGTTCCCAAATCCCCATCCCCACCTCTCCCACTTCCATGCCTACTCCCTACTCTCCAAGACCCCTCCTCTTGCAAAGACCTACTCCATTGCTCCCCACTCGTTTCTAGCATTCATTCCCTACGCCAAGGCTTCTCCCTTTTATTGCACACTTTCCCTGACATTAAAGCCCCATTCCCTACAGTTGTCTACTTCCCGTCTCCAGGGTCCAGTCTCTTCCCCTCGAGATACCTCTCTCATCAGCAGTATCCGGCCCAGTTCCAACACCCCCTCCGCCTGCAATGTCAGCTTCCTGCCTCTAGAGACCCCCTCTCTCATATCACAATGTCTCCCATTCTTCAACTCTCCTGCCACGCTCCCAGAGTCCTCATCTTAGGATGTTCCCTCCCCACCTCCAATTCCTTCTGCCCATCTCTGAGATCCTCCCTGATCTCTTGCCTCCCCGTTTCAAAACCCTCCAGCCACCTCCAGTGTCTCCCTCCCGCACAGCCCTCTCCCCTTGCCACCTGGTCTCCAAAGCTCCCTGGCCTCGAGAGCCCCGGTACACTCCAGCGCTCAGAGCCACCTCCCGGTTCTCCCCTTCCCCGGCCTTCGATCGGCCCCAATCCCGAGAGCCCGCGCCCGGCCCAGATCATCGCACCGCAGCAGGGGCGGCTTGTCAGTATCCCACCGAGTCTCCAGTACCTGCACGTGGACCCACCCTTCCCCCGTCCCCAGCGTGGGCGCGCCCCCGTTACCATGGCGACCCCCGTCCGGACCCCAGCGGCCCCGGTCCCGCGGCTCCTGGGCGGCTCCGGCTCTGGCAGCTACTGGGGACCGAAGGCTAGAGCGGACTTCCGGGAGACGAACTCGCCCGCCCTCTCGCGCACAGCCCACTGGGAATTGTAGTCCGGAAAAAATGGGTTCGCTTGTCTGGGAGGCAAGCCTGGGAAAAAAGCCGGTCTCGCTTCCCAGCATGCTGCGCGACTGTCCGTTTCCTACCTCACGGTTCGGACTCCAAATGCATGCTGGGAGCCGTGGGCGAATTGTAGTCCTCCGAGGACTACAATTCCCGATATGCTTGACGGCCAGCGAGGCGAGCGCTGCATCCTGGGAAATGTAGTTCCTCCAGCCTCCCTCCACCTCCCCGCGAAGGCGAGAAGGACAAGCTGGGAATAGCTGTTTTAAATAAGAAACTGCGTTGGGGGAGCTAGAAATGTAACTGTCTTTCCGTGTTCACCCAGTACTTTGTTTAAAATGTGTTGAGTGTTTTCTGTGGGAGACAGACAGTGGTTTAAGAGCATGAATTTGGAAGTCAGAACTGTGTGCAAATCCTGCCATCGCATTTCCTAGCACTTTGGGCCAGCAATTTCACCCCTTAACTCAATTTCTTCATCTGTAAAAGAGGGGTGATCAAGGGGTAACCTCAGTAGGGTTGTTGTAAAGCTTCGGTAAGTTTCCAAAGTACTTAGCACAGTGCTCAACGCATGGTAAGTGCTCAATAAATATTAAAGTCATGAATGTTCACTGTTAACATACATCAGGTAATAGGTGTCTTCTTACTTCCTATCCAGAGGTACACCTGCCTTCTTTCAGTTACCCAAACAGGCCAAGTGCTTTCCCACCTCAGTGCCTTTCCTTTGCGCTGTTCCCTGGAAATCCTTCCCCCATTTATTTGCTGGCTGACCTCTTCCTCTAGCTTAAACAGCACCTCCACAGTACTATATAGAGGACCCAACATACAAAAGTCCCCCTCTCTGACCCCTCAAATTCTCTAGGTCAGCAGTTAGTTTGAGTTTTTTAAGCCTTTTTACGACTGTTAATGATTTATTTGGGGTGTGTGGGTCTGTTGTCTGGATCTCCCCTTAGGTCCCTGTTGAGAGCAGGGACCCTGTCTATTAACTATATCTACATCACCTAGAACACGGTGGCGCATAGTAAGCACTCAGTAAAGGTATTGATACTGAGGGGAGACTTGCCCTAATAAAAACAAACCATATCCTAGAACAATGTAAATTAAAAGTGTAGTATTGGCAGAAGAACCAACACATAGCTATTGAATAATTGCGGGGGCAAAAAGAGGTCAGAGATCATTTCCGTCTCTTGCACTGCTTTATCTCCAACAGGGTTGGGACCAGGATAAGGTAAGCAATGCGCCCAGGGTGAAAAATTTAAACAGGTACTCACTCGGGACTTTCCTGGCGGTCCAGTGGTTAAGACTCCATGCTTCCAATGCAGGGGGTGTGGGTTCGATCCCTGGTCAGGGAACTAAGATCCCATATGCCGCGGGGCGCAGCCAAAATTAAAAAAAAAGTTTAAAAGGCACTCACTCTTAGGTGCTGACCCAGCCCTTGCAGGAGCCTGAAAGTGAGCACCTGGCTTGCCTCCCCTTGGTCCCAGCCCTGATCTCCAGTGCCCAGCTCAGTGCCTGGCACAAGTCTGGTGTTTGTTTGATAAACATCTGCTGAATGAATGAATTAATAGGTATTAAGAAAACAGACACGTGTAATGCTAAGTAAAAGAAGTCTTACGCGAATGAATAGTTACTATGCGATTTGTTTGAATGACCATGAAGACTAAAATTGGTAAAACTAATCTATGATGTAAAAACAGGAACAGTGATTGTCTCTGTGGGCAGGGGGCTAGGAGGTAAGGATTATGTTGGATTTGGCATAGTAATATTCTATACTTTGAAAGAGGTTTTAGTTACATGGGTGTAGATATACATCAAAAATCAACAAATGATACACAAGATTTGTGCATTTCACCTTACATAAAATTTACCTGAACAAAAATAGTCAGTAAATATTGAGCTCTATTTGATGATATGCATATTGGTTTGTTTTTTTGTCTTTTGGGTTTTTTGTTTGTTTGTTTTTGGCTGCGCCGTGCAGCATGCGGGATCTTAGTTCCCCGACCAGGGATCAAACCCGAGCCCCCTGCAGTGGAAGCGCGGATTCTTAACCACTGGACCACCAGGGGAGTACCTGAAATTAACTTTAAAATATATCAGAAAAGTAAGTTAGATTAGTGGATTGATTAAAGGATAGAGAGGTGAAAAGAAAAGAAACAAAATTATAGAATCTAGATGCTGAGTATATGGGCATTCACTGTGTAAAACTTTCCAACTTTTTGTTTGGAAATTGCCATAATAAAATAAAGAAAAAAAGAAAAGAAAACAGACACTGTCCCCACCCCAACGTCATTCATGGTCTAGCAGGGGAAATAGACTTAAATGATATATGCAAATAAATAACAAATTACTGAGCAAATAACAATAAATATTTCTTATCTCACACAGCTTCTATGGATCGGGAATTTGGGAGCAGCTTACCTGGGTGATTCTGGTTTGGTGTCTCTCATGAGGTTGCAGTCAAGATGTCAGCTTGGGGACTTCTCTGGTGGTGCAGTGGTTAAGACTCCACGCTCCCAATGCAGGGGGCCCAGGTTCGACCCCTGGTCAGAGAACTAGATCCCACATGCATGCTGCAACTAAGAGTTCACATGCCACAACTAAGGAGCCCACCTCCCGCAACTAAGACCCTGCGCAACCAAATAAATAATTTTTTTTTTTTAAAAAGATGTCAGCTGGGAATGCAGTCATTTGAAGGCTCAGTCGACTGGCCCTGAAGGATCTCCCTCCCAGGGGCTCACTCATGGCGTTGGCTGATTAACGCTGGCTGTTGGCAGGAGGTCTCAGTTCCTCGCAGGTGGCCCTCTCCACAAGGACACATGAGCTGTTTTCCCCCAGAGTGAATGATCCAAGAAAGGACAAGGCCAGAAGCTGCAATATGTTTTATGACCTGGCCTCAAAGTCACACCCTGTTATTTCCACATTATCTTATTGGTACCCGGAACTGCCCTATCCAAGGTAGGAGGGGATCTGAATACCAGGTGAGAATCAGCAGGGTCCGTCTTGGAGACCTGGCTACCACAATTGCTTAAAGCAGAGGCACCTAGCCTAGCTGAGGAGTTAGGGACAGAGCTAGGCAGAGTGTCCAAGCAGGGAAGAGACCTTGTTTCTGCTGTCAAGAATCTCATGGCCTGGGTGGTTTGGAGTCTGAGTCTGTCTATATCTATGGAATATAGATATAGACAGAAAGGACTAGTCCCAGCACTTCTTCTTTACTACAGAACCTGGAAAGACCCTTTCCTTTGAGGTGTCATTTCAACATGCTTGTCATAGGGAAAAATTGGAAAGAGACAAAATATGCATTGATAGGGGAAAATTCAGCTAGTTCATATGCAGTCACATAACAAAATGTGTGCATTCAGGCAACTATATAGAGAGGTCTGGAAGAAAACACATTTCTCGAAAGGCGAGGGGATGGGGTTGGGTTGTCCAAGGAGACTGCATCTTATCTGGTGTATTTTAAAATTTTGTAAGCACAAGAAATTCATGTATTATTGGTAATAGAATAATGAAAAGAATACATAACACAATTGAAAGTGGGCAAAAGATTTGAACAGCATTTCACAAAAGATGCTATTCAAATGGCTCATGTATATATGAAACGATACTCAACCTCATTAATCAATGGGATAAGACAAATTAAGACCACAGCTGGATACCACTACACAGCCATTAGCATGGCCAAAGTTAAAAAGATGGACAATATCAAGTGTTTGGGAAAACATGGAGCAGCTGAAATTCTTCTACGTGTCTCTGGGGATGTAAATAGGTGCATCCACTTTGGGAAACTGGTTGAAGTACACATGCACACCCTGTGACCAGCAATTTCACTCTCATGTACATACCTAGCAGGAATGAGTACAAATATTTACCAAAAGACATGTTCTAGACTGTTAATAGCAGCGCTGTTCATAATAACCAAAAAGTGGAAACTACCCAGATGCTCACCAACAATAGAATGTAAAAATACATCGTGGATTCTTCACACAGTAGAATACTACACAGCACTGAGAATGAACAATCTCCATTTACACAAAGTAACGTGGATAAATCCAACAAACTATGTTGATCAAAAGAGACCACTTAATTCCGTTTATGTAGATAATTAAAACAGGCAAAACTAAAACTAAAATAAGCATAGAAATCAGGATAGGGGGTCTTCTTGTAGGGGGAAGAGGAGTGACTGGAAGGGGACAGGGTTGGGGGGCTTCTCAGAGATTGGTCACATTCTGTTTTTTTATCTGGGTGCTGGTTACAAGGGCGTGTTCTCTTGGAATATTCATCGAGCTGTACACTTGTGATTTGTGCACTTCTCGGTGTGCATGTTTTATTTTATTTTATTCAATTATTTTTTTAATGGTCTCTCTCTCTCTCTCTTTTTTTGGCCGTGCCACGAAGCATGAGGGAACTTAGTTCCCCCGTCAGGGATCAAACCCGTGCCCCCTGCAGTGGAAGCGCGGAGTCCGAACCCCTGGACCACCAGGGAATTCCCTCCATTTTTAAAGTTTATAAAAATTGGGAGGTTCATCATCCATCCTTCCATCAGACATTTAGCGTGTGCCCACTATGTGTCAAACACTGGCCAGGCGCTGGAATTTTGCACTGAGCCTAGGCATCCCCGCCTCCCATTCCTTCCTCGTGATTGGCTGCTCTTCCGGCCAATGGCGGAAGAGTTCACCTCTCTTTGCCATAACAGCCGCAGCATCAGTTAGCTGCAGCTTCCTCAGTTCGGTTTGTAGGCGGCGCTGTGAGCTCACCGACTCCTTGGTCAAGTTGAGACCTGGTCCCCACCCTCTGATTCTTTCTGACTGAGGAATGGAGAGAGAATATGCCCCAGCACCTCCACCCTCTTTGCAGAACTCTTTTGTGGATTTTTCTGCCTGTGCATCTCCCCGATGCGGATCCAGATCCCCAGGTCCCGCCTCACACCTACTCCAGCTCCACGGTTGGTGTGACCTCCAGTCCCAGCTATTTGGGCCTCTAGGTCCATGCTTGGGAAATCTTGACAGTGGCCTAGGCCGGCAGTCGGCACCTCTCTCTGTCAGCTAATTGTTTACTCGCTTGTCTATTTATCCTGGAGTGGAGGTTAGCCGAGTGCGCGGAGGCGGCTGCCCCCAGAGAAGCCTGCTTCCTGTGGTTGGCTTGCTCAACTAACACCCGCCCTCTTGTGCACTGGAAAGAGATGCAGAGCTGGGAAGGCCCTCCTTGATGGTTCCCTTCGTTCATCCAGGGAAACACTGCCTGAGCCCCTGCCTTGTGCCTGGACCTGTGCTAGGAACATCAACGTTGATAGGGACACCCCCACCCTGTCCTCATGGGGTTCACAGTCCAGTGGGATAGAGAGACCTATCAGTATAGGGGAACAACCCAGGGGTGGTCAGGGTTTGGCTGGAGGACCCGAAGGTGCTGTGAAAGCCTAGAGGGAGACTGGCAGGGCCTCAGGGAGGGCCTCCCGGAAGAGGGGACATCTGAGCTAGTATCTGAAAGAGGGAAAGAAGTTAGTCATTAAACAAGGACTGTGTCTTGGTTACCATGCCTGCAGTGCCAGCCATCATCCCCTTTGTTTAGAATTAGATTCATTCATTTATTCATTAGCAATTATTTATTGTGGGCCATTTTCCAGACTGAGGAACTAGCCAGAATTCCTGCCTTCAAAGGGCTCACACATAAAATGGTGATAACAGGGACTTCCCTGGTGGCGCAGTGGTTAAGAATCCGCCTGTCAATGCAAGGGACACGGGTTTGAGCCCTGGTCCGGGAAGATCCCATGTGCCACGGAGCAACTAAGCCCATGTGCCACAACTACTGAGCCCGCATGCCACAACGAGTGAAGCCTGCGCGCCTAGAGCCCGTGCTCCACAACAAGAGAAGCCACCGCAATGAGAAGCCCGCGCACCGCAATGAAGAGTAGCCCCGGCTCTCCGCAACTAGAGAAAGCCCGCGTGCAGCAACAAAGACCCAACAGCCAAAAAAAAAAAAAAAGAAAGAAAGAAAAATGGTGATACCAATACAGAACTTCAACCCCTGATGGAGTGCTGTGAAGAAGTACTAGGTGTGCAGCTATCTGACCCCAGTTGTCTGGGTTTGAATCTCACATCTGCCACTCACTAGCTGTGTAACCTCTTTGTGCCTTAGTTTAGCAGAATAACAACTCTAACCTACTTGTAAGGTGTTCTGAGGGTTAAGTGAGTTAATATGTTTAAAGTGCTTTAGAATGTTGCCTAGCATAAAGTGCCCATTTTTATAAAAATATGAGGGTTAGGCCAAATCTGCGAGGCCACCCTGAGGAAGTGACTTCGAGTGAGACTTGAATGATAAAACAGGGTTGATGGGCTCCAAAAGAAGGGGAGAGGGGCATCTGGATCCAGAGTGAGCCCAGGCTTCTCTCTTCTCTAGGTGCTGCCAGTTCAAAAATTTCCCAAGATTGGAAGGACCTAGAATACGGCACTGGAGTTATGAACACGTATTAATTTGAAGTAGGGGAATCCGATGTCCCTTCTCCCATTTTTCTGGTGTTCTCAAGTGATAGATCTCAAAATCACTTACAAACCAGGGCTTGCAGTGGCACCTAAAGAAAATCTGGCCCACGCATTGGATTTGTTTAGCCCACAGCGCTAAAAACAAACTTTTAAAAAAGTCATGAATGGGGACTTCTCTGGCTTTCCAGTGGTTAAGACTCCCGCTTCCACTGCAGGGGGCACGGGTTGGATCCCTGCTAGGGGAACTAGGATCCCGCATGCCACGTGGGGCACCCCCCCAGGAAACAAGTCACAAGCATCTAAAAATCAAATTTCATGCATTAAAAGTGTTAAATTAAAAAAAAAAAGGGAGTCAATGGAAACGACCGTCATCAGTAATCAGAAAACCTTTATTTGATGGGATGCTTTAAAACTTGAGCACACTTCAATTTCATTTTATTTTACTTTTTTATAGATTTATTTACGTATTTTTTGGCTGCATTGAGTCTTCGTTGCTATGCGCGGGCTTTCTCTAGTTGCTGAGAGCGGGGGGCTACTCTTTGTTGCAGTGCGAGGGCTTCTCTTGTTACGGAGCACAGGCTCTAGGCGTGCAGGCTTCAGTAGTTGTGGCACACAGGCTCAGCACTTGTGGCGCACGGGCTTAGTTACTCCGCGGCATGTGGGATCTTCTCGGACCAGGGCTCGAACCCGTGTCCCCTGCATTGGCAGGCGGATTCTTAACCACTGAGCCACCAGGGAAGCCCCCCACTTCAATTTTTAAAAAAAGCATTGAGATATGACCTCAAAAACAAAACAAAACTTGAGCGCATGTAATTTTATTTATCAGCGTTTATAGAGTAAGGCATGATTTTCAGCGCTTTACAAATAGAACTCATTTAATTCTCCCTGCAAACCTTACTAAAGAGCTAAGATTATCATTCCATTTTTTAGATGAGGAGACTGAGTAAAGAAATGAAAAATGCAATAAGAAGCATAGCTTTTCTTCATGCATTCCTTGAATATTGACTGGGCTCCCAGAACGCTCATCTTCCAAGACCCGTACTTCCGGAGGGGTCCCAGAGGAACCCCTCTTCAGTTCAGAGGAATTCAGGGGTTACAGCGGTGCCCCTTCCCATCACTACTCTTTCCCCTCTGGGCTCTCGAACTGACATTTGATTTGCAGTCATTTACACAATGCCGACTTGGAGGCCAGGGCTGCATGCGGGACCAGGCCCTCGCGCCTCTTCTGGGATCAGGCGATCACAGAACCCAAAGCAAGTTGTAATAAGGCACTCGTTACCTGCAGATTTTCTTCTCTGCCAGGAAAAAGAGCACGCGCTCCTCAGCCCCGCCCCGTCTTCCGGATCGACGAATTGAGGCTCCTATTGGGCTAAGGCGGGCCACGCCTCTTCGTGTTCCCCAATCAACTCCTCCACTGGGTGCGCTCCCTCCTCCTCAGCCCCGCCCCACCGCCCCAAGTTACGTCGCTCCCTCTCTCTTCCTCCGTTTTCCCCGGGGCTGAGCTCGCGGCAAACCCACCGCCCCTTGCCTCTCATTGGCTGGTCAGGTCCCGCGCGAGCGGGATCGCGCCCTTCGCTCCCGCCCCCAAAGCTGGGCCATGCCTCTCCCCTCCCGCTTTCTCCAAGAGCCAGGGCGAGGAGGGTTTCGGCTGCTACTGGCGCGCGCAAGGGTGCGCGCGCCTCTCGAGGACCACTCCCTCCGCCTCGTGCGAGTAGCCGCGGCGGCTGGCACCCCCTCCCGCGCACGCGCACTTGGCCACCCCATTCCTCTGCCCGGTCGCGGGTCGCCTCGCGCTCTGTCTCGAGCCGCAGCCACAGCACTAGCGGCATTTCTTGGGGGCGCACGCGCACTGCGTCCTGTGCGCCCGTTCCCTGGACGCGGCCGATGCAGTGGCAGTGAGTCCCTCGGGCGCGCACGCGCTCTCGCTTCTCCTCTGCCACGCGCCGGTTATCCCCTCGTTGCGCGCCCTCACGGGCCGTTATCCCCCTGCAACGGTCCCCGCGCCACGCACGCGCAGCAGCGAGGGGGAGCGCGCGCGGGAGCGGCGGCCGCAGGAAGGAGGCGCCACCGCCGCCATTGCGAAGGAGGGAGGGAAGGAGCGAGCAAGGCTGGTCCGCCCTCCCCCTGGTTCCCGCCCCTCCCCCCTTCCCCTCCCCGCCCCCCGCCCCGAGGGAGAGCCGCGGAGCGGCGGGAGGAGGAGGTGGAGGAGGCGGAGGAGGGAGTCCGCGAGGGAGGGTCCGCCCGGCCCCCCGCCGTCGGAGCTGCTGCCGCCGCCTCAGCTGCCGCTGAACGAGGAGCAGCAGAACATGGCGCCGGGGCCGCCGTCGCCGCTGCTGAGATCCCGGAGGCCAGGGCCGCGCTGAGGGCGTCCAGCTGGTGAGTGCGCGAGCTCGCGGGCCCCGGCCGCGAGGCCGGGCGCCGCCCCGCTGCGGGGTCCAAGGGGAGGCGGGGACGGCGGGGCCCGGAGCCCGCGAACAATGGAGGAGCCGGAGGGGGAGGGGAGGGAGCGGCCCCCCAGCCCCCCGGGCCCCGCCGGCCCCGCCGCTTCGTGCTGCGGCCCGGCCCGCCGGGGCCCGTCTGCCCTTTGGACTTGCCCCTGCCCGCCCAGCCCTGCTGTCGCCGCGTCTGCCCCCGCCCTCCAACCCATTGGGATCTCGGTGTCTGCCTCGGCCTCCCCCCCAACTCTGCTCCCAATTCTGCGCCTCCCCCTTCCCTCTTCCGCCCCTCAGTGATGCCCTTCGCCCCTCCTAGACTCTGCAGTGCTCAAAGGATCCACCTCCTCAGTGACCCTTCCGCATCCCTTAATTCTGGACCCTCACTTTGAGATTCGTGATTCTTCTGCCTTCTTCGATTCCGCTCTCACCACCCTGGATCTGCCCCCTTCTTTGACCCAATCTTCTGTTACCCTCCGCTGTTTCACCGCCAGGAGCTGTCCCTCTAGGACCTGCTGTTCCACCTCCTTGGTGATTCATCCAAACCCTGTTCGTCTTGGCACTGCTGCTCCCAGGTCTTCTCCTTGGACTTAATTCCTCGTCCCTCTTGGGCCCTACTGCCTGCTGACAAAACCTGCTCCCCCCGCCATACCCCTAGACTCTCTGACCTTCGTCTGCCTCAGTTCAGTTCCCTGCCCCCTCTCGGACTCCGATGCACCATGCTTGCCTCCTCCCCTGCTCAGACCTTGCTCCCGTCTGCCATTCAGAGCCTTTCCTCTCTTCCAGACCTTTCTGCCTCCCCACTCTGTCCCTCATCCAATCTCAGATCTTGCTGTGCCCTCCAGCCTGCTTGCTTTCCGACTTTGCCTTCCATGAGGCAGCCTCCCCCTTCTCTGACCCTGCAGCTCTCTCGTTTCTGCCTTTCACTTCTCTGACCTTTCTCCCGAACTCAGCCTCTCCGAAGCCTCAAGCCCTGCAGTCCCCAGTTCTACCCCAGTGTTCTCCTTGCTGTTTCCTCTCTTCCCCACCTCCTTATTGGCCCTCTTGAGCGGTTCCATTCATTTGCTCCGGCTTCCTTTGACCTGTCTCCCCTTCAGTACTTCTCTGTGTAAGACCTGCTGTCCAGCCTCTTTCTCCAAGTCCTGTCCTCTTCATTTTGGCCCTTCTTAGATTTGTCCTTTACCTCACTGAACCGTCGATAACTTGTCTCTGATCCCTCACCCCCTTCCCTTCCCATTCTGCACCTCAGACTTGCCCCCAATCCTTTTTGCACCTGCTCTTTCATTTGTTCAGTTCCGCCCCATCCTCTCTATTTAATGCTTTCCTCACAGCTCTGCCCCTTTTGGAGCTGTCCACTTGTCCACCTATTTTTTGGACCCATTTTAACTCTTACTGCTGTCCCTTCTCGGTGTGGTCCTCTTTAACTCTGGTCATCTTGTGACTGCCTCGCACCTGTGTTGCCTCTCAGTTCCA
The DNA here is from genome assembly GCF_005190385.1 of Monodon monoceros. Lineage (NCBI taxonomy): Eukaryota > Metazoa > Chordata > Mammalia > Artiodactyla > Monodontidae > Monodon > Monodon monoceros. Next base: position 49,692,552 of record NW_021703766.1, read on the forward strand.
AGTTTTCCACCTGATCTTCTATCCCCCCACCATTTTGATTCAGCTCTCAACCTCCACTCTCTCCTTCCTCGTATTTGTCCTCCTCTTTTTGCCCTACCTCTTAACCCCTTACTGAGTCTCCTTCCCCCTGCTCTGCCCAGTATAGAGATGTTTTCCCAATCATTCCTACCTGTCACTCCCCCCACCCCAGCTTCCTCTTAGAGCTATCTCAGTTCTGGGCTAGAGTCTCCCTCCCTTTTGTGACCCCTCTCCCAGATCTGTTCTTCATTGCCTTGTTTTCTCCTTCATCTTTTCTTTCCCCTTGTATCTTGCTAGGCTTCTTCTCTTCCCATTTAGTTCTTATCAGGTTTGCCTCTCCCAGCTCCCCTGCTTGACCTGCCCATTCCCACTGGGTGCTTCCCTTTTTCAGGCATGCCTTTCTCTGGTCTCCATCCCTCAGCTTTGGAGGGGAAGGGGCTGGGTTGGGCCTCGGCTTCTGCAGGCTCAGGTTTAGACTGCAGATTCTCTCAGCTCTCTGACCCTGAGGGTTTTATCTCGAGGGATCCTGTGAGATCTGAGTAAATAGGTGGGGGCTGGTTGATTGGTTACTGCTCTCGAGTCTGGGAGTGTCCCCCCATCTCCCCCATTTCTGCCAAGGTTAGTGGTGGTGGGGGTAGGTCTCCTTTCCACTGCCCCGCTTTCTTTCCCACTCCCATTTTACTCCCCAGCCCCTTCGGGTCCCTGGGCTTTGCAATTTTGTGTCCTTCGGAAAAGGAGAGTGCAGCTGCTCACAGGTCTGTCTTCTCTTTCTCACTTTCCCTCCCTCCTTCTCTGAGCTATTGAGACAGTTGTACCCTCTCCCCCCTTCACCTCCAAGCCAGCACCCTTTGGGAGAGTTTAGGAGTATGGTCTTTTGTTTTTTTCCAGCTGACAAATCATATTTGTTTTACCTTTGGCTGGGGAAATGCCAGTTCTTGAGTTCTCCCCAGTCCCACCGGGGGTTGTGGTCGCACTTGCTGTTTACTGCTGTGGGTCTGCAGAAGCTGCCAGTCTTGCCTTCCCTAATGGCCTCTGGTTTGCTTTGTGCCCTTTGGGAAGGGTGGTGGAAAGTGGGCTTATTTCTTTTTCACCTCTGCCCCAGGAAGGATTCAGCTTCCTGGTCTTCAAAATGGTGAGGGCCTGGGTTTGGAAAGATCTTTGCAGTTGTTTGTTGAAACAGAGTGCCAAGTGTCACTTAGATTTCTGCCCTCTGGTATTGCAGGCGCTCCCAGCCACAGGAGTTGAATGCTTATAGGTAGATCTATGTTTGGGAAAGGGAGGGGGCTCATTGCTGTACCAGGAGTATGTGGGTGGACCCTGATGCTCCCCCAGCCTTTTTTAAATTTTTTTTTTTTTTTTTTTTCCCGCTTCGTGGTCCTCTCACTGTTGTGGCGTCTCCTGTTGCGGAGCGCATGGCTCACGGGCCCAGCTGCTCTGCGGCATGTGGGATCCTCCAGGACCTGGGCACGAACCCGTGTCCCCTGCATCGGCAGGCGGACTCTCAACCACTGCGCCACCAGGGAAGCCCTTCTCCAGCCTTTTGACTGCCCTGATTTGGTAGAGTGAGAAATGGGTGCCAGGAACTGTCTGATATGATTGGGTTTTTGGTTTATTACCTGCGAAATGTACCTTTGCTGCCTTTTCCTTGAGCTTTAGTGATCTTATGTTGGGGGTGGGGTTTAGTAAATTCATTCAGAGGAAGAGGTGGTTTTTACAGAAAACCAGACAAGCATTTTCCTTCCTTACCTTGGGAGAAGGAAGCTTTTGCATGTTCTAGGTTTATTTATTTTATTTCTTAAGTAAATCAAAAGCCTGATTTTTTTTCCCCCCTGTGGCCTAGGGCAATTGCATATTAAAGCAGCCATCAAGCTGTGAAGGAGCGTTTACAGGAAGGACTTTATTTCTTAACTGAGCTATAATCAAACTTTGTTTACTTCAGCACTTATGTAGAATAGTTCTGTGTGAATGCATGTGAAATAAAAAACATTCACTGTCATCTACAGAATTGAACCATTGACTCATCAAATGTTAGGGCATTTGTATGTGAGACGGTGAGGGGGGCTGGATAGATCCATATGGCTCCTTTAGTTTCTAAGTTTTTAGGACTTTAAGTTTTGTGACAAGCAGAGTCTGGTAATTTTAATTATGTGTGGCATTTGTCTTCACCATTATTGACTTTAAGAATTTTGGTTTATTTCTGTTAGTTTCTGTTCACTTCTGAGTTTTGGCCTTGTGAACCATGATTAATTCTCTGAATTTGTTTGAGTTTATGTTCCTCATGTTGGTATAAATAGTTGTTTCGTTTTTTATTCTTAATGTGGAAGTGGCAGCTAATTAAGAATAAAAACAACTGTGTATGCAGTACTGCTTAAATTCGTGTTCCAGGGTTTTAACATCACTGGCAGCATAGAAAGTTTCTGCGTGCCCAAAGCTTACGTTTACATAATAGGAAGAGAGGAGACAGAAGAACAAAGAGCTGATTTTTCTTCCTAAACTGGTAACTGATGTTCCAGAGCTTGTCAGATTTCTCTGATGGTAGCAGAGGCTCCAACTCCTGTATCAACATTTGTTTTCATGAAGGAGTTGGGTGCTACAGAAATCTGAGGTGGTAGCCTTGGCCTTCTGGAACATTTAATGTGCCAGTTGGGGGTGGGGTGTGGAGTGTGGGATGGCGGTAGACGACTGTTTTCGACCTAGTAATAGGTCTTTAAGGGCTCTTGCCCTGCCTAGAAAATCTTTGTATTACTGGCCTGATTAAAGTTTCTGTCTTTTTTTATACTAGCCTTTCTTTTTGGCTATGTCCCCCCTCCCTTACCCTCTGCCCCTTTTTTCCTGCCATGATGAAGGCCAAAGATTTAGGACAATAAAAAGATCAGAAATCCTCTTGATACTGGACACATGCAAGTTGTCCTTGTGCAGATCCATGGGCCTAATGGTGACTTTTGACAAAGGACAGTCTGGGAGGAGTGAGGGTTGCATAGGTGACTGTAAACTACAGCCTCATAGGTGTTTGGTCAGTCTGTATGTGATGAGGAAACACATCAGGTCAATATAGTTGGAGATTGAAAAGATGAGACTAAGTTGTCTGTTTCCCTCTAGTCTTGTCTGCTTTCCCCTCTTCGTCTGCTGTGGTGTTCTGAGAGGTGTTAGGTCTCTTGTAGGGCCTTCCTGTGATCTGCTTTGACTCTTGTCATTCACCAACTGGCAGTCTAAACAGTGTGTTAACATACTCGGTCACTGTGACATTTTATTTATCATCTAGTTCAGTCGTTTAAAATTTCTTTTCCATACTACATGAAATAGATAAACTTGGAGATTCTCTGCTTGAAGAGGGAAGGTGACCAGCAGAAAACCGTTGGGTTTGGAACAACAGCTTGAAGCTCAGTGTGCCTCGTCTAGCCTCCTCATTTACAGTTGGGGAAATGGAAAGCTTGCAAGGGGCATGCTGACAGGCTTCCTGTCATAGTTGAAAAAGTAATGGGCATACGGGTAGGAGACCTTCTGGTCGAGGCCTTAACCTAATTAGAGGGACACTTGGACAGAATGCTTTACCTCTCTGGGCTTCACATTCGTAGCCTGAAGTCTTGTGTGCCATTCAGCTCTGATTGTAGATTCTCGTCCTGGATCACATACCACATCAAAGCTGGGACTGGGACTGGGCTCCTGGTGCTACACTTAACCACTGCACCCCCACCCCACCCCCCCGCACCCATCAAACCCCGTAACCCAGAACGGGCCAGGCAGTGGGGGGGGCTCTTTCCTCAGGGGATGCGGTGAAATGAATTGAATTACCTTTGTTGTATTGCTTTTTCAAAAATAAAATAAACACTTGCCTCTTTTTCAGGAATTCACATGAAGATTAGTTTATAATTTGGGGAGAAAGGGGCATCCAGACTGCATTAACTACATAACTAAAACCATATACCTCTTAAAAACAATATGGAATTTTTCAAGCTGAGTCATTGTTGACCTAGGCTCTCAAATAGCAGTGTTCTGAATAGCACTTGAATGCTGGAATTAAGAAATGCAAACAAATCATTCATGTTCATCTTCCTGAAAGTTTATTTCAATTTAATTTTTGATACTGTGCTTTATCAGGCTTCATCTATGAAGAATTCTTGAAAATAATACTTGGCATCTGTCAGTCTAATCTTCATTTATTTGCTTCGCTGATGTTAAGAGACACCATTAAGTTGATACATTAGCAGAGAACTAGCCATGAAGCATCCTCACAGGAAAATAATATTTATTTTAGTCAAAAGTAGCCAGACTTGCCTATCTCCTTCATCCTTTTTGAAATGAGCATTTTCATTTTATGAAATTTGTGGCAGTTGTGATGTTGTATTATGCATCTATAGGTATTTCATACTTTTTTAAAAAATTAATTTATTTATTTTGGCTGCGCTGGACGACATGCGGGATCTTAGTTCCCTGACCAGGGATTGAACCTGCGCCCCCTGCAGTGGAAGGGCAGAGTCTTAATCACTGGACTGCCAGGAAAGCCCTCATACTTTTTTTTTTTTTTTTAATTATTTATTTGGTTGCACCAGATCTTAGTTGCGGCACATGGGCTCCTTAGTTGTGGCTTGCAAACTCCTAGTTGCGGCATGCATGTGGGATCTAGTTCCCTGACCAGCGATCGAACCTGGGCCCCCTGCATTGCGAGCGTGGAGTCTTAACCACTGCACCACCAGGGAAGTTCCTACCCTCATACTTTTTTTGCTCTTCTAGTGTCTGCCTTCTTATTTGGAAAATGTTCTCTTGCTAGTCACTATTGTAATATTTGCGTTTGGTAATCAAACTTGAACAATTGAGAGGCAGCTTCCTATGGCGTAAACAATGTTGAATTGATAAAGAAGAAACCTGGGTTCTAGCCCTGGCTCTGCTGCTTACTAGCTGAGTGACTTTGGCCAAATCATTTTCACTTCTCTGGGCTACAGTTTCTTCATTAGAAAAATGAAGGGATTATAACAGTTGGTTCCCATTATTTCACATCATACCTAGCAAAATATCTTGTACATAGTAGGCCCTCACTACATACATGCTGATTGAAGCCAAGCTGGTGCCAAAGACTTTTTTTTTTGGTGGGGGAAGGGGGGAGTTGGGAAGATGTGTACACTGACCATAATGGCTATTTTTAGGCTTGAAACTCTTAGATGGCATGCCCTCTTGATCAGCATTTAATCCCTATACATACATACACACATACATCGTAAGCGTCTTGACCAGGGCTACACAGCTAATAGATGCTAGGGCTATGTTATAAATCCATGTCTGTCTGATTCTAAAATTTGTGTTTATTTTATTAGACTGCCTTGCCTGTCTGGGATGTAAGAATAAGCTGTACTTCTAATCCATTGAGGAATTCATAGTCAGTTATAAACAGTTAACTATATATATAATATGGGGTGGGGTGAGGGAAGTAAATGTTCAATAGACTATTATTAATTTCTAGCTGCTTTGGAGGCAGTCCCATATTAATCTTAAAGATTTTCATATTCAGAGACTGAACACACATTAGGTTCCATATCACAGTATTTTAAAAGGAATCCACAGCCACAAGTACCAGCTTGTCTTTCTAGTCAGCATATTGAAGAAGTTGAGCATTTTATTTCTGACCTGGATTCACACCCAGGTGTAACAAAACTGTAAGCAAATTTGTCTAACAGAAATAAGATGGAAATGTTTGGTCACGTTATGGCCTTAAATCTATATTTTGGGACTTCCCTGGTGGCCCAGTGGTTGAGAATCCACCTGCCAATGCAGGGGACATGGGTTCGATTCCAGGTCCAGGAAGATCCCACATGCAGGGGAGAAAGTAAGCCCGTGCGCCGCAACTGCTGAGCCTGTGCTCTAGAGCCCGCAAGCCACAACTGTTGAAGCCCGTGCTCTGCAGCAGGAGAAGCCACCATAATGAGAAGCCCACGCACCGCATCGAAGAGTAGCCCCCGCCCCGAAGCAACTAGAGAAAGTCCGCGCACAGCAACGAAGACCCAGCGCAGCCAAGAAAAAAAAATCTATATTTTCTTTGGCAAATAGAAAAGTATCTGAATAGCTCTTAATTGATTTTCTTCTGAGAAAACTCTCTGGACAACTACAAATGTATAGATAAAAATATACTTTGCCCCTTGACTTGTTTGTGTGGAGCTCCCTATAATACTTTTTAAAAAAAATTTCAATTCAGAAAGTTATTAAATAATGTTGGGGTGAGAGAGTGTTTTCCAGCTACAGCTAATAGCCTCCTGAAGTGTAAAAAAAATACTGTTGCATTGTACTTCTTCCCATCTCCATTTAAAAGAAAGGTCAAAACCGAGGCTTCATCTATTACAGCCTGCACTGCTTAGGAATAAGACAAGGAAAATGATTACTGTTAATTGCCACGGGCAATTAAAAAGGATTCTTTGTTCAGTAACAAATTGATTGTGTACAAATGAAAGTCAGCACTGCATTAATACAAGATTATTAGATTCTTGAAATCAGCATCTTCAGCTAGAGTGGCTTTCACTTCAAGGGAATTATGTCACTGGGAGTAGTGTACCTAAATGCTTGGTGATTAAAAGTGTCACTAGGTCTTATACTTCCTTGGTGGCGCAGTGGTTAAGAGTCCGCCTGCCAATGTGGGGGACGCAGGTTCGAGCCCTGGTCCAGTAATATCCCATATGCCACGGAGCAACTAAGCCCATGTGCCACAACTGCTGAGCCCGCGTGCCACAACTTCTGAAACCCATGTGCTTAGAGCCCGTCCTCCGCAACAAGAGAAGCCACCGCAATGAGAAGCCCGTGCCCCATAGTGAAGGATAGCTCCCGCTCTCTGCAACTAGAGAAAGCCCACACGCAGCAACGAAGACCCAACGCAGCCAAAAATAAATAAATAAATTTATTGGGGAATAAAAAAAGTATCTCTAGGTCTTTATTTTTCAGAAGTGCTTATTAAGTTTTTAGGTGGAAGACTGGTAGATGCTGCTTTTGTAATATCATTTTTAACGGGCTGATACCATTGAATATTTTAATGCTGCTGACCTATAGGAAATTTCTTCCACTGATTGGTCAGTCAGTTGAGGAATGCACATAAAACCGTTGATAAATGAGGAAAAAGGACGCTGACTGCTGCGGGAGAGGGTTATGGCATATGCCTAGTATTGGTCAACAGCCATGAAGGCTTAAAACTGGCCAGTTGAGCTAAAGTAGTTGTGATTTGATGTTATATGTGTATATACAGGGAATACATATTATGTACAGATTCCCTTAACATTTTTTCTTTTTGTTTACTTTTTTTTAAATTAAGGAGCAACTTACATGTAGAAAAGTACATAAATCTTAAGTGTACATTTCTGAATTTTCTACATCTTGTACAGACCCCTTTTTCATATGATGGGGCATAATTTCCTTTTCACACAATTCTTCATAAGTTGGAAACTGTTTGAGAGTCTCTATCTGTAAGGCACTTCAGTCATGACTTCAATATACAAATGTGAATGTGTAGGATCATATTTATAACTTTTCCAAGTTTGTTCGAGGTCATATACCTGATAATGAATGGGATAATAGTGATCTCGTACAAATTACAAGTGTCGAAAGCATCTTGTAATAACAGATCTTTCCTATTTGTGTTGTAATTCCAGAGTTTTTGGGTCTCTGTTTACTTGGAATTGAAAGGAAATAGATATGGTCACTGCTGTGACATCATGATGGGACTGTCAGGCACGCAAACTGGTGTGAACTTTCTGGAAAGCGGTTTGGCAGTGTTTTAAGAGACACAATCCTTGATCTAGTTATAGGTATCTGTATGGACCAAAAACTAGAGATGAGGACCAAGATTTTATACAGAGATGTTAATTATAGTGATGTGTACTAGAAAGAAGAGAAGCAGTCTAAATGTTTTAACTTTAAGGGAATGGTCACTTTATGGAAAAGTCTGGAGTCATGTAAAAAGGATGTTTTTGGAGAATTCTTGACATGGGAAAGTGCACACAAAATAAAATTAAGTATGAGAAAAAAGCAGGATATAGAACTATAAACAGTGTGGTTCCAGTTATTTAAAAATATATATGGGAAAAAGTGGAAGAAATATGCCAAAGTGCTGTTAGTATTTATCTCTATGTTGTAGAATTTTGAGTGATTAAATTTTTTTTTTTCTGAGTTTTCCCATTTTCCATGATTTTACTGTTTTTGATTCAGAGGAAAAAAAGGTTAAACAATTTTTTTTTTTGACGTAGCAGTTGTATTGTTTGGTTTTTCTTGAAAACATGAAGGAAAAATTGAGCTGAAAGCAAGAAATTAGTAATAGTGAGGTCTGTTGGACTCTAGTACCTTTGAAGGTAAGGCAGTTACCCTTTCTTAGCACAATAATTGAATTATAAATTATAGCAGTATTACCAGTTAATAACAGCAGTATGCTTACTGAGTACCGGGAGACTCCTGAGTGTTCCCTCATATTCTCCTCGCGGTAATCCTCTGCTCTGAGGTGGGTGATATTTCATTTTCTAGTGAGGGAGCTGAGGCTTCCCGAGGGAACTTACCCAAGGCCACAGGGCTGATAGGTCCCTGAGGCAGTCTGGTTCAGAGCCTTTGCTTGGAGCCCCTGCTTTCTGCCACTTTCTGTGGTGTGCTGTACACTTTACAGAACTGATTTTACCCCAGAAATGAGGAAGATAAAAGTCTACTTCATGGCTGATAGCTGTAGCTATACCAAGGTGTCCCCCACCCCAACCATGCTTGTTTTAAAGGAGCCATTAGTACATTACTTTTTCCTTTTCTTGGTCAAAATCAGGAATGGACATGGAACTAGTTATATCGTCCCTTTTATGGGCCAAAAAATTCTTTAGATCAGATTTAAATAATTTTATTTATTTAATGTAGTTGATTAATTTTACTTAAATATTTAAATAACTTAAATAATTAAGGACTGTTAAGCAGAAGAGGGAACAGACTGGTTCTCTGAGCTCCAAAGGCTAGAGGTGTAGGGAGACAAGTTTTATTTTTCCCTTTTCCTCCCCATTCAACCAGTGTTTGGGTGTCTACACTGTTTAGAGTACCAGTTGTACAAAACATGCCTCCTCCTCTCTGAGAGTTTATATGCCATTTATAAAACAAAAGCAATTCTTCCCTTACAGGTGACACAAGGAACACCCTGTTTCTGTACAAGAAAGTAAAAAATTTAGAAGGCCAGTGGCCTGATTTTTTTTCTCCCCGATCTTATCTTAAAGAATTAAGTGCGACTTAACATTTCAACACAAGAATGCGTTGACTAGGAAGACAGATACCATCTTATTATGAGAAAGAAAGTGGTCCAAGTTTTATCTTGAATACGGAATAATTTGGAAATTAAAAATTTTACCTTCTTTGTTTTTATTGTTGTTATTAACAGGACATTTGCACACGCATATACCTGTTCACTTATTGGTCATTCTTTCTTTCACGAGGGAGAGCATCGAAGACCTGATGTTCATTTGCAGTGTGAGGGGTTTACATTTAGACATGAGGAAGAAATCGCAAAGTAGCTTGGAGGCTCCACAGGGTTTTTTTGCTTTGTTTCCCCGTTTATTCTGTGAACCCATCACATTTGTCCTAGAACACGTCAGTAGGAGCACAGTATTTGTTGAATTAAAGATACAATTTTTTGAGAGAAACCAGGAAAAATAAAGTCTCTGGAATCTTTTAGTCCTTAGATTCTTGGGTTTCTTCAAGAAACTTCTTTAAAAACCCTTTCTGCCGTTTTCATTTTGCTTCTTACCAACTTTGTGTTGGACAAGTCATTTATCTTGTGATAAATGGACAAGTGACCTTGGACAAGTCATTTATCTTGAGTTCTTGTCTATAAAATGGGCCTAAATACCTATTCTGCCTGCTACAAAGGCTTTTTGTGTCCACATTTTTTTTGGAGAACTAAATGCCAACAGTGGATGTGGAATTCTGTAACATTGGACAGTCTTTCAGTTTTCTGGGAGGATGAAAAAGCAGTTTGATTAATTAAACTGTTTAGGTAGGCCAGCATGTTAGAGGAAGCCTGATGAAGTTTTGAATCAGTAGAACAGCACATGCTATTGATCTGTAATCTTGTAACTCACCCCAGGTAGCAGCCAATTTTAGGGTCTTAGCAGGGTCTCACACGTCTAAATGTTGTAGGTCATAGGCCAAGTAGCAGTTGTTGAGGTCTGTTTAGTATTCACAGTGTTAGCACTGAGGCCTCAGTTACTCTTTCTCCCATCATGATGCATGGCCTCGGGTCGAGTCCCAGTCCCACCTCTTGCCAGCTCTGCACCCTCAGACAATACACTTAAACTTTGGTGCCTTCAGGCACCTCATCTATAAAAAGGGGCATATAATAGTGTCTACTCATAGGGTCACTGTGCAAATTGAAACAGATAGTGTATTTAAGAAGCTTAAGATCATGCCTGCGTCATGGTAAATGCTCTGTAATGTCATTATTAGTGCAGTAGTTCCAGACTTGGCTTTTACAGACCAGTTGACAATATGGTGGTGGGGAAAAAAAAATATTAATTTACCAATTTTTAGTTTCGTCAGGGAGGACATTAAAAAAATAGAAAGAAAGGGAAACTACTCACCGTTATTTCCTTGAAGAAAAAGGACCCACTATTAGAATAGAAGACAGCCATTTTCTCTTTTTTGGCCATGAGGCTTTCGGGATCTTAGTTCCCCAACCAGGGACCCCTGCAGTGGAAGCGCACAGTCTTAACCACTGGACGGCCGGGAAATTCCCAAAAGGTAGCCATTTTCAAGGAAGTTGGCAGCTTTACGTGGACTATGTAGGTGTATGTTTCTAATTCTCATTTTTACATAGACTGGAGAAAACTGCCACAGGCCAACACGAGTAGTATGTGGACAGGTATTAAATAGACAGATACCTGTCTCAGTTCCTCCATTTATCGTCACCTTAAGCTCTTCTCTGAGCCTTAGTTTTCTCATGTGTAAAGTAAAGATACCAATAGCTATCTCACAGGGTTGTTTTGAGAAACCGGGGTAATGTATGAAAAATGTTTGGCATATAGTAAGTGTTCAGTTGATAGAGCTTGTTCTCCTCAAATGATTAGTTGAGTATCAAGCCAGTTAAGCGAAATCCCGTGCTTTGTGCCACTTGGAATTCCGAGAAGTAGGGTATTGTGCTTGATTGCAGAAGTTTCCTACAAAGGTGTCCTCTTCACTCTTTCCTCTCTCGTTTATTCTCAACAAGTCACTGGAGGCACTAAACAAAAACCTGACTGTTGCTCCCCTGCTTTAAGACCTTTGGTGCTTTTCTATGGTCTGTAAGATTAAGTCCAGATCACTAGTGTGTTCTATGGAATCCTTTATATGCTTTGGCCCATCGTGCCTTCCCAGTCTCCAGAACACGCTCTGCTCTTTTTCTGCCTCTGTGTGTTTTTAAAATTAATTAATTAATTTATTTTTGGCTGTGTTGGGTCTTTGTTGCTGTGCGGGCTTTCTCTAGTTGCAGGGATTGGGGGCTACTCTTGGTTGCGGTGCGCGGGCTTCTCATTGCGGTGGCTTCTCTTGTTGCGGAGCACAGGCTCTAAGGGGTGTGGGCTCAGTGGTTTTGGCTCACGGGCTCTAGAGCACAGGCTCAGTTGTGGCGCCTGGGCTTAGTTGCTCTGCTGCATGTGGGATCTTCCTGGACCAGGGCTCGAACCCACGTCCCCTGCATTGGCAGGCGGATTCTTAACCACTGCACCACCAGAGAAGCTCTGCCTCTGTGTTTTTGATGAAGCTGGTTCCTCTTGAGAGTTCCCTTACCTATCCTCTGATTGGTGAATTTCCTGCTTATTCTTCAGCATCCTCTCAAGTGTACACTATTGAGACCTTTCTTCCTGGGGCTGTTCCTCAGCTCTGTTCCATGAGCACTTTGCTGGTGATGTTGTACATATCACTTTTTTGTGTGTGTAGTGATATGTTTGTATGTCTGAATCAGCAGTCACAAAACACCCATACTATTCCCTTATCCCTGTTCCTCAGCCACCCACTCACCTGTCCCCTTTGGAGACATCAGTGTTCTACCGGAGATATTTTTTTCCTTCCAGAGATACTTTATGCACATATAAACAAGCAAATAGAAGTATGTATGCATTCCCCCCCCGCCCCCTTTACGTGAATAGTAGCATACTATGATTACTGTTCTGCATCTTCCTTTTTTCCACTTAATATTTTGGGAGATGTTCAGTGTTAGCACAAAGGAAGCTTCCTTGTTCTTTTTTTACAGCCTCGTGGTATTCCAGTACACAGATGCACTGTAATTAGCCAGTCTCCTATTGATGGATATTGGATTTGTTTCCAGTTCTTTGCTTTTGCAGTCAGTGCCGTAGGGGAAACGTGAATATATGTCATTTTGCACGTGTGAGATTGTACCTGGAGGAGAAATTCCTAGAAGTAGAATAGTTGTCTTCTACCACTACTTCTTTTCTTTTTTCCTTTTTTTTTTTTTTTTTGGCTGCCATGGCTTGTGGGATCTTAGTTCCTTGTCAAGGGATTGAACCTGGGCCACTGCAGTGAAAGCGCCGAGTACTAACCCCTAGACCACCAGGGAATTCCTGTCTTCTGCTTCTTAAAGCTAGGAATTTGTTTAAAAAAAAAAAAAAAAAGCTAGGAATTTGTTGTTTTTCACTTTTCCTCATAAAGTGCCTAACTTGTCACTGGTGCCTAATTAATGCCTGAATGAAGGTTAGAATAGTCCAGCTGGTAAGCCAAGATGGATTTTTGAAAAAAACTGGACTTTGATATCCTAAGTCCTGATATCAGGGGTCCACAGCTAAATCCTAAAGCTTGCCGAAGTTCTGGCAGCTGTCCCCCATGGCTTTGGGTGTTATAATAGCCCATAGGACATGGTTGGAAGATGTCTGTGTAGCTCACTCAGCTTGGGACAGATGTGACTTTTCAAAACCCCCCTCCCAATATGACAGTCAATACAATATCCCTCTCCCCTGTGAGCTCACCCCTAGGGAAATCCTTTTACTCTCCACCAAGTGAAACTAGGTCCTCAGAGACTCCTGCAGTAATAATAGCCAGTACTTCTTTAGTCCTTTCTATGTGCTAGGCACTGTTTTATGCACTTTACATGTATTAACTCAAGGAATCCACGTTAACAGACCTCGGAAATAGGTACTGGTACTATTCCTGTGCCCATTTTACAGATGAGGGAACTGAGGGCAGCATGTGTTTAGGTAATGTAGGTGGATTCAGAGAAAAGAGAGTAAGAAAAAAAACACCTGCTCCTTAGAAAGTACCAAATTGTTACACAGTTTTACCAGGCTGGTTTTGTGTGTGTGCTCTCTTTTCTCTCTGTGTCTCTGCAGTTTCACCTTAATTATTGACCTTGATTATTGGAAAATGTTTCTCCCACTGAAGGGTATTTGGATGAACATGGTACATTCTTTCATTTGTCCCCTTGATCCCTAGTTTAGCTTACCTGTTAAAGATTTCCAGAATGATCTAGCAGTTAACTCCAGTTCCATTTTCTGCCCCTCCTTTTTAGTGAGGTCCTAATTGGACTTTATAATCTAGTTTTTTCATCTAATCTTACTTTAGCAAAATACAGTCAAAGCCTGTTACCCAATTCTTTCTGTTATGCTTCCTTGAAAAATTTGCTTTTGATATTTGGGGAATAGCTCTGGGAATTTTGGTATTGCATGATGTTCAAGGGGAAAGCCAGTGGCATGTGTTGTGTGTCATCAGCCAGCCTGGAATGCTCACTTTAATAACCATGTCAGATGCATGTCTTCCCGGAAACCTTGCCCAGATCCTTTCTCTATTTCCAAGCTCTGAATCAGCATCAGGGATTCTTTTAGATCAGCCTTGTCTAATCACCTCTGTCCTTTACTATGGCCACCAGCTGCGTGTTTCTACTTGAAATGTAGATAGTGGGACTGAGAAACAGAATTTTAAATTTTATTTAATCTTGATTAAACTTTAAATGGGCAAAGCATTAGGGAGTGCAGATGTAGACTGTATCCTCCACAAGGGAGAGATTCTTCTTTTCCTCCCTCTCCTAACTCTGACATAGGACCATGCTTCTTATGTATTTGATGAATGTTTGATAAATAGCCCTCAGATAAATAGCTGAAATATGTAAAGAAAGTTAAAATATTCCTTAAATTCTACTTCCTAGGAATAGCCATTTTTAAGAATTGTGTTTTAGTTGTAGAAAAAATTGGCAGTTTTCATTGGCATTTCAGTGATTTCTGCAAAGGATTCATCCTTGATTCTACAAATTGAAATTCACCAGGGTTGTTGTAGGTTTGGGAATTTTCGGAGATGGAGGCTTAAAATAAATATAATAGAAAGGGTCATACGTTTAATAGAAGTATGACTAATATTGGTCAGGTAGCTTTATGAAGATTGTTGTGACATAATGGAATTCTGTCCTAATGATTAGAGTCCTTGGTGAAAATCTTAAGAGGATGAATCATCATTCTTTCCACTTCCATATCCCAGATGATTTTGCTGGCATTTTGTTTTCAGGATAAGTCGGGTGTTCCGGTGTTTTTGGCTTGATTCCTTCTTGGGATGATTGGGGTATCTGAAGAGAGAGAGATTTAAGGATTTATTACTTGCTAGCAAGACTAAAGAAGCAGAAGCGGATCTGCTGTCATTTCTTTTCCATAGTGGAAGCAGCACCATAGGCCAAGTTCTTTTTGTAAAGGGGGAGGTAGGGGGCGTGTGTGTATGTGTGTGCTCACGTGCATACGCTTTTCCCATGTAAAAATGTCACTGATTTAGTTTTTTTTTTTTTGCGGTACCCGGGCCTCTCACTGCTGTGGCCTCTCCCATTGCGGGGCACAGGCTCCGGACACGCAGCCTCAGCGGCCATGGCTCACAGGCCCAGCCGCTCCGCGGCATGTGGGATCTTCCCGGACGGGGGCACGAACCTGTGTCCCCTGCATCGGCAGGCGGACTCTCAACCACTGCGCCACCAGGGAAGCCCTGATTTAGTTTTTATTAAATTTCCTTGAATCCCTAATTGTTTTCCCTACTCCAAATCATTTGTTTTTGGGAACTTCCATTCTGTTCTGAAATGATGTAGTATTTACATTGTAAGCGGGCTGGTGATGTTGGGGCCTAGCGAGGCATGGATAGAGTGATGAAAAATGATAAAACTGTGGTGCTCAGGAGTAAAGGAAGGAATTTTTTAAAGTCTTAGAATTAAGTGGAATGTGGCATTGGATCCTGGAACAGAAAAGAGAATTAATGGAAAAACTGAAATCCAAATAAAGTCTGCAGTTTAGTTTTTTGTACCGGAGATAATTTCTTTGTTTTGACACGTGTAAGTCTAAAATTATTCTAAAGTAAGTTTAAAGAAAAAGCCAGGAAGAGCAAGAGCATTTAAGGGCTGTGAGTTCCCTAAGTGAGGTGGGGTTTACATAGATTTAGATTATATAAGGGCCCTCTGGGAGCTCTGCCTCTCTCTCTGTCCACTTCCCTCGTTAAAGTCAGTGTTCCAGTCACGTTGGATGACTGTAGCTCTTCCAGAGGTCCTTGCTTCTGACTCTTTTCATATACTGTTTTCTTTTTTATGGTATATTTTCCTGCCACCCCTTACCCCCAGCCAAACCAAACCAAACCAAAACCAAAACCAAAACAAAACCGAAAACAACCCCCACAAACAAACAAACCAAAAAAACAAAAACACAAAACTTAACTAATTCCTTTTAATTCCTTAGGTCTGCCTTAGATTTTATTTCCCTCAGAAAGCCCCCCCTGGCCTGCAGTGGTCAGCCCCTTGCCTGAGTTTACTTATTACTCTGTGGTCTGACTGTCTGCTTGCTTCTCTCTTTATCCAGCTATGTCTTAACACCTTGAAGACAGGGGCTGTGCTTTTCACCACTTTATCTCTAAGCATGTAACCCAGGAGTCTAGGCATCATTGATGTTCAGGAAATGTTTCTTGAATAAATACCTTTACAACAAGAAGCAAGACTCCTGCTCACACCCCCTCACCCTCTCAGACCCCACTGGCAGTCTCCCTCATTCCTTTAGGGGAATGGTGGCTGTAGTTTGCTGTATAGTGGCATATATGCCATAGATGGCCAAATCCCTGCCATAGAGAGAGAAATCAGGACTTTAGAGATGAGAGAGCACATTTTTAACAAACTTAGTCTTGTATTTCAAGCTCCCAGGGGTCCAATTCAGGAAAATATTTTGTTTTAAAATCTGCTAGTTATGTACCAGACTATCTTTTCCTGTACTACATTAATTTATATCTCACTTTACACTAAGAGATAGCGTGTAGGTTGTTTTAAATCTGTTCTTTAAGTAAACCATTATCTAGATAATATTGTCAGATATGACGCCTGCTTTTGAATTTCTTACATTCTATTTGGGGGAGAATGAACATGCTTACCCCACAGTTTTTTACTGTGACATAATAACATGAATCAGGTAGTGAGAGTAGCGCCCTTTGTTGCGCTGGGCAGTGAGACATTGCCAGTGCTAAAGCTATTACCTCTGTCTTCAATTTCCCTTATGTCGGTATGACCTCTAACGAACAAAAAGGTTGATGAATTTGGGTTGCATCTAGTTAGACGGGGCTTAGAGATGCAGATTCTAAGGAAAAGTTACGAACTCAAGAGTCTGTGGACCCTTAAGGGATTGAGATGGGGGAATGTCCATGATGCTGTCAAGAGTATGTGCTGAATTTTGGTTCTGTTTATTTTCTGTGAAGAGAGGATCTGTAGCTTTCTTTTAATTCTCAAAGGAATCCATGACCCAGAAAAGATTAGAACCACTGGTTTAGAGTAACACCGACACCCATGGCCTCATTGTACCGTTTTAGATTGGGCCCTGCGTTTTGTTTTTCCCTGATATTTATTTGGAGGCGTCTACTGTTGAACATCTAAGGGAGGGAGAAGTGTGTAAGTTTTCTTTTTGGAAGCTTGGTTTGTGGCTCTTAAGCCTTCATGTATTCTCTCATTGTTTAGTAAAAATGTCTTTGTATTTGAAATATGATTACTACTTTGCTAGGTCTAAGTAGCTGAGCAGTGGTCATATAAAGATGAAAATGACTAGGTTCTGGCCTTAAATAGGCTTTCAGTGATATACAATGTAAGTGCTCAGAAATGGTAGCTAATAGTCTCAAGGGAACAACTGTCATGTAGTGTCATGGCTATAGTCTTGGAAGATGTGTACAGGGTAGAATAGGAGCATGAGGGGAAAATTATCCAGACTTTATTTTATTGAAATTTCACCATTGGGGTTTCCCTGGTGACACAGTGGTTAAGAATCCGCCTGCCAATGCAGGGGATGCAGGTTCGAGCCCTGGTCTGGGAAGATCCCACATGCCACGGAGCAACTAAGCCCGTGCACCACAACTACTGAGCCTGCGCTCTAGAGCCCGCCACCCATAACTACTGAAGCCTGCGCACTTAGAGCCTGTGCTCTGCAACAGGAGAGGCCACCGCAATGAGAAGCCCGCACATGACAACGATGAGTAGCCCCTGCTCGCCGCAACTAGAGAAAACCCACACGCAGCAACGAAGATCCAATGCAGCCATAAATAAATAAATAAAAATAAATTTCACTGTTGATTTATCTCATTATGTCATTGATATTTTGCAAACCTTTGCATGCAGGGATGTAACATAGCACCTCATGGTGCTTAGGGTCATTGACAAGCTGGAGAGGCCCAGTTGGAAATACAACAGTGACTGAGGTCCAAGCTGTGACACACGCATTCACGTGGAACTCTTTTAAAGACTGTTGACACCATTTCCCCCCTTCTGTGGACAAGGTTCTCTTTGGCCATAGTCACTCAGCATGTATTTATTGGCCACCTGTACGTAGGGTGTGTAATACTGGACTGGAACCTTTGACTGGACTGTTTACTTACTAGGAGATGGCAGTATCTTTTGATCGCTCCCCATAATCAATATGGTGACAAGGTCCTTTTTGCTGGGAGGCAGTATAGATGGCCTTTGGAAGTCAAAATGCCAGAGTTCTAAACCCAGCTCTGCCATTTGCCAGCTGAGTATCCTTGCATCAGGTCAGTTGATCCCTCTGAGCTTCGGTTTCTTCTGAGATACAACTATTATGTAGGACTTTAGCATTATATACTGCATATCAGCTGCTTCGCAGAGGGCCTGTCATGACGTAGTCAAGCCCAATAAGTAGAAGCTGTTTTGTTACTAGCTGATGGAGATTATAAAACTTGGAGAAATTCTCTCATTTTATTTATTCACTAAGGATAATTACTACATCACTCAGAAGAGAGATTCTACATATGTGAATGGGAGGAATTGGGTACTCCTGGTTAGTATTAGAAACTGTGGTTATGTCTTTTTTTTTTTGGTTAGTCCTGTTTGTTCCATACTTTTTACTAGCGAAAGATTCCTAATCTGGGTTCCTGAATTTTTTTGTGTAAGTACATTTTTCTGAGAGAGAGGGTCCATATTTTCATCAGATTGTCAAAGGGATCCTTAACTGCCAAATGATTAAGAATTGGTTAATTGACCTATTAGGTCAGTATAGAGTCACAATTGGTACCCTTGATCTGAAATTATCCATTATAGTAAGATATTACTGAGAGAACTGATCCAAATAAAAAGAACGTAATGAGGATATAGAGTGAATACTCAAAAGCTTTTGTGTGCCACCCTTATCTATTTATTTATTCTTTAAGCTGGGAGGAAGGGGGACAAGTAGGAAAGGAAGAGAGGTATCAGAGGGAGTAAGAATCTACCTGAAGAATTAAATGCCAGCTTCTTGCCCACATATTCCACAGACTGATTCTAGGTCATCACTCAGCCTCCTCTTCCCTCTACTATAACTTCCAATGAGGCTGAATCACTTGTTTTCTTCCAGACATGTTTTAAGGCTTTATCACCTCATGTTGGTCCCTCTGCCTAGACTCTACTTTCTCCCATAATTTGCAGGTCCAGTTCTCTGTGCTTCAGAGCTCCTTCCTGATGCTGCCTTTCTTAATTGTCATCAGCTTATACATCCCTTGAAAGCACTCACTCTCATTCATCTTTTGTCCTCCAGAGGCATAGTCCTTTGTATAGAGTTAGGCACTAAAGTGAAGAATGATGCATAAGGTGGAACCGAATATCTGCTAAAGGGAGGAAAAAGATACAGGTTAAAATTACTGAAAACAGAAGCAACCTAAGTGTCCATCATCGGATGAATGGATAAAGATGTGGCACATATATACAATGGAATATTACTCAGCCATAAAAAGAAACGAAATTGAGTTATTTGTAGTGAGGTGGTTGGACCTAGAGTCTGTCATACAGAGTGAAGTAAGTTAGAAAGAGAAAAACAAATGCCGTATGCTAACACATATATATGGACTCTAAGAAAAGAAAAAAAGGTCATGAAGAACCTAGGGGTAAGACGGGAATAAAGACACAGACCTACTAGAGAATGGACTTGAGGATACGGGGAGGGGGAAGGGTAAGCTGTGACAAAGTGAGAGTGGCATGGACATATATACACTACCAAACGTAAAATAGATAGCTAGTGGGAAGCAGCCGCATAGCACAGGGAGATCAGCTAA